>NC_045429.1:423162168-423484251 GCF_902635505.1 Sarcophilus harrisii
TTGAAACAAAAACATACCCAGGTCAATTAACAGTATATATGGTAAATAGATGGATATGGATTATGAATAAACCAGACAACAGGAAACTCCACAAAGGAAGGGAATGTTCTTAGAAGAAATTTATTTCATTACTGACCCTCAAGTAGCAGCATTTGATTTTCATCAAGCTGCCACATTCTTCTCTCCTAAATGGCACCAAATCTTAGGGAGCAATACTGGGTTCAATCTTCAGCCTTTCACAGACCTACATAGCAGGAACATTCAGCTGCATATAGAGATAAGATTTGGGGGACTATTTCTGTCTAAAAAGAACAATTTTGGACTACTCAAAAAAACCAATTACCAATTATTTTGATCTGGCGCCAGTTTCTGGTGAACTATAATCCTAGTTAACTTCTCACAGGAAGAAAAAGACATCAAAATATGTACAGAAATCAGCCTTCACCTACCTGTTTGAGTGGCCCAGTTTCTGGGGAGGTTTGAAGATTCCTATCCATGCTGGGACCATAATAACTGCTACTATAGCAAGTTTTCTCAGAGGATTCTATGTAATTCAGGAGAGACAATCAAATCTCTTTCTCCTTGTTTTCTTTATGGGAAACTGATTCCTTCCCAACTCCTAATCAGAAAATAGGGCTTGGACCTTGGATAACCCTTTTTAGATAGAAATTCACAGCTACTAAACATAGTAAACTAAAGACATTTTTAAAGTGCTGAGGATTAAGCTGCTTAATCTCATCCTTTTCTCAAACTATGTTTGTCCTTTGGGGAGAAGATACTAAATAGACTGCATCAATTTTCTCTATTCCAAAAATTCCACCTCCAAAAGTAAAGGGAAACTTCTATCATTCTAGGGGTGAGAGAAACAAGAGAGCCAAGTGCATAAGAAAGAGCACCAAGGTGGGAAAAATAGTGGATGTGAGGTCAGATTTCATTCTATTAGCTATAAAAAATGAGATTTCTATACTTAGAAAGATTACTTTCTTAGAAAGTATACATAAACAGGAGAAACACTGATAATTCTGACAGACTTCCTTGGTTAAAAATATTTGTAATGAAACTCACAGAAAAACTAAAATCAAAAACTGATTCCTTACATACTTACATTCCTGTACATTCCTTATATGAACATTTTCTATTTTATAGTCTGGATTATACCTGAAAATGCTGGTTATAAAGCTTGGGACTCTTGATCGAAGTAATCTTTTCTGCCCTCCTCCCTCCATCCCCTATCATAGAAATACACAAGGGAAAAAACAAAAATGTAAAAATAGAAATAAAAATAAATGGAAGTGAGAAGAGCAAAAGTAGGTGCTGAGCCTCTATCCAGTTAATAGTATTCAGATACTCTCTTTCCCCCTGTGTTATACAAAGCAGGATGTTAAGGAAGGAAATCAAGAACTTCCCACAATAGTTTAAATTTTATGTTTAAGGATTATGTTATAGAAAACCTGTTACTTTCCTAATCAGGGAGGGGATACAGTGTAATTTCAAGGCATCTCAATTTAATATTCATTTAACCCCAAAGCAATTGTGCAATAAGCAAAATATCAGAAAAGGAAAACAACAAAGTTATCTTCTCACAGGAAGAAAAAGACATTTAAAATATGTACAGAAATCAGCCTTCACATACAGGAGTCTTGTTTGAATGGCTATTGAAGATTCAGATTCCAAAAAAAAAAGTATTACCCACATCAGGAATGTTCATTGGCGCTCAACAGTTTCTATTAGGGCTGCCCTCTCTAAAAGAAGTAATGAAGTGGTACCGGGATAGGTTGATTAGTGCAATTCCCACTGATGGATCTGTTCTAGAAAGGGAATGCCCTAGTCAATGCTGCCTAAGGGTTCAGAACACATGGAGAGAAGGGGAAGTCTACTGTTCCCTAACACATACAGTTTGCCACCCAGAGAAAGTCTGGAGTCCCCAACAAGACCTTCTGGAGGGGGTTAAGCTTCACTAAATGAGGGGTGGCCTATGGCATTCAGGACACTTCCTTTCTTTCTAGGTCTCCAAAGTCACAAGTCCCATTTGAATCCTAATGCACAGCCCTGTGCACTCAGCGTCTTGCAAACATACACGTGCCATGTTTCAGCTCTCCCCTGCCAAGGATGGCATTAACCTGCTCAAAGCCACCAGAATCGTACATACACTATCAACATGATAAAAAACACAGCAACTGCCGCAAGTTTGGCGTAGGTGGACCGCATGTTCAAATACTTCGCATCCTGACGGTATTTCTTGGACAAACTGGACAAATTGTTGGCTTTGGAATCCAATGCTGTCAAAAAGTAGAAAAGGAATAAGACAAATTAGCTGAAGAGACCTTTTGCTAACATTCTTTTAATTAAAATA
This sequence comes from Sarcophilus harrisii, assembly GCF_902635505.1. Taxonomy (NCBI): domain Eukaryota; kingdom Metazoa; phylum Chordata; class Mammalia; order Dasyuromorphia; family Dasyuridae; genus Sarcophilus; species Sarcophilus harrisii. The sequence continues at coordinate 423,164,522 of NC_045429.1, forward strand.
AAAGCACCTTTTCCCACCTCCTGTTTTATTATGACATGGGATATTTTCTATGAATAGCATATACTTCACTGAAAATATCATAAGATTCATGTAATTTAGGAGTAAGAGAAAAAGCTGGACCAAAATTGGACAACTCTTAAATTATAAACTGGCTCTATGGGAGGAATTCTTCGAGTCTGCAAATTTATTTTTAAATATTCTGATAACCTGCATTTTGATAGAATTAGTTTTCTTTGTCATCCTCTATGTTTATTTTATGCATTTAAAAACATTATTCTAAGAGAGGTTCAGAGGTTTCATTAGACTCCTGATGATAGAAGTTCATGACATAAAAAAAAAAAAGTGTATAAATGTAACAAATGATTATCTCCTCATCAATGTTAACAGAAATAAACCCTTCAGGAAATGACAATCTAGGACACTACTTTTTTGCATTTCAAGAATATGCTGAAATAAAGCAGTGAAAATACAAAGAAGCCACTAAGGGAGCTTTAGGATCCCTTTTTCATAATAAAAACATTATTAATAAGTTTCCATTAATCAAGTTCTAAACCAAACACTGAGAGGTAGAGGAAGGCTGTATAATGATCACTGATGATGATGGGTCAGTCCTGTGTCACTGTAAGATCCTCAAGAATCTTCTAAAACATCCTATGTAATTGTAGGAGATCAGTTTTAGAAGAAAAAGCTAACTGGAAGTCAAGGAAGATGAACTCAGCAATTTATTCAGAGTCCTGGAGCAGTGCGGGCTTAGCCCAATCTCTTCTTCATGCTATATTTAAAGCCTAGTGTGCAAAAGTTCACATTTAGAATGTGGAAAGAACCTGTCCTTCTATCTAAAGCAGGGAAATGAACTAGACATTTCTGAAAGATTCTCCACAAGAAGGGCAGAAATAAAAGGCATTATTGGTCATCCCTTAGTGACCACAATGAATTTGAAACCTCCAAGCATTTTAATTCAGGTTTGACCACAAACTACTAATTCATGATATAGAGTGAGTGTCCTGGAGTATGATCACCACTACCAACCCCCTCCTCTTTTGGGGTGTTTTAAGATTTACACAATGCTTTTCTTACAATTCTAGAAGGTAGACAATACAAGTCTTTTTAATTCCCATTTTAATAAGGAAAATTGAGGCCCTAAGTAATTAAGTGACTTATCCATGGTCACACAACTACTAAGTGACGTGGGGTTCTCAACTGCAAGTCCAATATTCTGCCCATTATATCAACTATAAGCCTTTTTTTTTTCTAGGAAATGCTGATGTGCTCCAATTTGACACTAAGAATACCTCTGTGGCCTACAAGTAACCCTGCATTTTGGAAGGCCAGGCCAAAAGAATGAAGCAAACAAAGGAGCTATCAGGCTACAAAGATTCTTATGTTGGCTACCTGAGGACCAGCCTCGCTGACCACCCAAGGCTCATCCTCAAAAGGCTGAGTGTGGACGATGAACTATTTGAACTAAGGCAATCTTACATAAAATGATCTGTATATATTATGCATGTAATTCTATGTGTACATGTTATCTCCCCTTCTAGAATACAAACTGAGGAGTCAGACAGCATTTTGTCTTTTTTTGTACCCCAACATTTAGCATAGTACCTGGCACACAGTAAACACTAAATAAAAGTCTGACTGATGGCTTTGTGGAAGGATTATTCATCCCTATAACTAGATTTTGAATCAACTAAGCCACAAGCATTTGTTAAATACTTAAAGATGGCTATTTTATATATATTTTTAAATCATATTCAAATTCTTTGAAAACTGACTCCATGTATATTTTTATGTTTCTTTGTTGCCCACATGCTAAATCTTATGGAAATAGACTCCAATTTTTAAATCTAATTCTACCACTGACTCAACTAATATTCTTTAGCAATTTATTAAATTTCTTTTTTAACAAAACTGTCATAAAGGTGAACATGAAATTATTTCAGAAAACATGATGTGATGGAAATTCCTATATCTCACTGTAAATATAAATAATAACTACAACAACATCACCAATATTCCATTTACTAAACTCTGTTGTGCCCTTCCCCATTAACAAGGGTCTCGCTTACAGAAGAAATAATAGGAATACTTCCTCAACATCTCCAGGAATTTTTATAATTAATGACTGAAAGATTAGGGAAACAACACTAAGTTAGACACAAGATTAGAAACTAGGTTTCTGTCCCAATATTTGAATAACACAAATATTCCTACAGCTAAAGTGGAAATAGCTTTAAGAGTGCAACCTTTGGTGTAGTGGATAGAGCACTAACCTCGAAGTCAGGAGGACCTGAGTTCAAATGTGACCTCAGACACTTAGCTAGCTGTGTGACCCTGGGCAAGTCACTTAACCCCAACTGCCTCAGCAACAACAAAAAAAAGAGTGCAACCTTTTTATAAAGGTTTATAAAACCTGAAGTTTTATTAAACTTACTTCTTAAGCTGATTCTGCAAAAGTGTTCCTTAGAGAATGTAGTAGGTTTGGGTTTTTTTGCAATATTAAACTAAATGTGGACGTTGCAATTACTTTTAAATTACCCATTAGATCTATGAGATAAAGTTTAAAAAAATGCAAAAATGTGTCAATTTAGGCAGGGAAATAAATAAAAAAATGGCAGATAATAGTACAAAGAACCTTACTGGTTTTTATCATTAAAGGGGGGTAAGAAAAATTGCAAAAGGAGACTTTTGGCATGGAAAATGCACTCCAGTGCCTTCTGAACACCTGAAATGATAAAAGCCAGAGAAGCAGCAAGCTGATAGCCAGGTCTTTTTGAAAGCAACTAAAGAAATGTTTCCAGACCTTCATAAGCTTTGAAGTAATAATAATCCATAAACTTTGAGGCTGAGGAAGAAGAGTCTGAAAAAGACATTATCCTATTATAAAAAGGCTCAACACAAAGTACCTGCCACTAGCCAGAATGGTTTAAAATTATTCTCCTGAATAAGCCCTATTTCCTTTTGCTTCTTAGGAGGCAACAGGATGTTAAGCCAAGCCAAACCTTGAAGAATAGATAAAATTTGAAATAAAAGGGGAGGAAGGAGGGAGTGTTACAATATTCGTTATGGTACAGAAGTAAGGATGAATGAAGGAAAGTTAAGGAAATTGGTCTGGTTGTACCAATAGGCAAGTGCAGGAAAATAGTGGGCGATATGTTTTGAAAGGGAAATCAGAACCAAAACTGTGGAGGACTTGAACATTCAACTAAGAAATTTGGATTTCATCCAAACAAAACTAGGACAGGACAAAACAGGACAGGAGAACAATATGATTCAAATAGCATCTGAAAAGACTAGAGTAACCTGAGAGACACTGGATTAGAAGGGGTAAAAAACTAAAGTAAGAGAAATCAAGTGAGAGCCAAATTTCAATTTTAATAAGTACTCAAAAGCTTTTTCTTATTTCCCTTAACTTGTGCATGTTTTTTAGATGATAAAATACTTGGAACCTTGAGAAACTGGCCCCAAGATGTATGAGCTCAATACATTGCAGGTACTAAAGAAATACTAATCATTCTGGTAGCTTCATTCTACTATTAATCAGGTGAATTCTTGATAAAATAAGATATGGTGCAAGTACCCCTTAATCCATCTACTCATCTTTCTGGAATAAGGGTGTCCTGTTCTTTAGAAACCTATTACTCTTAAGAGAGAGGTACCTGAGAGTGCTTCCCCTCGCTGTAAGACTTCTTCAATATTAGCCACCATGATTCTCTGCACATCCTGTAGTTCAGTGTTGATGGAGCCCAGGTTCCTCCGTGCACGGCTGTCAATGTACAGTTTTTTGGTTTTCTGAATGTAAGTATCTGGAAAGATGAAGCAAGTGGTCACTAAGAAACATTTTCATGCAGGCTCAAAAATACCCTAAGGCCCATATCCAGGGGACACAAAACATCATAAAATAACTCATTTTAGGGCATTTGGGGCATGAAAGGGTGGTCATGAAAACATCAAATATATTTTGGAAGAAACTTTCCCCTTGTTAGAGCACCTAAAAAATGTTGGATGATGAACTGCTCTTTTTCTAAGAAGGAAAAAATTAGAGGGACAAGGGTCCTCATGCAGCACTTGCCAATCTAAAGGAATTCAAATAGGCTGACAGACCAATCTCCTCATTAAGATAGCAAGAAAACTTACAAGATTTAGTTTAAACTAAAAATCCTATTAAAAATAGCTATCTTATGAGCCACTATTATCACCTATTCTCAGAGATCACTGCATGCAATGTGGTACAACATAAAAAAACTACAATAAAACAAAAAAGAGGGGCAGGTAGAGGCAAAAACACATAGCACAAATTGCTTCAAAGTGGGACTTCTCAAACTGTATTGCAAAAACTTTTAGTGGTCAGGAATAACAAGTCAGGTAACAATGAGAACTTAATTTCTGGCTACATCATGACATTCAGAACCTGGTCTTTTAAGAAAAAAAGGCCATACTATAATCTGCATTTGTCATTTCAACTTTTAGAAGCTGAAAACTACCTGTTTAAAATATTCTCCAGCTATCTTCCAGTAACTATCACCTTCTCTAATGTTTAACTTTAGAACTCTTACATTTACAGATAAATCACATTTTAAAAATCAAGTTTTACAAAAACTCTTAATGCTTACTGCTCTCTTATTATTACCACCCTACTTTCATATTCCTACTCCCTATAGTCCTCAACAATAATGGTAGCTTTAATTTCCTTCCACTTTTATTAAGATGTCCACTCATGGGCTAATTTTCTTTAAACTGAGGCTAACTTGTTCCTTACTCAATTAGAGCTGTATATTTGTGAACAGGTAAAATCTGAAAAACTAATCTTTTAAAAATGTAGCATAAATTAGCACATGCTAAAACTTTCTCAAGTTATACAATATATTCTTTTCCAATTCACCATTTCTGAAAAGTCATGCTAACCCAAATCCCATTTAAATCTCCAGAATACAAGACAATTGGTACCTCAAACTTTAAGCATTTTTTTTCTTACTTATATTTTCAAAGACACACAATGATGTAGGCAGGCAGATTCACAGATGGATGGATGCTTAACCCAATTTCATGCACTACCCTGGGAAATGTTCCACTTTGCTGCTTAAAGTAGGTGTTTCCCTCATTATCTAAAAGATATGACTTTCCACAACCTGAAGCTGATGTTGACATGCTTGTCCTATTCATTCCTTCACATGTGGAGAATATTTTCCTTTCTTTCAAAAGATGAAAAGACAATAGATATTTCATCATATATGAGGACAGCTTCTGACACAGACACTGATCTGAAACCACTTCTGGGACTCTGGATAAGTCCACAAATTTTACTCTAGGTAAAAGAAAAACCCATTGTGACTCATTTGTAACTTGAGATCTTCAGCACCACCTTTAGATATGTTCCACAATGCTTGAGCTGTATGTAATAAAAGGAGATCAGGAACTAAAAAGGACTAACATTTCTAAGGGAATGAGACCAAGACACTGAATTACATTGTTTAGACTTTTGTACAAAAAAAGAATGCTGATTTTTTTCCGAGAAACATAACGAACAAAAATAATAATAAAGTTCTAAGCCTTAAAATGATAGCACAATTCTTTAATAAAGCAAAGAACTTCCTGTGGTTTGATTATCTATAGTACAGTACAAGTTAAAAGCTCACCAAATTCAATGAAGGAGTAAGGTCTGGAGACAGTGGGCACCTTCTTTCCATGTTGTTCATCAAATTCAGAGTGCAAATCCTCAAGGTAGGCAAATGCCAACTTTTTGGGGAAACCAGCTTCACACAAAACCAGGTAACATACTCCTTGCTCGATAATGTAACTAGAAAGATAAATCAAAAAAGTAACCATAGATTCAATGTAGTTTCTAGCATGCAAGTGCCCTCTTAAGTTCTCATGTCCACTCTTGATACCACAAGAGGGCTCTAAACTATTCCTTCTTCAGGCTGGAAAACCAAAAGACATTATAAACCACATGCTCTTTAGGCCAAAAAATAGTAATTTTTCCATTAACTGAAGTATATTTCAAAAGCAGGAGTAATTTATCTATATAGTACTTTATTACTTTAAAGTTTTACATACACTCTATTAAAACTGTTCTTATCAGTAACACAAAATTCACTTAAAACATCTTATACACATCTAAAATTATCTGAAAATTCTTACTTGCAAATCCAACCATCCTAAGATTACATTTATTATCCCTCCCTATTACACCTCGAAATAGCAAAATGAACTTTTAAAAATGTACTTAAAAACTGGATGCCAACCGTAGAATGGAAGTGACTTGAGATAATTTGGTCAAAATCATACTACTGTCTCAGTTTTAAATAAATTCAGTTCAACAATCACATCTTATATACCTACTATGTAATAAGGGATGTATGAGGTGCTGGGGATACAAACATGCAAAAAAATAAAAAGTTCCTTCCTTTCAGGCCACATAATCTAGAAGATTGAGTTATACAAACAAATGTTATACTGGTATAATTTCATAGGAAAGGCCAAAGTTTCATGGATGAGATGACACTTGAACTTGGCCTTGAAGGAAGGAAAACATTTCAATAAGTGAAGACGTGGGTGCAATCCATTTTAAATCCAGGTATAGTAGGCACAACACAAGTAGAAGGCTTAAAGAGAAGGATGGAACCAAAATGAAAGGAGTTTAACTTGCAGACAATGGGGAGTCAAATAGTGATGGAATAAATGCCTTAGGAAAACCACACATATTGGGATGAGAAATCTATACTGAAAAAGTAGAGATTAGTAGCTGGGAGGCCAGTTAGAAAATTACTCTCACAGCGCATCCTTGCTAGCACTCATCCTATACAAACCCTCCGTTTGCTGGCCTTGACAAGGCCGCTTTTAATAAGTTCCCACACTCATCTTAATTTTCTGCTGACTTCACATACCTCATCTTTCAGTTGAAACTGCTTTTTTCAAATTTACTAATTATTTCTCTTTATGAAAAAAAATTTTTTTAAAGACTATCTTTTCTTTTTTATAGACATCTTCAATTTTCAATGTTCCCAGAGAAGGAACATCTTCAATTTTCCCCAGTGTTTCCCTTCCTAGGAAAGCAAAAGGAAGGAGAGAAGGAGGGAAGGAAAGAAAAACAGAGAAAGGAAAAGAGTGGTATATTGGAAAAAGTTCAAAAACATATGCAATATCTGTGGACCTCCCTCCATGTGTCTGCTTTCAAGTCACTCTTTGATTCTTATAATTTTGCTACATTTACATTTAATTTGTGTGTGATTGTTCTTTCCATTTACACCATTGTAAGAATTGGCTATAATGTTTTCTTGCAATTCATATAGATCTTTTCATGCTTCTCGCTATTAATTTTATTTATCATTTCTTATAGAATAGTAATATTCCATTACTTTCACAGACTACAATTTGTTTATCCATCACTCAATCAATGGGCATCAATTTTGTCTTCAAATGTTTGCTATCACAAAAAATGCTGCTATAAATATTTATATAAATATAAATGTATATGAGGATTGTCTTCTTAAGATCCATCTCCTAATGTTTTCTCTTTTTAAAATTTATGGAATTAAAAAACATCTCCCTCCACCAAAGATCTCCTAAATGACAACTTTAATGGCCTCTTCTCAATCCTTCCTGACCTCTCTATAGCTTTTGAGATTATTGACCAACTGCTTCGATTGGATACTCTGTTTTCATGACATTATTCTCTCCTGATTCTTCTCCTATCTGTGTAACCATTCCTTCTCACTGTCCTTAGTTGGATCTTCAGCAACATAACAACTATAGAAGTCTCCCTGCGGCTCTTTCCATATCTTCTTCTTTTCTCTTCCTCTATTATTTTTTTTTGGAATCTCAATTTCCCAAAGTATTATTATATCTATGCAGATGACTCTTAGATTTACCAGTCCAGTTTTAACTTTTGTCCCAAATTCATCTCACATTTTAAACTGTCATCAGATGTCCTCTTAAGTCCACTGTATGACTGTCAAATTTTCTAATCAGTTCTGGTCTTTTCATGAGGAATGTTTAAAAATCCTCTTTCATTAAAGATTCATCCCCCACACCCACTCTACCTCCTCAATAATATTATACTCATTTTTGCAGGATGAGTTATTCTTGGTTTTAAGCTTATATTCTCTGCCTTCTGGAATATCACATCTCAAGCCCTCTTTTCCATTACTTTGCTGGCTGCCAGAACTTGTGTGTTTTTGACTGTGACTCAATGGTACTTAAATTCTTTCTAACCACTTACAGTATTTTTTCCTTGATTTAAGAGCTTAAGAGTTATAATATTCTTGGGAGTTTCTTTCAGAAGGTGAAAGAAGATTCTTTTAATTTCTACTTTACTTTCTGGTTCTAAGATTGCTATGAGTTTTTCCTTCACAATTTCCTGAAACAGGCTGTTCAGGTTCTTTGTTATTGCTGTCAATGTGTTTCAAGTAGCTTGATGATTCTCAAATTATCACTCCTTTGATCTATTTTCTAGGTCAATTGCTTTTCTTATGACATAATTTACATTTTCTTCTATTTTGTTTTCAGTCTTGACTTTATTGTTTCTTCATGTCTCATAGAGTTATTAGCTTCTGTTCGGCCAATTTTAATTTTCAAGGAGTTTTCTCCATTAAGATTTTGTAAATCTTACCAAGCCATTAATTTTCTTTTTATATTTTTATACCATAGCTCTCAACTGGTTTTTAAGATCATTTTTTAGTTCCTTCTTTAATTCTTCTAGGAATTCTTTTGGGGGCTTGTGTTCAATCTGCATTTTTCTTTAAGGTTTTACTTGTAAGTATTTTGAAACTGTCTTCTATGTTTGAATTTTGAATTTCTCCCTTTCCAGAGTATTCTTAACGGTTGGGTTTTTGGCATGCTCATTCTCTCAGTCTCCTTTCTTGATCTGGACTTTAATGCTGGACTCTGTTTATATCTGGTGGGGGCATGGGAAATACAGAGAGGACCTGTCTGGCATTTTAGTCCTTTCGTGTTGTCCTGCTGCTTTCACAGTTGGGTCTAAGAGCCTGAGAGTTTGCAATGTTTCCAAAGTGGTATGATCCAGGGAAAAGTTCACAGTTCTTCTGGTCTGACCTCTCTAAGATGGGCCTACTGACTTGTGCATGGTTGAATTTCTTTCTTTTTTTTAAAAAAATTATTATTATTATAGCTTTTTATTTACAAGATATATGCATGGGTAATTTTTCAGCATTGACCCTTGCAAAACCTTCTGTTCCAACTTTTCCCCACCCCCTTCCCCAGATGGGAAGTAGACAATACATGTTAAAATGTTAAAGTATATGTTAAATACAATATATGTATACACATCCATAAAGTTGTTTTGCTGCACAAGAAAAATCGGACTTAGAAATAAAGTAAAATTAACCTGAGAAGGAAATCAAAAATGCAAGCGGACAAAAACAGAAGGACTGGAAATGCTATGTTGTGGTTCACACTCATTTTCCAGAGTTCTTTCACTGGATGTAGCTGGTTCAATTCATTACTGTTCTTTTGGAACTGATTTATTTCATCTCATTGTTGAAGAGAGCCATGTCCATCAGACTTGATCATCATATGGTATTGTATATATACTGTATTATATTGTATGTTGTATTATATTATATTGTATATTTCATTCAACATCAGTTCATGTAAGTCTCTCCAAGCCTCTCTGTATTCATCCTGCTGGTCATTTCTTACAGAACAATAATATTCCATAATATTCCTATACCACAATTTACTCAACCATTCTTCAATTGATGGGTATCCAGTTTCCAGTTTCTGGCCACTACAAAAAGGGCTACCACAAACATTCTTGCACATACAGGTCCCTTTCCCTTCTTTAAGATCTCTTTGGGATATAAGCCCAGTAGTAACACTGCTAGATCAAAGGGTATGCACAGTTTGATAACTTTTTGAGTACAGTCCCAAACTGCTCTCCAGAATGGCTGGATATATTCACAATTTCATATGGTTGAATCTATAGACTGATACTAAGCTCAATCACTGTTATAATACTGCCAGGCTCTGCTAGATGCAGAACCAAAGAATCACTGGCTCTCTGGTGGTCTGGGCTCCTGTTTTAGTTACTCTTAAATCTGGCTTATGTTAGAGCCGAGTTACCCTTTGTTTCTGGGTTCACAAATCAGTATTTGTTTGATGCTCAAGACAGCTAAGGCTCCTGGGACTTGCTCCTGACTGTTCCTCTCTATCCTGTATCTATAACTCAGAAATAGGTAATGGACCAAAAAAATCCCCAGACAGTACCTGTTCTTGTACCCAGTGCTAGTTCAGGGATCCCTTGGGTTCTCTTTCTACCCAAACTACTCCAGTGTTCCCCTTAGTCTCTAGATCTTAGAACACACCTGCTCCAGTTGCCACCCATTCCTGCGCAACCCCTACCCCAGTGCTGGTAGAACTCGCTCCCTTCCTAAACTGGACTGGACTGGAAAAGTAAGAACACTCTGACTTTTTCCTGGCTGTCCCATACAGAATTTGGTCTGGTACATTTTCTAGGTTGTTGTGGAGGAAGTTTGCTGGAGAGCTAGACCAAAAATGCCATTTCTCACTCCATCATTTTGACTCCATCTAGTGCCTACTGGACAGCTTGAACTAGATGTCCAGTAGACATCTTAAACTTAACATATTCAAAACTAAATCCCAATATCTTTCTTCCCCAAATCCTACCCTCTTGTGACTGAAGACACTACCACTCTCTCAATTACTGAGACCCCAAATCTAGACTTTACATTCATTCCCACAACCATCACCCAATAGTTGTCAAGGCCTGTCATTTCAATCTTTGCAACATCTTTTATGTACGCTGCTTCTCTTCACTGACATTGCTACCACCCTCATCACAATGGACTTTTACAAAAGGTTCCTGGATATTAAGACTCCCTGCCTTCGTTCCAGTATATCCTCCAATTGTCAAGTCAGTCTTCCAAAAGCTTGCCTGACTACATCACCCTCTATTTAATAAACTTCAGCTGCCTATAAATCTTTGTGTTTGGCTTTTAAAGCTCTTCATAAACTGGCTCCTTCCTACCCTTCCAATGGAAAATAGCAAAAAGGAATTTACCTTAACCAGGCTGGTGGTAGTAGGAATTGAAAAGGGGATGAAGATATACAAAGGTAAAATTCATAAATTCTGGCAAGCAAACTGGATGTAGGGGATAAGTGAGAGTTAACAGTTAAAGAAAACAATAGAGGACAATTAAAGACTAACTACAATTTGCCTCCTACCTACTTTCTAGCTTGATTTCAAGGTATCAACTCATTCAATCTTTGCAGTTCTCCCACTTTATATGGATGACTCTCAAATCTTTTATCTCCAGCTTGACCCTTCCATTCACATATTTTTAACAAAGTAAACTCATATTTTTCACCTTTCTCCACATCAGTGGTTCTTTTCCTTGGTCTCTCAGGCTAGAAATCTTCTGAGTTACTTTTAATCTGTTTTTTCATCCTCCAAATTGTAGCTGTCATTAAGTTCTCTTTTCAGAACTAATCTGAATCCATACTAGTGCAGGCATAAGGCTATGAATCAGCATAGAAATGCTAGGTAATGTTTGAACTCCCATGTTGGCTCAGTCAGGACTGGCCTGGCCTCATGTGGTGGGGATAGAATGGAATTTTGGTGCATATTTAATAGGGATCCCTAAGAAGTTGACCAAAAAAAATATATGTGATTGGAATAATGAAAATATAAAGGATACTAAAAAATAATTGAACTCTAAGTAATTATAATGCTTTGTTTTGGTCCTGAAGAACAGATAATCAAGACCCTTTCATCTGTTCAATAAAGAAGTAGGGGCAGAATATGGCATTCACTGGCTTTCCTTAACTATCTTTCTGTTACATGGGAAGCCAAATGGAAAAAGGAAGGTCAGGAAATGTGACTAGAAGACCAAAAAAAGCATATAAGATATATATGCACAATGGTACATGATGTGAAAAAGGGCACACCAAAGGTCACAGAGATGAAACAGAGAAATATGAAGAAAACCAAGAAAGTGCAGTGGCATGTAAGCTAAGGAAAGTCAGTAGGTAAAGTGTATTATGGATATAAAAAGAAAGAAAAACTAATTTGTGGCTGCCCTTAAAGAGTACTTGGAGGACCTCAACTACAATCTGTCCCAGCACTAAGTGCTTATTTATGATCTTCTAAATTATTCAGTTTAAAATACTGTTAGCATTCCTTATTTATTCATCCCTCTTACCCTTCAATCTTCCCATTATATTTCATTTAGTAGATAAAGAGATAGGTGTGGAGGTGAAACAGATCAATGAGTCAGCAGTTCCAAGATCTTGTATCTGGTACGGGGAAGAGTTTAAAACTGTGTTTGTGAATCTATTATGCTATTCCTGATTCTTATTACTATGGATAATTTTAAAGTTAGCTGTATATGTAAATCTACTTTGTTTATACTCCCTCTGGTATGGGACTAGGTTAGTTTATGCAAGAGGTTCTCATCCTTGGATCAAAGATGTATCAAACTGATAACACTTAAGTCAACACACCTTTCTGTTTCAGTGCTGTTACTGTTACCAATCCAGGCACTCACTAGCGGTGACCAACACAAATCATGCAACTGTTTGCTATCACAGCTTGGATTTCTTTTTTGGTTTTTTTTTTTAATCCCTTTTCTTGGCCTCTATCCATCAATTCTTTTGCCTTTGGTACTGATCTGCATGCTTGCCATCTACTGCCAGGCCTCCTACAACAGCACCTTACTAGACTGGCCCCTTCAAACACGTTCTCTCTATTCAGTATCTTCTGCCAAATTACTATTTTCACAGGTGTGTGATCATGTGACTTTCCTGGTCAAAAATCTGCCAAGACGCCTTATAAGCTCCTCAACCTGACATTTAAAACCCTCCACAATCTGGCTCATGACAGACTTATCTTGAGTCAGCCCTCTTCATGCACTCTTTATGTCCCAGGTAAAGGGAACTACTAGCCGTTCTACTTTCCATCTCTCCATATTCGCACAAGTCTGCTGGACATTTCCCCCTTAGGACGGTAGGGCAGATGGGGACTTCCTCCTCCTTGGCCCCTCAGAACTCTGATCTTTCTTTAAGAATTGGCTTGCGTGCCTTTTTCTCCTGGGAGGCTTTTCTGATCTTTCTCAGATTCTTCCAAGTATGTACTCATCCTTGCACATATTTCCCCAACTCTAAAACTAGCTCTTGGAAGGGGAGGTCTGTTTCATTTGTCTTTGTATATCCATTTCCCTACATGTGACAAAGGTGTAAATGTTTATTGAAACTATTACCTTTCTCTTCTCCCAAATATCTGTGAAGCTCTTCACTTCCTTTTTACCTGTATTTGTAACATTCAATAAAACCTGGCAAATGTGGATCAAATTCACCTAAGTTCTCTAATGAAGGTAACAAGAATCAAGCTTTCAAAAGAGGTAGAGATGTTTCCACAGATGTCTTAGAAATTATTTTCTTTTTTTCCCTTGACTACAAATGTGTCATTCATAGTATTAAAAGTAAGCTATTCTTAAAAGCCCCATTTACAAGTGTCATGGAACAATGCAAACCCTTTTTTTCTTTTTTTGATAAAGCATATTCTATTTAGGTGATATTTGCTATACTTAATATATTTATCTGAATTAAGTTTTAATAAATGAAAGATTCCTGAAAGTTAAATGTTGCAAAAAAGGTGAATTTGGTTGGCGGTGAGGGGCAGGGAAGAGAGGACAGTTACTATTTTCTTCTTTGGAATGAGGTGCTCTTGCTTTTCTCACAGCATATTCTATTCCCTTAAGTCTGGATCTTCCAATTAGATTCCACCATTCTGGTCAATTATCCCCAAGTTGCTATACTTCACTCAAATGATAATAAACAGATACATCAGTCATACTCACTGAAAAGTCATTGCTCCTGCTTCCAAGGTACATCTTGTAGGGGACTGTTCATTCAACTTGCGAAAAAGTTGCTTAGCCTGACTCTGGTACTGTTGAAGATCTCGGCCAGACTGAAAGAGAAATTAAAGAGTCATATAAGAACAACCCGCCACAAAGTTAAGTTATCAATGAACTGTACCATGAACCTGCTTCTGAAAAGACACTCTGAATGGGACTCTTCACTTCAAAAATCAACAATTAGAACTTACTTCTATAGAGGGTTTTAATATTTGTAGAATGCTTTGAATTCATTATGCTTTTATGGGAATTGGAAACCATGTTTCAATAGCACAACTTAAAATCACTGAAGAAATTTACATTAGCTATCTATTAAAGCCAAATGAGTATATTCTAACTATACATAATTTAGTAGCCAGATACATAGCTTATTGGACATGAAGACCAAAATGCAGCTTCCAAACTGGTTTGCTCTATGGCCCATGTTCTCATAACCTGAATTCATTTATAAGATGAGAAAAATAATCCTTCCTAGTATACAACTATAAATAATGTGGTTGGCAATATACCATGTTTCCTACTTAATCTACCTATTATAAATTACAGATGGTATAACCTAGAGCTAGGAGGTCCTTAAAGTTCATTAATCCAGCCTTCTCATTTCATAGATGAGGAAATGAGAAAGAAAACACCTTGCCTAAGAATAGCAAATATAGCCTGGAGAGAATACAGGTCACTTTAAGCCAAACCTCTTGCTCTATGCTACATGCCACATATGGGCTCATTCAAGATAATGCTAATTATAAATACTAATAAACTAGAAATAGCAAAGGATAGTTCCGCATTATGACAGGAACATCCTAATACCATATCATCTTATCAAAGAAGTTCAAGGGGACATTCTGAGAACTGGAGATTGGCAAGTCTGAATTTCAGAACTAGGGAAAAAGAAAAAGGGGAAAAAAGCTTCGACTATTAATACTTAAGAAAATAGGGAAAGTCAATGTAAGGGAAATTACATCTCACTAAACTATTAGAGTATATTTGGGTAAAATAACTATTAATATAGTTAGGTAAATAAATAATAGTTGGGCAAGTAAGTGACTAGGTAGAACTAGTGTATATAATTGTTATATTTTCAAAAGGCCTTTGCTATGGTTCCACATGATTAAAAATTTTATCATGTGATTGAACTGATGTTTTGTCATAGATAATTACCTTAAAGACAGGAAACAGGCTAAGCTAAAATATCCACCTGTTTTGTCAAATCTAAAGTCAAATCTCTTGACAAAAAGTGACATCATTAGGCTTCCCTTTAGGAGTGACCTCCAAAGTGGAGCCTACACCCTGACTCCCAGGGGAGTAGGAAACAGCCAACTATGGCACGGTGAGACACATCACATAGCAACTGCCCAGCACCTCCACAATCGACAATGGTGAGGCTTCTGACACAGATCTCAAGTCCTCCTCCAAACTTACCTGCACATCAACCACTACTCTTCCAATCAGACAGGTTCTCAGTCTCAATGTCATCCTCACATAGCTGACACCTGTGTCCAACCATGACTGATTGACCTACTTATAAACGCCTGTAACCTTTTCTCTACTTTCACAATCACCATCTTACTTCAAGTCCTCATCACCTTTCACCTGGACTATTGCAACAGCCTTCCTTAATTGGCATTTGATTAAAGTCTATCCTCATCCAACCCATTCTTTACACAGCTGCCATTATGATTTTCTAAAACAAAGCTTCTTAAACTGTGGATTGAAATCCCATATGGGATCACAAAATTATGATTTATTATCAGTAAATGTTTGATTTGTATGTCCATTTTGTATATTTATATACCTGGGTCATGTAAAAATTTATCTGACCAAAAGGGGTTATGAGTGGAAAAAGCTTAAGAAGCCCTGTTCTAAAGCACTTCGATACTCACAATGATGACCTTCCAAAAAAAAAAAAAAAAAATATATATATATATATATATATATATATATATATATATATATATATATATCCTATATATTCTATTTAAGAGGGTACAGAAGTAGGAAATGCAATTTAATGTCATTTATACTCAAAAATGGTTAATACACAAATTTTAGTGTTTCTTCCAGAGCCACATTTTGAAACAAAAACAAACACTTAGCTAATCAGAGTGACCCTACTGCCTAAGGTTTTACCACTTTACTTTACAAAGTCACTAGTTAGTCCAAGAAACAGGAAAGACTGAAAATATAAATAAGTTCAATAGGGTTTATATAAATTCAGGACTAAAACAAACTAGGAAATTTCAGGGCATATTTTAGGTGGATATCATTAGGGGTACTTTGCTTTACCACAAATAATGTTCTTTAGTGATGCTAGAGAATACTAATCAAACCTCATTTGGCATATACTAAACTTATACATTTTTTTCCAGGATTTAAATTGCAAACAATTTTGCTATCCAAAAGGAAATTTTTATTTTCTACTTATTCCTACTCCTCTCTTATTTCTATAACTTTCACTCACCTATCTTTAAAAGGGGCTTCATTTTGGTACCAAACATTCCCCTAAGTCCAAAACCATTTTCAGCAGCTTGTGAACAATGAGCAAAGTCCAATTAATAGGCTGTAAAAAGTTTGGAATAAAAAATGAATGCCTTTAAAATAGTAACATGACTCTCAAGTGACAAATTTACATATAGAGGAGAGCAAGGCAAGATTTTAAGATTTAGGACCAAAATGGATCTTATCCATCCAAAAATTATTTAGTGAAATTTCCTAATTTTTGCATAGCAAATTAAATCCCATCTAACTCAAAAATCCTGAGGAAATAACAGTAACATATTTTTAAAGCATTTTCCTCAAAAATAACTAAGATTAATAATGCATTTTAAGGTAAGTTAAGAGGAGTCCAGAGAGGACTATGCTTGGATTTAAAGTTGCAACTAGTACCTGAAATCTCATAATTTGATATTTTCTCTTAAGATACATCTATTTAAAACAAACCAAAAAAATTCTTTTATTATTTTGACAATTGATATTATTTGTCAATTTCTGTACAATCTCATTTGAAACTATGCTTTAATAGATTTTTATTCTATCTTCTCTGCTTGTATCTGAGCCTGCTAACAGCTAATCCTATGCTAGGGCACAACATCAATGAGACTTTTGTGTCCCTCATTCCACCTTTGTGCATCTTCGGTTTGTTGAAAAATGGGATGAAATTTGGAAATGGAGAATAGAATAATATTAATCAACTTTAGTATATGGCTGCATTTTTCTATAATTTGATCAAATAAAAGTCCCTCCTCACTCCAAATTATCTTAGCAGAACTACTTTACTATTTAAAATACATCTTGCAATGAGTCTTGTTGTGAAACAATATTTTCATGGGTATATTAAAACATGCCCATGACCAGAGATATCAGGTGCTCACTTGGAAGGCCAAGTGAAACTAAAAACATCAATGTAAATTAAACATCAAATTCTTGTTTTACAATAAACAGATGCAAAAATCTCATTCAATTGCTCTGGCTTCTTCACATATTAAAAAAAAAAATGTGTTTAAAGGAATGTTTTGTTTTGTTTTGTTTTACTTCTGTATATATGCATCACAGAGTAACTGAAATCTCTTTTTCATGTTGCACAAATAATTTACACTGCTATCCACATTTTTAGAATAACTTTTGGTCTTCTGATCAATTAAGTATTTTATTAAGTACCTACCATGTGCCAAGCACTGTGCTGTATTGAAGATACAATAAATGACAATCTTTATTCACATGAATATACTTATGACCTCTCTTGCAGGACCTTGTTTTTGAGGGTCTTATGTATTACTTAATATTATGGTTCATAGTTTTAAGCTCAAGACGCCAGATTTGACAGCTTTGATAGATCCCAATCTCCCAAGATAAAACATAAATATTGCTTTATAGATTCTGCTTATTTTCAAACTTAGTTTACATAGTACTCCACTATGCCAGTCCCCTTTAGAACATGTTCTTCTTTATCCTACTTTCTATTCACCGAACTGAAGGAAAAAAAAAAAGTGACTGCAAGCAGTATAATGAGATAGAATGGGATAAAATCCCCAGATAAATTCTCAAACAAAACCCAGAGGCTTTTGAAAAGCAAAATTAAGAGACTGTTCTAGGCAATACAAGTTTTTACTGCCTTAGACTGAACACGGAGCACTATCGCATGCCATCTGCTGGCCCTATAAGAGTGATGAGCTTGGTTTTCATCTTCAGTTTCTGTTTACCTCAAACGGTGGCAAAGGTCAGAGATACCAAGAACCTTCCTCCAAAGCAATGAGGGTAGATGTTCAATAACTGACTTTTAAAAATTCAGCTGTAGTAGGGATGAACTGCTGACTTGAAACTCCCTTTGGCCTCCCCTGGGGTAGATTTACCTCCTGCTCCACTCTTGCTTGTCTCTGCCCCTGTCAAGCTAATTTAAGAGGGAGGAATATAGGTCAATTAGGGAGGGCAGGCCAGAAAAGGAGGAGGATCTAAAGAGAGCCTGAATGAAAACAAGGTGAATGAGGTGCAGAGCAACACCACCCGCATGAAGAGCCGGCATAGACTTGTGTCCACACACTCCAGCTTGCAAACTACTGTTCATCCCTGTGTGAGGATTTCCTGCTGCTTCACATCACAGTCCTGTACTGGTACTGCCTGGAGAGGAAGTTTAAGAGGGAAATTCTTGATTAAGTGATCCATACTGTTTTCCCAAACGGGGAGCATGTATCACAAGGTTTGGTCCCACGTCTTTTTCTGTTGCCTCTTGATCTTCTCTCAGAACCCTTATGGGTTTAATGATCACTTTACTGCTGATGACTTCCAGATCCATCCACCAGCCCTGGCCTGGATCCCAGATAACTGCCTCCTGGACATTTCTATTTGAATTTCCCGTAGGCATCTCCCCCACACAGAATTCACGATCTTTCCTCAGATGCTCCTGGTCCCTCTCTCCTTTGCAAACCTTTCTTTCTGTCAAGGGCACTGCCAACCTGAGACCTTGATCCTCACCCATGTATCTATTCTTTTGCCAAGTCTCACCAGTTTTATCTCCACATTTCTCTTATCTATGACCTTTTCTCTATTCACACACAAAATCCAGTGTTCAAATCCTCAACATTTCTCACTTGGACTTCTACAATAGACTTCTTCCAATCCATTGTGCACAAAGCTACCAAAATGGCACTCCTAAATCACAGGTTTTCACCCTTAGCTCAATAAACTCCAGTGGCTCCCTATTATCTCTAGGGTCAAAACCAAATTCCGCTATATGGTCTTTAAGATGCTCCACATCTTAGATCTAACAAACCTTTTTTTCCATACTTATCACACATAATCCTCCTTCACAAACTTTAGATCAACTAAAGTAGTTTCACACACCCCTGCTGAGCCATTTCTGGGCCTGCACGAGCTGACCAAGACTTGAAAAGCCCTTTCTCTTGCTTTCTTAGAATCCAGCTCAAAAGCTAGGTTTTTTTCTGCACCAAGTCTTTCCTGTTGTTCCCAGCTCCTAATACCTTCCTTCCCCATTACCTTAGGTTTCTTCTGCAGACCTTACACATGTATCTTGCCTTTGTATGCTTAGCACCCTTGCATATGGCAAATTAACTGCAAAATGGATTGAAATGTCTATTTCCTATTTATAAAGCTTTGTTCTAACTTCAAACAGGAAATAATTTTATGGATATAAACATTGGCTCCAAGAAAAAGTGCTCATACCCACCTCTGATTTCATTAAATTGATCTGGGAAAAGTCCAAATAAGGTGTATTGTTTTAACTGGCTCACCTAAATTCATTCATATCAAACAAATATTTAAGTGCTGAGGTACTGGAGATACTAAAATGAGATATAAGATATAAGCTCTATTCTTGAAGACAATCCAGTGAGAAAAAGAAAGCATATCTACCAAAAAAAAAAATTATAATAAATTGTCTCTAAGTAAAATAAAACAAAACAAAAGACAAACAAAAACAATATGATCCTTCTATCTAAGAGACTCTGGAAAGATTTCATAAATGAAGTAGCATCTGAGATAGGTCCAGAAGGAAAGGAAAGATTTTAACAATTGGATGTAAATAGGAAAGGATGTCTATTACAAGCAGAGGGGACAATGTCAACAAAGGCACAGATGTATGTAATAAAAGAAGATAAGAAGATGAGATAGGCAGACCAGGAAGGATTTAACACTTACACTAAGCTGAACAGAAAATACTCTGAATTTATTACATGGCTGGGGATCAATATGAATCAGCTTAATTCGCAAATATTACATTCTGGATTAGAAATTTTTTTTTACACTGAAATGAACTAAAGTAATGCCAGATTTTATAAATTTTTTTTTTTTTTTTTTTTTTTTTACAAATTTTACATTTGTATAATGTACATTTTACAAATTTTAAAATTTTACAAATGAGAAAAATGAACCCAGGTAAAGTATCTATCTTGTACAAAATTAGTTTCCAAATCAGCAAAGCTAGGTCTCATGACTAAGCAGTGATCTTTCTGCTATTTCTTGACTTCAGAGATTAGAAAGGACAAATATCTATTCTATTATTTCAGAGCTGGAAAAGCATACCTATTAACTGATTTTACTTCTCTTATGTTAACTTAACTCTGCATTCTGTGGCCCTTTCCAACATTGTTTTCACTTCTGTTAAATAGTTTCAATCCTTTTAAGTTTCTTCTTAAATTTTGGTTGCTTTAATTTATCTTAAAAACAAATGCACAAAATTTCATTTGTGTTGTCCTTTCCTAAACTTTAATTTACATAAAAACTAAATGGCCAATTTTAACAATAAGATTATCAAATATTATGCTAACTCTTTGGATTAGTTAAAACTTTTCCTATTATGTCTTTTGATTCCAATAAAAGCAGCTACTTTGGAACTGCCAAATAGTTTCTATTCCTTTTTCCTTAAGTTGTCATTTCAAACCTTTAAAGTTATTCACCTGTACGTCAGTTTTCAAATGTAAAATCAGAAAGTCCTGTTTGAGAAATGTTTCCATAAGTGCTAATAGACCAAAGATGCTATTTCTGATGGTAACTGAAAACATAATCTCCTATAGGCTTCATCTTTAGCTATGTAGGACAATAGTCTACAACTCATTAAGGATTTCAGGCTTTGTAGGAGATACAGAAAGGAGCAAATCTTTAGTCATTTAATCCTTTGATCCTTGATAAAAGTCTTTAGTTAAGAGGTAGGGCAGAGTGGCTAACAAAATTAAAGAAAAATTAAGTTACAACTCTAGAAGTTCCTATCTGTACAATTGCCCTCGACAAATCAGTTTGAGCTTCAGTTACCTCATCTATTAATACACTTTTGTCCTTTTCTTCCCACCATGGATACTATGAATATGGAAGAAAAAAAAAATCTAAGATGGCACTGAATCCTATTTCATCAATCTCAACAGTATATCTCACATTTACATAAAATGTTATGTTTTGCAAAACCCTTTCTACATAACAATCGTGAAGTAGGTACTAAGAAACAAGTGTCATTATCTATACTGATGTGTTCTATATTAAACAATTAATCAGGATCAGTCAGAATTAGAACTCGGGTCCCCAGGCTTTTCACTCCAATGATACTTTACTATAGTATATTGTCTTTTGTGTGGCCCTTAGCACAGGTACTTGCTTAGGTGGTGCAGTGCACACCTGTTAGACCTGGAATTAGAAAATCTCATTTTCCCAAGTTCAAATCTGGCTTCACACACTTACTACCTGTGTATCCTTGGACAAGTCACTTAATCTGTTTGTATCAGTTTCCTCATCTGGACAAGGAAATGGCAAACCACTCCAGTACCTCTATCACTAGAGTGACCTTAGGCACTGGAGATACTAAGATGAGATATAAGATATAAGCTCTACTCTTGAAGACAATCCAGTGAGAAAAAGAAAGCATATCTACAAAAAAAAAAAAACTTATAATAAACTACCTCTAAGTAAAATAAAACAAAACAAAAGACAAACAAAAACAATATGATCCTTCTATCTAAGAGACTCTGGAAAGATTTCATAAATGAAGTAGCACCTGAGATAGGTCCAGAAGGAAAGGAAAGATTTTAACAATTGGATGTAATTTGTAAACCCCCAAATAGGGTTACAGAAAGTTGAACTTGACTGAAAAAAACATACATAAGTACCTGAGATAGGCTTTTTTTCTCAAGATTTCACTTGTGCATACGGCCTAGAACATTATGAGGGGATCCATGCTGAGGATATCATGATAATTTCAACCACAATACTTCCCTTAGGTCTTCATGGGCTGCTAGAATCAGAAGAATTCACCCTGTGCTAACCCAATGTGGGATAATCAACTTCTCTGAACTTACCTAGGCTGGGTTTTAGATGTCATTTGACATGAAAAGCTTTGTGGCCCATAAGAAAAAGCTAGGAGTTTACTGGACTGTGATCTCAAGGGGCCAACAATATGACAACATGGCAGCCAAAGAAGCTGCCCTAGAGTCCAGAACAAAAGAAATGATAGTTCTGCTGGATCTGATCCAGTCCATTCACTGCATCACAGTCACTTCCAGGCACCACATTTTAAGAAGGGTAATGACAAAAGATGACATAGAACTTGCAAGAACTGCAGTCACCTCAGCAAAGGAAAGACAAAAGGGGGCCGCATGAGAGCTGTCTTCCAGTATCCGATGAGTTCCCTGCTAAAGAGATCTATTCTGTTTGAACTGCAGGGCAGAATAAGAAGAAAGCAATTTCAAGCCTGGGGGGAGGGGGAGAGCAGATTTATACTCAACACAAGGAAAATCAGAGGTGTCCAAGAATCATCTTGTAAAATAAGGGGTTTTCTCTCGATGGTTTTCAAGGAGAGCTTAGAGAACCTGCTCCGATGAAGGGTGTAACCAATGACCTCTGACTCTTGAGATTTCCCATCTTTAATGGCTGATAGAACCTCCCAGAGCTTCGTTTGGTACAAATCTGAGATAATCACGTAAGGTCACTGTAACGGGACCTTAAAAGTAGTCCATGACTATGACAGGCAGTTAATATCCAAGTGTCTTCTCAACTGAGCGTAAATCATAAGAAAAATCACATTTTTTATTTTTTTTTCAAGATTTAAACAAGGCAAGAATTTAAATCTTCTCGTCCTTTTTTATCAACCTCTAACTTTAATCCCCATATAGCTAGCTTCCTCCCAAGAAACTTAACTCTGCCACATTTCCCCACCACCCGTCTAACGATCCCAGAGAGCGGGGTCAAAGATTAGCGGCAGGCCCTCCTTTCCCGATAAGAGCAGGGAGGCACCGGGGAAAAGTAACCCGTTCGGGGGTCAGCCGCGGGTCAGGGTTATTCCCAGGAGCTTTCACCGGAGCAAAGGGATGGTTTCCGGTTAAAGTCAAAGAACTCGGCCGGGCGGCCCCGCCACGCCCCTGCCCCCAAGCGCCCCGGGACGTAACAACTTTCTCCCAAGCCCCCGGCAGCACGTGCAGTCCGAGGCGCGCTCTCCTGCAGGGCGGGACCTCCGCGCCCCGGCCCACCGCGACGCACTCGCCACCCCCCGCCTCGCGAAAGGGAGGGGCCGAGGCTCGGGGCTCCCCGGCGGAGCGGGGGGCGGGCCGCACTACCCCCCTCACCTGCTCGTCTTCCTGCATGGAGGCCGCCAGCGGGAGCCCGTCCGCCACTCGGGCGATCATCGTCAGCAACACCATTTCCTCTGCTTACAGGGGAGCCGGTACCCCCCGACGCCGGCAGCCGCGGTAGTCTCCGCTTATTCTGCTCCCGACGCAGCTCAGCCTTTCGCTCCGGTACTTCCCTCCGCCTGCGTCTCCTCTTCCCCGCTGAGGTGGCCGGAAACCGACGCGCGGGAGGCTTTTTTCCACTTCCGGTCCCGCCCTTATCGTAGTCCGGTCAGAAGCAGGCCGTTCTGACGCATGCGTTCCTACCTTTTGGTCCTATCCGTTTCAACTGAACCTGACAGGCCCCGCCCACTTTCCCCACCCTCTCCGGCTAGAGGCTCGGAGCGCAGTCTAAGCCCCGCCTCCTGAGAGATGAGGATGGGGAGAGGGAGAAAGGCAGCGGGAGGGAGAGGATGCTTAGAACATCCACGCCGGGTTATCTGGTGTGGAGGGCCTGGAGGAGAGCAGTGACAAAATCTCAGAAATCATTTTGTCCAGCCTCCTCAAGCTGCCACCCCCTCTGCGATGCTCCTGATAGATCCCTGAACAATTCTAGTAACGAGGAAGAACTCCCTCCCCTTGTTTATTTTTTGGGGGAAGAGGGGAACTTCATGCATTATATTACAAAAAAAAAAAAAAAAAAAAAAATCTTCCATTGTCGTTGCTTTTTGACAACTTAAATTGTTAGAAAATTCTTCCTTATTTGGAACTTTATCCTTGCAACGTTTTTAAACTGGTTCTATTTTTATCCTTCATTGAACAATGTCACTTTATCTCTTTCTTATTGAAGGCGGTTGTTTTATCTTCATAATTCCAGAATAAATATCCCCCCCTTTTTTTAACCAGTCCTCATTATCTTCTAACTCTTTTTTGTTTTAATGAAGCAATTAGGGTTAATTTAAGTGACTTGCCCAGGGCCACACAGCTAGGAATTGAACTCAGGTCCTCCTGACTTTAGGGCTGGTGCTCCATCCACTGTGCCATTTAGCTGCCCTTGTCTTAAAACTCTTTATCCCAGTGATCTTCTTGCTCCAGTTTGACATCCTTCCTCATTTAAAGTGTGAAGGTGTGTGTGTCTCATATAGGTTATATGTGTCCCCATGAGTCTGTCCAGCTGTAGCTTGCAAGGAAGCATACGTAGAAATCTCCTCTACCCACCATTCTCCCAGGAAGATTTTGATTCCTATCAAGGGGAGAACAGGAGATTAGGACTTTAAGGCTGGCCACTGTTCTTCTCAAAGAAAGAGTAAAGGTCTAGAATCATATCAGTTTGACACCTTAAATATTGTTAGTCTAGAGGAAATAACCTTTAGGCTCAAGTTAAAATCCTAATTGATGTTATTGGGATAGAATCGCCCCAAGCTATATGTCTGTCTTGATTCCCTTCCCCACCCCCATTTTTTTGCCTTTCTTTGTATTCCCAACATGTAGTACAGTACCTGGCTCATAGTTGGTTCTATTTCTATAATATGTAATATAAAAAAATAAATACCTACTTAACAGAGAGAACATACTTTCTGGCATTTGAACTATTTTTTTTATAAAATGACTATTAAAAAATGTCTCAAACTCAATTTGAGTTGAACTCTTAGAAGAACTATGCCTAATATATTAATTTAACTTATTGTCTGTTAAGGAATATTAAAGGGTCCCTTGAACTTGTCTTTTTGAATTACCATATTTTCCAGAAACACTGGGCCTAGAACACATAGAAAGCCCCGAATATATTAAGGATAAAGCCCACATCCTAGCTTGTTTGTATCCCAAACTGTACCCCCTGTGTGTCCTTGAGAGTCAAGACAGATACCAATTAGTCTGAACCAGACCAAGCAAGTGCTTGTGCATCTGGAACTCTTGTAGATTAGTAGATCAGCATGTTTTCATGGTCTAGGAGTTCCCAAGGGAAAAGGATTCGACTTTTGCCATCACTTTGTTCCTCCCTTTCTGGAGGGATTTTTATCCTTCCCAATCTTTACTGAACTTTGCCCCTTTTCATGAAACACCATTTTAGGAAGAGAATCCTATTTTTTTTTTGACTCCCCTTATTATACTGTCATAAATATGCAAACTTCTGTATGGATTGTGAACTCTTATATTCTTTCTTAGGGTTTCATGTGCATGTTCATTTACCTTGTGATAAATTAGTTTTCACAAAAGTTTCATAAAGTTGTGATCTCTATTTGACTCATCTTTAAGTTATTGGAAGAGAGGAAGAGTGAGAACTTCAGGTGAATATTTTTCCCTATGCATCTATGCCTATAAAAACCAATTTGAATTAATTTACGGTGTCATGAGATCCTATATGCTACTAAAATGAAATTATTTTAACTTTGTTATTTTATTTTTTGAGGGTTGGGTGTAAGATTCTGATTCTGCGACAAAGCCAGATATTTGTAGAGATTTGATGACTCATGTAAGAGAAAGCTGGTGTAAGAAATTAATTTCCTTTCCTATCACTATGTTATAGTCTTATATGACACAGGCCAGGGATCTTCTCAAACCCATCAGGTAACCTGGCCTTTAGTAATAGCACTTAAACTCTGAACTGCCTGCAGTTGATGCCCCATGACTTTTTAAATTTTATTTCCTATTAGAAAGCCATAAAATTTTTTTAATACAAGTTATTGTTTCAGGGAAAAATTCAATTTACCTAAGTTTGTGATCGCATTTCCTGTTAAGTATTTGGCTCTCTTTTTCTTCATATGCTTTCTATTATTACCTATAAGACACATTAAATTTATTTTATAAATTTTGTTGAAAATAAATAAGTTTTAATGAAATAAGTTATAACTTGGAAGAGGCTTAACATAACAATAAATACATTATGCATAACTTAATATGACATACAGATAATAATAAGCATATGAGAACTTGCTGGATTACTTCTTTTAATTCTTATAAAATGCTATATATAAAACTTTCATAATTATTTTATAATTAGAGTTTTAAAATTATAAATATAAAAATTTTTGTTTGTATTATTTGGTTTGATGCCGGACAAATAGTCTTACATATGACCCTGCATTAAGTTTATTTCTGTATTTTTATTTTAAATAAGAATAAAATGAAAATGCTTATTCACCCAAATATGTGGTGGAAAATAATAAAGAACTTTTACATAATCTTTTTCTGAGAGATGGATTTTTTTTTAATTTTTAAATTTTTTTAAATTTTAAATTTTTAGCCACTTAACCAATTGATATAAATGAACAGCTAATAATAAAATAGTTAATTTTCTATTAACTTATAATGAGCATTCTATTAAATAATAAATGTATGTAAAGTTCAATGGCATATATTGCTTCATTTTTAACACTTTACATATAAACTAATCAGAATAAGGGGGAAAAAAATCTCATCAGAATACAACTATACTCTAAGAAATTCTGTTGAAATAATGGCCAATATTGCCAACCATGTTATTTGAAAATCTACTAGATAACAAATAATAAAGCTAGAGGATAAGTTTAAATTTAAAAATAATCTTAATGCTTCAGTGAGAGACAATATAATGTTTGTTTCTGCAGAATATTGTGATTGTAATAGTTTCAAGATGACAAAATATATGTACCCAATGATCATGGTATTTAGTCTGATAGTTACTCTGCAAAAACTTTAATGTTAATATCTTTAGGGTATGATTACATAGATTAAAGGTATGATAATTACATGCTAACAGAGAGGAACATCAGAGTTACATTGGAGCAATGTACAGACTATAAAGGAGTATATAACCTCTGACCATCCACTAGGAATTGTTTTGTGCTTGAATGTCAGACCCTAGTGGCAGTTTGTAAACAATTTAATAACAGGTAGAGAAATCACAAGAACATGTTGCTTTTAGTCAGAAGCAGTCAGAGTTTGATGTAATTGCTGCATGAATATCAAAATTGTGTACATGATCTTGATGGTTTTAAATTGATGCAGAAACATACCTATCACCCTTCAAATATGCACATGCTTATTGTCACAGAGGAAAAATATATTTGTAAACATAATTGGGAAATTATTTTCTATTTAAGATGCCATTAAATCATTTTTAGAGCAAACCTTTTGGGCCATAGTCATGAACCCTTAAATAGGAGCCACTCTAATAGAAGACAAGCTATATGGGGAATTGGTAGCCAAGGAGTAGTATTTTGTCAGTAAAGTCAGATGAATGGAGTTAGCATGTAATTGACTGACATATTCTCTCTAGGAATAGTAGTGTTGACTTGATTAGTATTCTCAGAGTACAGTTAGGCACTATTTATAGAGAATAGAGTTAGGCAACCTGTTTAGGCCTGAGTGTCACTACTGATGTTGAGCAATGCACATTTTGGAGAGAGCATATATAGTGTAATGGAATTACTTTAAATGTGACTTGGAAGTTTCAAGTTCTGACATTTATATTTGCTATTTATGTGACTTTGGACAAATCATTTTATATCTCAACATTATTATAAAAGCTTCAGAAAACTCAGGGAGGATGAAGAGTTTTTTAAAAGTCAGCATTTGAGAAATCTCTTTTAGGTATGAAGAGAACAGTTTCAAGTTAGGAAGTTAGGTTGTAAGGGATTGAAAAGTCATGTGTTACCCAAC
Source organism: Sarcophilus harrisii (assembly GCF_902635505.1). Lineage (NCBI taxonomy): Eukaryota > Metazoa > Chordata > Mammalia > Dasyuromorphia > Dasyuridae > Sarcophilus > Sarcophilus harrisii. The sequence goes on from NC_045429.1 coordinate 423,192,594, forward strand.
GAAAGAACTCTGGGAGATGACTAAAAACCATTACATTGAATTCCCAATCCCTATATTTTTGCCTGCTGGCATTTTGGATTTCCTTCACAGGCTAATTGTACAATATTTCAGAGTCCGATTCTTTTTGTACAACAAAATAATGGTTTGGTCATGTATACTTATTTTGTATTTAATTTATACTTTAATATATTTAACATCTACTGGTCATCCTGCCATCTAGGGGAGGGGGGTGGGGGGAACGAGGGGAAAAATTGGAACAAAAGGTTGGCAATTGTCAATGCTGTAAAATTACCTATACATCTAACCTGTAAATAAAAAGCTATTAAAAAATCTTAAAAAAAAAAAAAAGTCATGTGTTATTAGGCAGTGAGAGTAAATGAGTCTTTCTAGTCACTTAGTATTTTAAAAAGACAAAATAATATTGGACAATAGCTTGAGTAAATGGTGGGGACAAGCTAAGGTTTTCCTAATGATGTGGTAGACTTGAACACATTTGTTAACCAATGGAGAAAGATTCAGTAGATAGGGAAAGAGTGAAGATGAAAGAAAGAGAATGATTTACTCAGCAAGTTCCTGTAGGACACTTAAAAGGATAGGATGGAGGGCACAATTTAATCTAGGCAAAGAGAAAAGCCATCCTTTCCACATATATAGGAATAAAGTTTATCAACCAGCCCTCACCCATAAAGGAATTTTTCATCCAACCTAACCAGTAATTGATCATCCGGCCTGTGTTTGAAATCCTCCAATGACGGAGAACTCCTTATACTTCCTAAGGCAATCCCATTTTGTTTCAAAAAAGTTCTAATTGTCAGAGAGTTGTTCTCTAACATATCATGGTGAAATTTCTCTTCATCATCTATTTGGTCCTCTTTCTGCTTTCAGGAGAAAAGGAAAAATATAAATAAAAATCCCTCTTTTACATAACAGTTCCTCAAATATTTTAGTCAGTTAATAAGCATTTATTAAGTGTCTACTATGTATGGGACACTTTACTAAGCCCTGGGGTTACAGAAAATGGCAAAAGCAATCTCTGTTATAGAAGAGCTTACAATATAATGAGGAATTTGAAAACTATTGGTCGATCTTTTCCTAAATATTCTCTTTTTCAAGATTAAACTGATCGAGTTCCTTTGAGCAATATTCATGTGCCCTCATCTCCAGGCTTCTTACCATTCTGTAGAAACATGAAAAAATCAGTTAGTCAAAAAATATTTATTAAATGTCTACTATGTGCACTGTGCTAAGCACTGGAGATACAAAAAGAATTAAAAACCAATACCTGACCTCAAGGAGCTCACAATCTAATGCTGAAGATAACAAGTAAACAATTGGCCCTTCTCTTTTCCTCTTCCCCCTGTTATATTGTGTTTTTATTTATTGTCAAACATTTTCTAATTACATTTTAATCTGGTTCTGGCTGCTTTTAATCTGAGAGCTGCTTTGGGCCCAGGAGCCAGGTGTAAAGCACTATAAAATGTCCAACCCACCCCCACTTGTTTATGTTTTAGTGTCCTGCACACTTTGCTACTGTGCTTTTAGATTACTTTTCTCTTCTCTTTTAGCATTTCCATGTGCACATAGTTTTTTGTAATATTGATTGATTAATTGAATGAATGAAAACTCAGTCTTTCTGCTTACTTTACTCTGATCTATTGCCTTTCTAGAGCTTGAAGGATACTTAAGGAAGTCAGCTATTAGCAATTGTTCCCCATACCTGGAATGTTCTCCCTCCTCATTTGCAGAGGGCAATAGAGAGTTTCAGGAGGAGTCACCTATATTGCTCCTTCACTCCTAAAAATTAATATTAAGCATTTATTAGGCACCTACTATATGCCAAGCACTGTTTGCTAAACATTATGGATTCCCAGAAAGATAAAAAACAGTTCCTGCTCCTAATCTAATAGAAGAAATGACAAACAAACAAGTTGTCCAAACAAGCCAAATACAAGATAAATTGGAAATAATTATCAGAGAAAAGGTACTAGAATCAAGAAAGGTTGGGAAATGTTTCCTGTAGATCATATTTTAGTGGAGACTTCAAGGAAGCCAGGAGATAGAGATGAGGAGCAAGAGCATTCCAGTTATGGAGAAAACCAATGGAAGTCTCCAGAATGAGAGACAGAGCTGTTTTATTTGTGGAACAACAGGAGATCAGTGAAACTGGATCAAAAAGTACAGATTGAGAAGTAAAATTTAAGAAGCCAACATGGTAATTGAGGAATGGAAGTGGGACTAGGTTATGAAGGGTTCTGAATGCCAGAGGATTTTGTATTTGATTCCTGAGGTGACAGGGAGCCACTGGAGTTTATTAGGTAGGTGAGGTGACATGATCAGACCTTTGCTTTAGGTAAATAACTATGGGGGTTGAATAAGGAAGGGATTGAAGTGGGAAGAGAGGGGAAGATAGACCAACCAGTTGAGGTCCTGTACCAAGATGCTAAAAGTGACTGAGAAGAGGAGGTAAATTCAAAAGATGAAGATGAAAATGACATCTCTAGCAGCAGACTGAATATGAATGGTGAGAGATAATGAGAAGCCAAGGATAACACTTAGGTTGCAAGCCTGGTGGATTGGGAAGATGGGGATGCCCTGAACAGTAATAGGGAAGTTTGTGCAGAAAAGCAATGAATTGAATTTTGGATATGTTGATTTTAAGAAGCCTACTAGAACTACCTAAATTAATCTATTTATTTAGCGCTATACCAATCAGACTCTCAAAAAACTATTTTAATGACCTAGAAAAAATAACAACAAAGTTCATATGGAAAAACAAAGGTCAAGAATTTTAAGGGAACTAATGAAAAAAATCAAATGGAGGTGGCCTAGCTGCACCAGATCTAAAATTATAATTTAAAGCAGCGGTCACCAAAACCATTTGGTATTGGCTAAGAAACAGACTAGTTGATCAGTGGACTAGGTTAAGTTCAAAGGACAAAATAGTCAATAACTTTAATAATCTAGTGTTTGACAAACCCAAAGACCCCAGCTTTTGGGATACGAATTCACTGTTTGACAAAAACTGCTGGGAAAATAGGAATTAGTATGGCAGAAACTAGGCATTGACCCACACTTAACACCATATACCAAGATAAGGTCAAAATGGGTTCATGACCTAGGCATAAAGAATGAGATTATAAATAAATTAGAACATAGGGTAGTTTACCTTTCAGACCTGTGGAGGAGGAAGGAATTTATGACCCAAGAAAATTTTGATTAGATCAAATTGAAAAGTTTTTGCACAAACAAAACTAATGCAGACAAGATTAGAAGGGAAGCAATAAACTGGAAAAACATTTTTACAATCAAAGGTTCTGATAAAGGCTTCATTTCCAAAATATATAGAGAATCGACTCTAATTTATAAGAAATCAAGGCATTCTCCAATTGATAAATGGTCAAAAGATATGAACAGACAATTCTCAGTTGAAGAAATTGAAACTGTTTCTAGCCATATGAAAAGATGCTCCAAGCATTATTAATCAGAGAAATGCAAATTAAGACAACTCTGAGACACACCTGTCAGATTGGCTAGAATGACAGGGAAAGATAATGGGGAGTGCTGGAGGGGATGTGGGAAAACTGGGATACTGATACATTGTTGGTGGAATTGTGAATACATCCAGCCATTCTGGAGAGCGATTTGGAACTATGCCCCAAAAGTTATCAAACTGTGCATACCCTTTGATCCAGCAGTGCTACTACTGGGCTTATATCCCAAAGAGATTATAAAGAAGGGAAAGGGACCTGTATGTACAAGAATGTTTGTGGCAGCCTTCTTTGTAGTGGCCAGAAACTGAAAACTGAGGGGATGCCCATGAATTGGAGAATGGCTGAATAAATTGTGGTATATGAATGGTATGCAATATTATTGTTCTGTAAGAAATGACCAACAGATGATTTCAGAAAGGCCTGGAGACACACGAACTGATGCTGAGTGAAATGAGCAGGACCAGGAGATCATTATATACTTCAACAACAACACTATATGATGATCAATTCTGATGGACATGGCTCTCTTCAACAATGAGATGAACCAAATCAGTTCCAATAGAGCAATAATAAATTGAACCAGCTACACTCAGTGAAAGAACTCTGGGAAATGAGTATGAACCACTACATAGAATTCCCGATCCCTCTATTTTTGTCTGCCTGGATTTTTGATTTCCTTCACAGGTTAATTCCTTATTTCTAAGTCCGATTCTTTTTGTGCAGCAAAATAATGTATGGACATGTATACATATATTGTATTTAACATATACTTTAACATATTTATCATGTATTGGTCTTCCTTGCCATCTAGGGGTAGGGATGGGGGGAAGGAGGGGAAAAATTGGAACAAAAGGTTTTGCAATTGTCAATGCTGAAAAATTACCCATGCATATATCTTGTAAATAAAAAGCTATAATAAAAAAAGAAGCCTACTAGACATCCAGTTTGAGATGTCTGAAAGACATTTAGAGATGCAAAATGGGAAGTTAGCAGAGAGAGTAGGGCTGGATAATTAAATCTGAGAAATATCTGCATAGAAATGGCAATTGGATCCATTTGAAAACTGATGATGCCATCAAGTGAAATACTAAATGGAGAGAAGAGAAGGCCAAGAAGAGAACTCTGTGGCACACCCAAAATAATAATAATAAGTGGATGCTATGATATCATAGATGAGCTTGAACCACTTAATCCAACCCACTAAATTCATAGATGAGGAAACCAAAGCAGACAAAAATTAAATGACAAAGTTATATGATCAGTCCCCATGAGATAACAGTCAAATATGAACCATGATAATTCAACCTAATTCTTTCATTCATCAAAAAAAATTAATCAATCATCTTTGTGCAGAATATTTGCCTAGAATGAAGAGTGTTAAATAAGGAGGCTAGAAATGTGGATTCTGTTCATTTTCCTATTAACTAGCTCACTTCACTTCTGTAAATCTTAGTTTCTTCAAATGTAAAATAGATTCAAGAAGATGAGTTCTCAGGAGGATGCCACCCTATTAATTAATGACTATACTTTTGGAAGCTCTTTTCCCTTGAATATACTCAATATCAACGTACTCAAGGTCTGAAGAGGTTAGAAAAATATATACTTTTTAAAAAATGCTATATGGTATAGTGGAAAGGATGCTGAATTTGGAATGAAATGGCTTGAGTTCAATATCTGATATTATCTATATGACTTTGGGCCATTTGGTTAGCCTTTCTGAATTCATTTATAAAATGAGGGAGTTGGACTCAATGGCTTCTACCACTTCTTTTTTGTTTCTCTGAATGAGAGCCTTAAATTATTTGTATAGGTTTTATTTCTACCATTAAGTAAAATTTAGATTTAAAATGTTTGCTGGGTTTGGATAGTGGTTGATCAGTTGTTTGCTCTACTAAGAACATTTATGGTACATTCACTAGAGTGCTGGAATTTTAAGTCCTAGGCTAGAAATAACATTTCGGATACTCATTAGTTATGTGATCATCAACAAGTCATGTAACCTTTCTGAGATTCAGTTCCTGAGCTATGTATTTAAGATTATGGAGCCACAGAGTAGCCTGAACTTGGATATAGTTGCACTTTTGGAGAGCAATCTGCAAGTTCAAAGTGTGCATCGTGGTGGGGATGGAAGGCATGGATAACCCAGGTTAGAGTATACATATTTAAAGTACTCTGTAAAATTCTAAAGTGCTATATAACTTGCATCTGTCATTAGTTTGTTATAAACTATGAGAAGTAGATCGTGCCTAGATATCAGGAGAATTAATAGGAGGAAAAGATTGAAGAGTTTATCACAAAAAAGGTTTCAAGAATAGAGCAATGAAGAGGGATAGATGGGGAAAAAAAGATGTTGGTCCTAAGAACGAAAGAAGAAAACTTGGATAAAAGATATGGGGATACCTGGTTTAGAGTCTGGGCACATGGAAGGAAGAATAGCTAAGGCTGAACCTAGAGGAAGAGAAAATCTTATTCAGGGTGTAAATATTGGAAGGAATGAGAAGTTAGAGTAGATTTTCTATGGAGGATTTAGGGGATCATATAGAAGAGAATACACAAAATGAGGAGATGTTAAGGAAATAATTTTTGCAAAAGAGAAAATTTAAACAAGGGAGAGAAGTAATTTTAAAAGGACAATCCATGCAATGACCAGTCACTCCAGAGATAGGACACAATCCCCAGATTGTGATCTGAACTCCCATGGAACAGTTGATGGGGTCTGATAATCTCTAGAACCTGAGAGGAGCAGAGGAAAGATGGCAAGAAGCAGGGCATAAAGACAGTGCTGTGCTAGGAGGAGATTGAATGCCTTAGGAGGATGGCTTAGAACAGATGAAGTGTCAGGGCCACCAAGGGGAGGAAGCACCCCTAATGATGACACACGTACGTTGATTCTCCCATCCACCCCCCCACCATGATGGTGTTTTGGGGCACCAGTACTTCAGGGTTCAGGGTAGAAAAGGTGGGATCTCCCACACATGCAACATCAAACCTTCTCAGATAAAGCTGTGGAGACGAATAGTTGGGGAGGGGGAATGTTAAAGGAGGATGAATGGAGCTAAAAATAGGGAGTACAATGCTTGGGGGTTAAGGATGAGGGGAGGTTGGAGCGGCCTCCGGGAGGTAGGGAGGGGGCAGGGAGTTCGGTCTGGGCGGGGCAGGTGGCAGAGGGAGGGCTGAGAGAAGCTGGCTGGGCTGTCCGGGGCCGCGCCGGTGGGAGCCCAGGCTTGTCCCTGAGACCCTGAGGATTCGCTCCCGCTTTGGGCACCGTCGGGAACCGCCCGCGCAGGCAGGGAGGAGAAGGGCAGGGGACGTAGAGGAGACCTGGACTCCCTGCCCATGAAGAGGCCGAACCGAGGAGCTTGCTGCTGCTGCTGCCGGGCGTCCCGCCGGGCGCACTATGCTCCCTACTGCCCGGGGGACGCCGCTCAGGCATCAGCCCTGGCATCGCAGCCCCTGCGGGAGCGGGAGCGGGAGCGGGAGCGGAGAGCCCAGGGCTGGAGCTGGGCGGCGGCCGCAGAGGAGGAAGAGGAGGCGGCGGTGGCGGCGGCGGCGGCTTTGGCAGCGGCCCCGCCGCGGAGAAGGTAAGTGGCCAGGAGGCCGAGCCGCCCCAGATGAGGGTCGCAGTGCGAGGCATGGGCACGGTTGGCGAGCCGAGTCTCTCCCTGGGGCTGGGGCTGGGGCGGGGGGCGCAGATTTGGAAACGCCTCGGGAGAGAGGAGGCGAGGACGGGTGGGTGACAGAGCGGAGCGAGCCACGGGAAGATGCTGAGCGCAGGGGCTGAGCCCAGCGTGGGCGAGGCCGAGGAGATGCTGGGGTGGCTTGGGCAGCACTTGACCCTGGGCAAGATTAGCCTCCTTCTTCAACCTTCAACGGCTGAGACTGGCAGGATGGACAAGGTCGAGGTTGCACGGAGCACTGGAGGGATGCCCGGGGAAAAGATTGGCGGGGAAGGTGGGGCACGTGGGGTGGAGGTACGGGAACCCCGTGTAAAAGATGGAAAACGTCCGCGTGGAAAGAGTTGAAAGAGTGTGGCTTTTCTCTTGCTCCCCTTCCCTTCTGCATTTCTCATTGGGATGCTTGGGGTGGGAACAATAGCCCTCTCGGGTACCGAGACTCCTTTTCCCCAACATGAGGAAGAGCACTTTGAGCTAGTGCCAAACTGAGCCTGTTCGCTGGTGAGGAGGCTGGTGCACAAAACGCACCCGCTAATCCTAAGGCTCCTGGTGCTCTTTGTTCGACCAGGGGTTCTTGGGAGGCGGATCCCCTGCCGGAGTTCAAATTGGCCATCGTTGCTTGGAGGGATTGTTGCCGTTTGCCCAGGAAGCATTTCCACTGATAATAAGAAATGCCATCTATTCCAATTAATTGGATAATTGACTTCTAGGCCCAGTTTTACTATTAACTAGCTATGCAAGCTTGGACAAGTCACTTTCTTCATCTTCAAAGGTAAAAGGGGAGAGCAGATGATCTCAATTGTCCTTTCCAGATCTAAATCTCTGGGACTACCTATTTATTAGACACTTACCCTGGGCTTAGCACTTTGAGCTTTTAATAAAATGCAGCCCAATCTATCCCAACACCCTGGACTCTATTTATTCTTCTACTTTTAAGCTATCACTAATATCAGTTTTTGAACTGGAAGAGCAGGCACATGTCATAAGCCCATATGTATATTTTAAAAAAGAAAACCTTTCAGTTTGTTGCTAAGAAAGTATTAAGTGAAGTAAATGGGTTTTAAAGAAAATTACCCAGCAGATTTGCTGAGATATCTTTTGTTTGACTTGTTCATAAATTTCAAATTCTTCAAATAAGTTATGATTAAAATCAAAAAGTTAGTCAATACTCGAAAATAGGTGTGCATCTTTATATACATATATATTAGTACATGTAATATATAATATTTAATAGAACCCTTTTTTAAATCTCAGGAAACTGAGAGATGAAAATTTCATAAATATCACTGAAGGATGTTTTTATCCTGCCCTTTAATTAAAATGAGTAACCAGAAATATGTATTTTGCTCATTTTTTTTCTTTCTCAAGCACAAAGATTTGAAAATTTTTGAAATTTTCTTCTAACCTGTGTTAGGAAGTGCTTCCTAGAACAATTTGGGTTTTAAGGAAAAAAGTTGAACAACAAAAAAGTCTATCAGAACAATTACACACATTTCTAAGGTTTCTTGAGTAACCCGGGGTGTATGCTTTTAATCTTGAAAGAAACACTTGAAATGTAACTTTAAAAGTTAGAATACAATAGATACAATATTAACCGGCAAAACTGGAAGATAGAACACTGGCTTTTGACCTGATAGTACTTCTGTCTACCTGTCTATTAAACTGTATAATTAATTCCTAGTTTAGTTTATTGAGTAAAGCATGAAACACTTCATCTCAAGGTCATGTGCAGAGTTAGTGGGATGACATTTGGGGGGAGGCAGTATTAAGCAGTTTGGTCAGTGTGAAATCTGGCATCAAAGGACTGGGGTTCAAATTTGAGCTGTGCCACTTACCATCATTATCATCTTCGGTATCTCTCTGGACCTGTTTCCTCTGCAAAATTTGAGGGTTAGTACAGAGGAACTCCAAGTTCTTTTTTCTTCTTAGCTCTTATCATAGGAGTCAGTGTGATTTGGTGGAAAGTGTGATGGGTTTGGTATCAGGGATCCTGTATTTAAATCCTTTCTGTGACATTTATTCCCTGTGGGATATGGACAATTCATTAGCCATCAGATTCCTCACCTGTAGAGGATGTGTGTGTATGTGTGTGTGTGTGTTGGACTAAGTGAATATTGGGCTCTATTAAGTTACTTTTGAAGTCCCTTCCAATTCTAAATCTACAATTCCTGATACTCATTTTGATTTAAATTTCTGGTTCTTTTAGTAGCAAACCACAGGGTAGAGTCATACCTTCAGCTGAGTTCTACAAGGTGCCATTGAAAAAATAAAGCAAAGAGCTTGAACTGATTATTTCCCCAGCCCTTAACAGTTACTTTTTCAAAAAGAATTGAAATATGTCACTATTTATGAAATATGAATTTATGAAAAGTGATAGTGATATATGTAGGATTCTTTGTCACTCCGATTTGGAGTTTTCTTGCAGGAAATGCTGGAGTGATTTGCCATTTCCTTCTCTATTTTATAGAAGAGGAAACTGAAGCAAATCGAGTAAAGTGACTTATCTAAGGTCACACAGCTAGTAAATGTCTGAAACCAGATTTGAACCCAAGAAGATGAATCTTCCTGACTCCAGGCCTGGCACTCTATTGTGCCACCTAGCTACCTCTATATTTATGAAACATACACACACATTAACAGAAGCTGTTTGACATGATTAATTGTTAGAGCTTAATATGAATTAAAATATGATCTACAAATGATCATTTTATAGGTGTGAAGATTAAAATAAACAGAGATGAGCTTTCTTCTTCAAGATCACACTGGCAATAAATGGTAGAGCTAAAATCCAATTACTGAGCATTTATTAAACACTTACTGTATGCCTGGTACTCTGATCTCAAATCTCATAAGTCATTTTGCATTTAAGGAAACTTAGGCAGACAGAGGTTGTGACTTGCTAGGAAGGATCACACAGCTGATTTCTAAGGTTGCATTCAAACTCATATCTTCTTGTCCAGGCCCAGAGCTCTATGCACCATGTGCACTATTAATGCTTTTTTTGTGTTTTGGTCATGTGTGCATTTTTTAAATCCTTTGCACATTTCTGATTACCTATTATCATTCAAGGATGAAGTAACAGTACTTAATGAATTTTTGCAAACCTTAATTGTGAATTTCTTGTGATGTCACCAGAGAGGTATTAAGAGTGGAAAATGGGGATAATAATAGCAGCTACCTCAGGGGTTGTTTTGAGGATCAAATGAAATAACATTTGTGTATAAAGCCAATGCCTCCCTCATAGGAGGCATTTGGGAAATATTTGTTTCCTTTCTTTCTTCCTTCTTGAATGAATGTCCAAGTGTAGTCTTTTAAAATGATAACACCTTCTAGTAAAAAGGAAGAACAATGTACAGTATCTATACTAACAGATTATTAAAAAATAATTTACACGAATACTTTGACTATCATATGATGTTTATAAGGAATAAATTTACTTTTTTATTTATTAGGCTAGCATTAAAATCTCATTCCACTTCCTAAACATGTAACAGCTGATAGTCCAGCAGTCTCCTAGGTATCAGTGTAGGAGTAAAAATTTGACCTGAATAATCCACAAATTCACACTGTGGGGGGAAGGGAGGTATCAGTGATTTTTTATCCTTTGAAATGCTCTTAGATCTTCCCTAAGCCGTGAATTGAGAAATTATGTTGCTGAGACGGGCTGCGGTTTAGTAACCCCAATTGTTTTGGTGAGTTGACTGGACTAGTTAGGAGCTGAAAGTCCATTTCTGGCCTCTAACCAGAACCAAAAGTAAAATCACAGAAAATGAGAGCTGGAGAAGGACCTTAGGGGATCACCTGGCTTACCCAGCCTTCTCCTTTTACAAAGAGAGGCCCAGAGAACTTAACTATACTAGATCACTTAGGTAGTTAGTTAATAGTAGAATAAGGATTAGGACTTCGTTTTCCTTCTAAATCTCTTTTTAGTGCTAATTTAGCTACTGGTGCTTATCGATCAGAGCATGTTAGTGCCCCAGAAGGGGTAATGTCATATTTCATAATGATTCATCTTAACCAATTTTCCATCTTTGTGAATAGTTCCTCTATTCCCCCATTTTGTTCCTAGGGGAAAAAACGAGAAAATGTATCTTCTTCCCTTTCTTACAGAGCTCAAGCTCTATTGTTGTACAGCATTGCACTAATTGCTCGACTCGTGTTCATTTTGCTGAACAGCCTTTTTTGTTTTGGTTTCTTTGTTACTGTAGCTCACTCACCAGCTAGGGTCGTATGGAAGGATGTTTTCAGAAATGAAGGTAATGTACAAGACAAAAGATATCAATAATTTTTTAAAAAATTTAAATGGCATTTCTTTTCATCTTTTTTAAGTTGGAAGGGTATGTCATGTTTATGAATTAGTTCCATCTATTTCAAAAGATCATCAGCTCTTAAAGATTGAGTTCTGTAACTTAAAATTAGATTTCCTTGTGTTTTTCTTTAATCTGAAGTGGTTTTAAAAAACCATTCGAGGTTATTGTGGGAAAATTCATTCAATATGAAAGGATAGATTCAGAAGTATAAAATGCACAACAATCCTATTCTTTTGTGATCCTGAAAATGAAGCGTTAGATACCCTCTTTGTATATTCAGTGTTGAAGTTCAAGCCAACATTTATTATGGAGTGTCCAAAAAGGTAGAAGGATGGTATATTTTTAGGGCACTACATGCTTTTGGACAGATTTTTGGGACAGTGTTCAGACAAGAGACAAAGAATTACAACAAACCATTAGATGTGTACACACACACACAACACACACACACATGAGTGACAAGATAGGTACAACATTTGTACACATAATCATCAGACACTTTCTTAGAGAGTCAGAACTAGAGAAAAAGACAAGCAAAAATGATCATAGTAAATTCTGTTGCACATAGGATGCAGACAGAAGTGAAAACATATTTTAGCAACATCCTAATTACCAAAAATATTGTTGTACATTCCATCTGCTGAAGTTCACATTGCTAGGTAAACCTTAACTCTGAAATCTTAAAGTATTTGCTCTGAATTCATAACCTTAATATTAATAAGGAGAATCTTTTCCAGCTGAATTTAATTTTAGAAGGAAACCAAAACAATGACCTTGCTAGTGATTAAGGGGACTTTCTATGAAGACTATGGTCAGCATGATGGGCATAATGATTTAATGATAATGTTACCTCTCATTCTTTAAATTTCAGTATAAATTCAATTCGATTTAATTCTGCAAACATATATTCAGCATTCATTTGGTGTCAGGTACTTGCTAAGTCCTGGGGATAGTGAAGAAAAAAGTAAAATAAGTATCTGCCCTTGAAGAGCTTCATTCTTGTGGGGCAGTTAGGAGAGTATATACATGTACATGTAAATATAAATATATATATATACATACACATATAGCTACATACACATATATACCTATATACATAGGTATGCATATATATATATATATATATATATATATATTTGTGTACATTACTCTATTAAAGGTGGCGCAGTAGATAGGGCTTCAAATCAGGAAAGACTCATCTTTCTGAGTTCAAATCTGGCCTCAGACACTTACTAGTTATGTGTTTCCATTTGCCTCAGTTTCCTCATCTGTCAGATGAGCTAATGGCAAACCACTCTAGTATCTTTGCCCAAAAGGAATCATGGAGAATCAGATATGATTGAAAAATGACCAAACAATTATCTATCTAATTATCTGTCTGTTAATCTATCTATTGATATATTCAATCTTAGTCTTTCCCCTGAGCTCTAGGCCTGCGTTACCAATTACCTCTCAGACATTTTGAACTAAATGTCTTTATCTCACACCCAACCCATCCGAAATGAATTAATTACTCTTTCCCATAACCCACCAATCTTCTGAACTTTTCTATTTCCATCAAAGATATCCTCTTCTTTCTAGTTCCCGAGGATTACAACTTTAGATTCATCCCAGTTCCTTTCCTCTCCTTCACCCCACTTATCCCATTAGTGGCCAAGTCTTGTTGAGTAGTCCTCCACAATGTCACTTGCACCTCTCCTCTCTAATTATACCACAATCACCCTAATTCAAGCTCCCAACACCTTTTGCCTGGTTTAGCTTCCTAATTGGTTTTCTTTCTCAAGTCTTTTTCCTCTCTAGTTTGTTCATCAAAGTAATTTTCACAAAGCACAGGTCTGATTATATTATTCCCCAACTCAATAAATAAAATTGGATATTTATCTCCAGGATCAGATCTAAACGATCCCTTTTGGCATTTAAAACTCTTCATAATTTGACTCTAATCTCTTTGTACAGTCTTATTATGTATTACTCCTCTTCATGTTTTCTCTAGTTCAGCAAAGTTTCTTGCTCTTCTTTATGCAAGACTCTTTATCTTCCATTTATTTCTTGACTTTGGGCATTTTCTCTGTCTATCCCCATGCTTAGAATGCCTCAATTCCACCTACTAGCTTCTTTGGCTTCCATTAAGTCCCAACCAAGATCTCATCTTTCACAGGAAGCCTTTCCCGATCTTTTTAAATTTCAGGACCTTGTCTCTTTTAATAATTTTTTTGTTTATCCTCTATATAGCTTATTTATTATATATGTTTGTTTCCTTATTGCCTCCCCCATTAGATTGTAAGATCCTAGAGGACAGGGACTATATTTTATTACCTTTTTGTATCCCTAATGCTTTGCATAGTGCTGATTCCAAAGTGTTTAATACATGTTTATTGACTGATGGGCACCTGCCCTTAAGGCTCCTAATATCCTAAAGACATTGGTGGGTTTTTTTCTCTATCTCCATCAGTTAAAGTCACCTGTAGTCTTTTACTGCCCTTTAGATAGCAATAGTTTCTTTTTTATTTAACTTTTACAGAGATAATCACTTGGAAGATAGAAACAAGTACAAAGATTTTTCCCTAATACCTCCCCATGTATAAAAGTAGGGTTGATACTATAGCTGTATAGGATAAATAGCATAAGAAATTCTCACTTCATCAGATACCTGGCCCCAGTATGGCCCAGAATCCTCTAGATGGAGTCTGAATGAGCAGTTTAGCATATTTTTAAAAGAGTTTTATTCAGCACAATTTCCATCACTTTTAGTTCCACTTACTTTCTTTGGAGCCTTTGATGGTCAAAATCTGGGCAGAAACTCAGCAATCCAAAAGAAAGATCTGCCTGTTTAGGCCAGTGTTAACATTTGTTAAAGCTCCTTTATGGGCACAAACTCAGACAAGCAGAAAAAAATCTTGGATTTTAAAGGTTAGAGCCCTATGCAACCAGGAACACACCCACAGGGACAGTTACATTGGATAGATTTTACCCTTCTAGAGAACGTTGTTTTTAAAAGATAACTACTTAAAGGCATAAGTCAAGCTATAAAACAGCTTATTGATCTTGGATTGTCCAGTTGTTTTAGAAGTTGTCCAGATGTCTTGGATGTTGTCCAGATGATTATCAAAATTCGCAAAGGTTTGCTGTCTAAGAGAGATGCTTCTGCTTTTCAGCTAAACAGCCTAGTACAGATATTTGGTAGCACATTTTTAAAATCCACCTGAATGTCTGGATTTACTTCAACTATGGAGAATCCCCTGAAAGGAGGTCCAGGAAGTGGAATGATCTCATGCTTATGATCACTCTGCTGTCACATCTGTCTGGGAGCTGGTCCTCAGAGCCTTCATGACCAAAATGCCCCTGTATTTCTGCACATAGTTAGCTCTTAATAAGTGTTTATTGACTGACTGTGTGGCAATGGGCAAGTTACTCTTTGAGCCTCCGTTTCCTTATCTGGGAATAATAAAACCTACAGTTCTTATCTCATAAAGTTGTTATGAGACTCAAATAAGATAATGCATATAATAGTACTTTTCAAACCTAAAAGCCCTCTATAAATATCAAATGTTATTATATTTCCCTCCAGCACATAGCAATAAATCATTAAAACCTGAGGAATATGCTGTTTTCAAGGAATAGAGCAAGAAATAATGAAAAATAACTGTCCTTTTCTAAAGCCTCAGCTGTGGAGTTGCTGTTCTAATTCAGAGAAGCAAAGAGATGACAGTAACAAACAAACAAAAAAACTGCCAGAGGGAGGCACTAATGAACCCAATCTTGGATCTTGATTGTGGAAGAAAGACCTTGGACTCTCTCTGGCTTACTGATAATTTTTCAGATCCTGTATGAAGGGGGCAGCTAGGTGGCACAGTGGATAGAGCATTGGACCTAAAGTCAAAAGAATCTGAGGTCAGATATGACCTCAGACATTTAATACTTAGCTGTGTGACCCTGGGCAAGTCACAATCCCAATTGCCTCACAGAAACAAAACAAACAAAAAATCCTGTACTAAAGGGCTTTAAGATTTGCAAAGTACTTTATATATATATATATATATATATATATATATATATCAGATGATACAGTGAACATAGTATTGTTGGACTTGGAGTCAGAAGAATAGCAAGGAGATCAGTGTCACTGGACTTTAGTGTACTGAAAGTGTGAATAGGAAGAAGGTATAAAAAGGCTTGGAAGGCAGGTAAGGGCCAGATATGAAGGTGGCCAAACAGAAGGTTTTATGTTTGATCCTAGAGGAAATAGGGGGCCAGTGGAGTTTATTGAATGGAGAACATTCAATAATGTGGGTGGGCATAGTAAGGACCAAATTATATAATATAAATTTGTAGTGGATTCATTTAATAATCCTGTAATTTTTTCTCAGCTTCCAGTAATAGCATGAGGAGCAAAAGAAGCAAATATTGGGAATAATCCAGGGGTTTTCTTGGCAGAGCAAGATCAGCAGTAGGATAAGGGGCCAAAGGACTCAGTAGAATTAATATCAAGTTGAATTGATTCTCCAGTGAATCTATATTAGGAAGGGAGAAAAATGTAGACTGTGCAAGGGTGATAACTTGGGAAAGAATGGTGTGGTGGAAGGATCGAAGATTATAGAGATAATAGAAAATAGTGTTAGAGGTTGTAAGGAATGATAATAGAATAGGGGAATGATAAAATGTTATGATCAGACAAAGGAATTTCAGATCCATGAATATAGATATGGAACATTTCTGAAAGATGGTAAGATTAAGTAGATAAGTGTGTTGTTGAGGAATAGATCATAGAAAATAAGTAAATTGAGGGACTGGGAAGTTAAGTGTTTAAGAGCATATCAATATATATGTTGAAATTCCCCAGTAGGAAGGCAGAGTTGGGAAGTGGAGAAAGACCAGAAACCAAACACTGAACTAAGGAAGAAAAGAGAAAGACCTGGGAGTTGGCAGATGATGGCCACCAAAATCCTGACTGAATAATAAATAAGGATTATCTGAGCCTCAAAGGAAAAGAAGTCACTGAATAATAGTGGTAGAGGGAATGTCTAAAAGTGGCTATGGGGATGGAAGCATTGATGATTCTAGTTTGCGAATGAATACAACTAGTGCTAGAAAGTGTGGCCAGGAATACCATGTCATCAAGAAAGGGGTAGGTCTCAGTGAATGCCAGAAAATGAAAAGAGTAAGAAAGGAAACAGTTTAACACGAAGGCAAGTTTGTTGCCTATGGATTCCAGAGAGCACAATAGAAGGAGTTGGTAGATCTGTATTGGGTTGTTGGGCAGTCATTCTAGAATGCTGGGCAGGAGGTATGTAGGTTCCAAGAGGCAGAACAACGGGTGTAAGGAAATAAATTTTAACTCACTGTAAGGAAGGACTTCCTAACAATTAGAGCTGATAGTGATAGGATGAATTGCTATGAGGTGATGAATTTCCTCTGAAGTGGAAATCTTCCTTTCAATTATACTGTTGAGGATAGGATGAATATTAAGAAGGGGTTTAAATGACACAAAATTCCCTTGAACACAAAGAATCTATGAATAACTTAATGTGTTTCTTAAAAACTTCTTACCTCCTGACAGATATTTAGGTTCCAGGTATCCATGTCTTTTTTTAAGAAAAAAAAATTGCACATGAAACTGTACATCTATTAGGTATAACTTGCTATTCCTTTTAAATGTACAATAAAATTATCATGGAAATATTTTTTCTTTTTTTCTTCCCTCCCTATTCTCCACCCTAGAAATGGCTACCATTAGACTCAGATATGTCTGTCTGTCTATCTATTTATCTATCTGTCTATCTATCGTCTATCGATATTAATATATTTACATATATATACATATGTAAATCATTTTTATGTATGCTTCTATTTATCAGTTCTTTCTCTGAATGCAGATAGTATCTTCCTTCATAGGTCCTTTATAGTTAATTTTACTCATACCTTTTCCCTTCACTTATCCCATCATTGGTTCAGATCTGTTGATAAATTACACATTCAAATTCTAAACCAAATTGCTCTCACTATCTTCAGATAGTTTTCCTTTTGGGGAAAATAGATCAGAAGGGGTTATATGTGACTCCTCCATGATGGAGATGGACAGATGAGATGAAGATAGAATGGAATATACACTTGTATTTACATTTTCACTCTAGGACCATGAGGCAAGAATTCATCATTCTTTTTGATTAATTGCCACCTTTTGTTGATCTCTAGGGCCAGAAATAGGAGGAATTTTTTTTTTGTGTGTTCATGCTACCATACTTGCTTTGTTCAGTAGAAGTATTCATTGAAAATGTGGGAGATGAAAACAATGTCAAAGGACTAATGATAAAGTATACTATCTGCATCCAAAGAAAGAACCAATATTGATTGAATACAGACAGCATGCTATTTTTCACTTTCTTTCTCTAATTTTTTTTCTATTATCCAAATCTTGTACAAAATAACTAAAATGGAAACATTTTACATAATTGCACTTGTACAACCTATATCTGATTGCTTACCATCTGGGGAAGGAAAGAAGGAGGGATAGAAACTGGAACTCAAAATTATAAACAAAAAAATGTTTTAGAAAAAATGTGAAGGATGGGATTTTTAATGGACCAATGGAACTTGTTGTTTTAAGGGATCCTCTAGTGATCATTTTGTAGTGTTAATAATTTCCCCCTAACTCATTGATGTATATTTATCAAGGTTTTAATGTTTTGGTTTGCTTCAATTGAGGTATAACTGTATTGAAAAAAAATAATTCTATATGAAGATTTGTGTTCAACATACTTATTTCAAGTAAGATACTCATAGTATCCAGAAGGAGGAAGGGGATAGTCCATCTATTTTCTGACTACTTCTGATCATATTTTGAGCTTTGTATTAAATTCCAGGCATCACATTTAAGGAAGAACATTGACAATCTAGAAACTAAGAGGGAGGAGATCAGGATATTGAGAGAACTGGAGATAATGATAATATGCTAAGTATTCTACATTTATTATCTCGTTAGATCCCCACAACAAAAATCCTGGAGATAGATGCTATTATTATCTCCATTTTACAAATGAGGAAACTGAGGCAAGCAGAGGTCAAGTGAATTGCTTACGGTCATCCTTCTAGTAAATGTCTGAGGCCATATTTAAACTCGGATCTTCTTCAAAGTAAGCCTAGCGCCCTATGCATTATGGTGCCACCTAGTTGCTATAAGACAAGCAGTTAGAGGAAGGAATTGATGTTTAAGACTGGAGAAAAATGACCAGCTCCCTTTAAATGGAAGAAGAGCTGATAGAGGTTACAAGAGATTCTCCTTTTTTTACTTCTGCTTCTCCACAGTTTCTACCCATTGTTCCTAGTAACTAAATATAAGGGAAACCTTCCCCTCACTAGAGCTGTTCCAAAGTACAATGAGTTGCTTTGGAGGGCAATGAGTTCCATATCACTGGAGGTGTTCATAGGGAGACAAGGAAAAAACACTTTAGGTCAGTGGTTCTCAAACTTTTGTTTTCAGTATCTTTATCCTATTAAAAATTATTGAGGATCTCTCCAAAGCGTTTTTGTTTATCTGGGTTATATTTATAGACATTTACCATATTGGAAATAAAAACTATTTTTGAATTTGTAGACCCTCTAAAAGGGTTTCAGAGATCCCCAGGATTCTCCCAGGGGTCCTCAAACTTTTAAAATAGGGGGCCAGTTCACTGTCCCAAAGACTGTTGGAGGGGCGGACTATAGTAAAAACAAAAACTCTGTTTTGTGGGCCTTTAAATAAAGAAACTTCATAGCCCTGGATGAGGGGGACAAACGTCCTCAGCTGCCGCATCTGGCCCGCAGGCTGTAGTTTGAGGACCCCTGCATCTAGACCATACTTTGAGAACCTAGGTTATGATGGAAGAGATTTCTGTTCAAATGTGGATTGACTGGATGATCTCAGGAGCCCTTTCTATGATTCTGGGGAAAAGAAAACCTTCCAAGGTTCATCATCCTTGTAGACTTTGACCAGGTCCTTTGGCCATAATGAAGCACTCAGGAGCTGTTGTCAAGAATGCAGCTGTTGTTGAACTTGTGACAGGACCATAATTGCTCTTTACTGTGCTCTGCACCTGACATCTCAGGTACTTGCAACACCACCTGATACATGACTTCTCTAGGGATACAAAGAACACAGTGGAACATAAATAGACACACAGGAAAAAATCATTCAGGAAATACCAGACCTCCTCCACCATTCTTTGTTCCCTTGCTTCTCCCACAACCCTGCCTGAACCCATGCTGCTCAGCCATAAAGAGGTCTCACCTGGCTCTAATCCATCAGCAAGAGAGTCTACTGTAGTTTCAGTGTAAGGGCCAATTTAGGGACACTAGCTCAGATGTTCTCAATACCTCCACATTTATTAATAGTCTGCACTAGAAGACACTCTAAGTCCTAGGGTTACAAAGACAAAAAGTAATTTATGAGAATAAGAGTCTTTCCCCAGTTGATTGATGGTTGAAGGATATGAACCACCTTTTTTCATGGGTAAACCGTGAAACTATTTATAATCACATGAACAAAAATCTTTGAAATGACTAGTTATTAGAGAACTGAAAAATAAAGTAACTCTGAGGCTCTACTTAATAATTATCAGATTGGCAAAGTTGAACAAAAAGAGAAAATGACAAATGTTGGTAGATCTGTGGAAAAAAAGAAATATTGATGTACCTTTGATGGGGTTGTAAATTGGTTCAATATTTTTGGAAAGCAAATTGAAGTTATGCCCCCAAAGTTACTAAATTCTATGACCTTTGATTTAGACATACCACTACTAGTCCTATACATCAAAGGAATCAAAAAAGAGGGAAAGGTCCTATATGTATAAAAATATTTATAGCTGCTTTTTTGGAGTGGTAATTCAAAACTAGGAGGTCCCATCAATTTGGGAATGGTTTATTATTATAATGAAATATCATTGGATGAAGTGGATGGGTTTCAGAGATATCCAGAAAGACTTTGAATGGATGCAGAATAAAGTGAGAAAAACTAAAACAGTTTATACTGAAATATTGATACTGTAACAGTGAAGAGTTCTGAAATCTTTAAGAATTCTGATCAGCCATAAAGTCAGAGAACTAATGATGAAAAATGCTATCTTCCTCATGCTAAATGGAGGATAGACTAATATGCAGAATGGGAAACACGGTTTTGGACACGGCCAATATGGGAATTTGTTATGCTTGATTATGCTTAAATGATACAAAGGTTTTGTATTTATTTTTCAAGTGGGGTGAAAAGATAGGAGGAGGTAAAAACAAATGCTTATAACTAAAAAAATTTTTTCATCAACTTAAAAAAAAGCAAGATAGTTCCTTAACTATCTCTGACCTCAAGGAGCTTACATTCAACTGGGGTTCTAGGTCACCACACTTTAATATACTTTCTAAAGCAGTTTTAAAGTGGGAGAAAAGTTGATGAATGGAATAAATGAAATTAAATGGAATGAATGAATGAATGAAAAGGCATTTATTAGTTCCAGACCTGGTGTTAAACAACAGGATACAAATATAAGAAAGCAATAGTCCCTATCTTGATTATTGAATTCTAATAGAGCAAAACAATAATGCAAAGAGGAGTGGTGACTTGTAAAGGATGTCCAAGATGAGAAAATTGAAAAATAATATGAAGAAATTAGGCATTGTCCAATACCTAACACCCTATACCAAGATAAGGTTAAAGTGGGGTCATAATTCAGACATGAAGGATGAAATTATAAGTAAATGAGGAGAACAAGGGCATTAGCCTCTCAGATCTGTGGAGAAGGAAGGATTTTATGGCCAAAGAAGAATTAGATAACATTTTAAAATGCAAAATGGATAATTTTGATTATGCTAAATTGAAAAGGTTTTGTACAAACAAAACCAATGCAGCCAAGATTAGACAGGAAGCAGAAAATTGGAGGGGGGGGGGAATTACATCCAATGTTTTTGATAAAGGCCTCGTTTCTAAAATATATAGAAAATTGACTCAAATTTATAAGAATACAAACCATTCCCCAATTGGTAAATGATCAAAGACAATTTTCAGATGAAGAAATTAAAACCATTTCTAGTCAAATGAAAAAAATGCTCTAAATCACTATTGGTTAGAGAAATGCAGATTAAGACAACTCTGAGATGCCACTTCACACCTCTCAGATTGTCTAAGATGACAATCTGAGATGATAATGAAAGAAAAAATAATGAAAAATGTTGGAGGGGATGTGGAAAAACTGGGACACTAATACATTGTTGGTGGAGTTGTGAACTGACCCAACCGTTCTGGAGATCATTTTGGAACTATGGCCAAAGGGCTATCAAACTGTGTGTACTCTTTGATCCAGCAGTGTCTCTACTGAGTTTATATCCCAAAGAGGTCATAAAAAGGGAAAAGGATCCACATGTTCAAAAATGTTGGTAGTAGCCCTTTTTATAGTGACAAGGAACTGGAAACTAAGTGGATGCCCATCAGTTGTGGAATGGCTAAATAAGTTATGATATATGAATGTAATGGAATATTATTATTCTATAAGAAATAATCAATAGGCTAATTTCAGAAAGACCCTGTAGAGACTTACATGAACTGGTGCTAAATGAAGTGAATAGAACCAAGACAACATTGTACCGACCAACAACAAGATTATGTGATGATCAACTGTGATGGAATCAGCTCTTTTCAACAATTCAACAATTCCAATAGAATTGTGGATGAAGAGAGCTATATGTATCCAGGAGAGGACTATAGGGACTGAATGTATATCATAACATAGTATTTTTACTTTTTTGTTGTTGGTGTTGTTTGCTTGCTTGTTTTTTCTTTCTCATTTTCCACCCTTTTGATCTGATTTTTCTTGTGCAGCATGATAAGTATGGAAATATAAGTTCAGTTTAAAAGAATTGCATATGTCTATTCTATATTGAATTACTGTCAAAGGGTGGGAAGAAGTAGAGAAAAAGAAAGAAAAATTTGGAACAGAAGGTTTTGCAAGGATGAATGTTGAAACTAACTTTGCCTATATTTTGAATGGAATTTCTCTTTCTATCTCTTGCTGCTGGACTTTGTTGGTAACCTATAGAAATGCCAATGATTTATGTGGGTTTATTTCATATCCTGCAACTTTGTTAAAAATTGGTCATTGCTTTTAGTAGTTTTTAAATTGATTCTTTAGGACTCTCTAAGTATATCCATCATATCATCTGCAAAGAGTGATAATGTTGTTTCCTCATTACCTACTTTAATTCCTTCAATTTCTTTTTCTTCTCTTACAGCTAAAGCTAACATTTCTGATACAATTAAATAGTAATGGTGATAGTGGGCAACTTTGTTTCACCCCTGATCTTATTGGGAATGCTTCTAGTTTATCACCACTATATATGATACTTGCTGATGGTTTTAAATAGATGCATTGATCATTTTAAGGAAAATATTTATTCCTATGCTCTCTAGTGTTTTTAATAGGAATGAATGTTGAATTTTGTCAAATGCTTTTTCTGCATCTATTGATATAATCATATAATTTCTATTACTTTGGTTATTGATATAGTCAGTTACTTTGTATGTATTTTTGAAAAATAAAAAGCTATTACTGTAATAAAAAAAAAAGAAAATATGCTCTACACTGGGAAGTCACAGGGAAAGTGTATAGAACCATAAGATTATATGACATGTCTTTCCCAGAAACAATGGTACTACAGATTTGTTGACTCTCCTGAACAAGAGGAAATCATGACTCATATTTACTGAGGAAGGAAGATTATAGGAAGGTGATTGGGAAAAGCATGGTTGAGGTCTACGTTGGCTAAATAGGGTGACCCATTAGAAAAGTATTAATCCTTGTTGGGAGTGCCAAAAAAGAATGACTTAATTTCTTCAGGGTATGGTTTCTTAAAGTTTAATTGGCATAAGGGGAAGTACCATAGTGTTAGGATGTCTGGCAGGAAGATGGACAAAGAGAAGATGGCTATGTCTTTGTACATATCTCTATTCTTTCTAAGCACTTATAGGGAGATGAGGCACAAGGATGAGGAAGAAAAGGTCAGGGAAAAGGCTTTATCAGGAGTGAAATATCATAAAAGTTCTGGGGTTACTAACTAACTTGCACTAACAGGTGGGGTCTCTATAGAAAAATTCCTCCTTTTAAGAGTCCTAGTGATTATCCTGTGGAGCTGAGAGTATCTTTGTACTATTGCTCATGAGCCCTTATCTGATTCTCCTCAATGTCAACAATCAATTAACATCTTTCCAATAGTAATTAACCAATTAACATCAATTAGCTTTGCAAAGAAATATATATTAAAAAGGTATAATAAGGACTAAGCTATAAAATATTTCAAACTAAAAACACATCATTACTATCCTTGGTTTGTGAGATCCATGAATTTTAGGACTATGTTTTGCCTTTTTTTTGGTATCCCTACCAAATGACACATAACAAATTCATAATAAAGTCTGATTAACTGATTACTACCTCAGTCCCTGGAGAAAGTAGACTAATAGTGATTGCTACAAATCATTTCCTCTACCAAGTTCACTTCTTAGTATAGCAAATCCTTTGCTTAGCATTCCCTTGCTTAGAGGACAGAATGTCTTGGCTGCAGGTTCCCAACTCGATTAGATTAATCAGGCACTCTTCAGGGCTGCCTTATTACTAGACTTGGCAACTACTACCGCTGGCTCCAGTTGTTGAAGGGGACTTCTGATGTTTCTTCCAGTCTTCGGATTGGTTGGTCAACCATCTCCGTACTGTCAATTGTTTGGAATAATTAAAAGCTTGTGCTCTTCTCATTTTTCTTTGCACCCTCCTCCAGATTTTGCTTTCTGCCCCTTTCAGAGGACTGGTTTGATTAATGGTCTTTTTAATTATTCTCCTTGCCTCCCTCTTCACTTTTAAATTTTCCTCTAAAAAGGATGTTCTGGTTTTTCCACATTCATTTCTTGCTTCCCGAGATGGAAGCCTACAGTTAAAAGGCTTGTCTTCTGCTTACCACCCTGCCAATTGTCTTTGTGTATGAGATTTATAAACCCAATCTATTCATATTGGTATTCATATCAGGTCAGTTTTCTCCTGCCTCTAGATTTTGAAACGATGTATTTCCTTTCCTCAGGTGACTTTACAATAAAAAGGATTGCAGAAGCACCTCTCTTAAGTTCAATCTGGAGAAGATTCGTTACTCTAAATGCATCTTGGAATTTAGCATAATATTTGGAAAATAGCAAGCATTTACTAAGTACCTATTTATTGACCAATTGATTGAGATTACGAGATCAGATAAATAAGGATCAACACAGTAGACATGAGGATTGTGAGCCCAGTATTTCTAAGTCTCAAGGGGTTGACATTTCCCATTCATTTCTCTCCTCTTATCTCAAATCTTTCTTACCTTTCCAAGGACCCCTTTCCATTCTTGATTCTAGGATCCCTGGTTTTCCTGGGTTAGGTGATCTGAAATGCCACCGTCCATGGAGAGACAGGCCCTTACACCTCTAGTAGGACTACAATTTTCTACTGATCCCAAAGTGCACAGAATCCATATAATTTTCCCAGTCTCAGATCTATCTTTTTTCCTGTCTTATATGTAATGTTTCAATTTTAGTCATATCTATTAAGGACATCAGACTCCCAGGCAGAAAATACCTTGCTGAGAAGCCATTTAAATACTTGTTCAAGTCTTTTCTAAATATGTCCTTTTCTTTTAATCATAGATGGCTTCATGCTGGTAAATATTTAACAATCTGCTCTGTAGGGAGTAGAAGGGGGGAATGTATATATAACATCCTTCTAAGTTTAACCTATATTATTAACATTTTCTCCATTACTTTCTTGAGTCAAAACTAGGAGTGGGCAAAATGTGGCCTGCCTAGAGCCACAAGTGACCTAAGGAGGGCTTTTATATTTTTTAACTGCAAAAAAACCAAAAAATAGTATACAAAAACAGGCAGTAATTCAGATAGGGTCTGGGTGTAGTTTGCTAACTACCTCTTCTCCCTGCTCTAGACAATCGATAGCACAATAAACCAAACCCTGATTTATAGAATTTTCCAATTTCTGAGATGTTCATGCTCGTACAGAAAATTTAACGATCTTCACAAACCCATAAAAACTGACTCCAACATACCACTGCTTTTGATGGAATTAATTTGTTTATTTATCAAAAGTTGTCCGGCCTGTTGGGACAGTCACTACATTCCATTCCACCTCTGCTGGGGGTATCCCTTAACTAGGTAAAAACCCTATTAAACAGTTGCTGATAGCTCCCCAGCAGGGGGCTCCCCTCCTCCATCAGTGGAACTACCTAATAGCCACCCCATCATCTGCTCATGATAAAAATCAACCTTGCCAAATCTGTTGAAAATATCTTTAAAGATATCTTAAAGATTAGTGTATTCCTTGGTGTCCCTTAGAATGGGAGACATTAGCAGACTCAGGCAGTTTCAACATTGCCAAAGAGTAAAATCTAGGGATCTCACACATTGCACAAGAGTCTCTCTCTCTCTCTCTCTCTCTCTCTCTCTCTCTCTCTCTCTCTCTCTCTCTCTTTCTCTCTCTCTCTCTATCTATATATATACACACTAAAGCAAAGCTTCTTAAACTGTAGGTCATGACCCGCAATGGAGTCTCATAACTGAATGAGGGGATGGTGAAATTTTGATTTATTATCAGCAAATGTTTGATTCATATACCTATATACCCAGGACTGTATAAAAATTTCTCGGGTGAAAAGGGATAGCGAGTGAAAAAAAGGTTAAGAAGCCCTACACTACAGTATATATTATGAACTCTCTGTCTGAATTACTGTGACATTCTACAAGTCCTTCCTTGAATTAATTAAATATTCAGGAAAGGTTCCAAACACAACTGCAGTGTATAAGTTGCATTGACTTGAGAAGAAGGGGAAACAGGGTAGCTCTAGGTAGTGTAGTGGATAGAGAACCAGGGAAATTCATTTCAATGAGTTCAAAATCTGGCCTCAGATACTTCCTAGCTCTGTGACCCTGAGCAAGTCCCTTAACCCAGTTTTTCAGTTTCCTCATCCATAAAATGAGCTGAAGAAGGAAATGGGGCCATGAAGAGTAGGAATTAAGTGAAAAATGACTAAAAATAACAACAGCAAAGAGGAGATAACTAGATACATTACAATTACCTTTTGGTGAGTAATCTCTCTGAAGTTCACTACCAGAGTACACATAGAAATGCCCTATGAGGGGACACCCCTTAGACCATCTGCCCATCTGTGCCCTCCTGGGGGCATTGGATGTCTATTTTTGTTGGTTCCTCCTACTAGTGATAAAGTAACATTGCCCCAAAGCAAAAGAGTTGTGAGTAGACAGCAATAGTAACCACCCTTTATTCTCCTTAAATACCCCATCTAAACACCGTCTCTGCCCACTGGAACGACAGCACAGTTCATTGTAATCCATACAATTCACCTGTTGCCTTCAGCTCTGTCGGATTCCCTGCAGAGCTGGAAACACCAGGACCTCCCACAGTAGCACTATTCTTTCTCCAAATCCTCCTCATCATCATCCCCCCCCTTTGCTAAATCCTCATCATCTTTCCAATTAACCAATTTTACAGCCTAGATGACATCATCTACTCAGTCTCACTCCTTCCATATTTCCAATCATTGGCAAAATCTTCCCCAATATCACCCCCTTGTTGACATGTTCTTGAGTCCCAGGGGTCCTCAAACTACGGCCCACGGGCCAGATGTGACAGCTGAGGACGTTTATCCCCCTCACCCAGGGCTATGAAGTTTCTTTATTTAAAGGCCCACAAAACAAAGTTTTTGTTTTTACTCTAGTCCGGCCCTCCAACAGTCTGAGGGACAGTGAACTGGCCTCCTATTTAAAAAGTTTAAGGACCCCCTGCCGGGTGTGAGACCACAGTCACCAATCTAGGTTGAGGCCATGTTGAGTTAAGCCTCAACTAGATTGGGCTATGAATCACTTCTACTTGCACTACTGAGATAGCCTCTTCTGACATATCTCAGTGAACTTCTATTTTTATTTCTTGCGTATTCTCCAGTCTCAGGTCCCACAATCTCTTGGCTTCTCAGCTTCTATCAAATCCCAGCTAAAATCCTACCTTCTACTGATCCCTCTTCATTGTAGTTCCTTTCCTCTGTTATTATTTCCTTTTTATGTTATAAATAGCTTATTTGTATATTTTTGTTTGCTTTTTTTCTCTCCCATTAGATGGTAAGCCCAGGGGGCTATCTTTAGCCTCTTTTTGTATCTCTGGCACTTAGCACAGTAACTGCCACATAGAAAATGCTCATTGACTGACTGGTATGATACTCTCTGTACCTTTGCACTAGCTATCAAGCCCTTCCCTGGAATACTTTCTCTCCTCGCTTCTATCTCTTGTTATTTTCTTCAAGACTCATCTCAAGCCCTATCTCTTGGAGGAGATTGTCCTGTTTGCCCCAGCTGCCAGGGTCATCTCATTAGAGTTATCTTGAATGGGTATAAGTGTATTCAGCATTCTATTCTATTGTAAATCTGAATATTGTTGGTTAGAAGCTTTAAAACACAACCTACCCTCCACCATTGAATTTTCTTTATTTCCCAATTGCTCACATACTATCACTTGGACTCTGTTCTGTTCCCATGTATTCATCTTGCTGTACATGGTAATGATGGTAGATGAAAGAAAATTAAATGCTCTCAGTGAATGTCCATCATTTCTCCAATTAAATCATTCAAAGTTACCTCTCAAGAAAATATCATCAATCAGGAAACAAGATTGTATGTGTTCTATAGGTAGCTATGAACATTAAGCAGCAAGTATTGGGTTGAGGGATGTGACACAGTACACATCCCTAGAGTCAGGAAGACTCATCTTCCTGAGTTCAAATATAGCTTCAGATGCTTACTAGCTGTGTGACTCTGGGCAAGTCACTTAACTCTGTTTGCCTCAGTTTCCTCATTTGTAAATAGCAGGAAAAGGAAATGGCAAAATAGTTCAGCAAATCGCTCCAGTATCTTTGCCAAGAAAACCCCAAATGCGATCACAGAAAGTTGGTCATGACTGAAAAACAACTCATCAACAAGCATTGGAGAAACACTGAGGACCTTAGTCATTGAAATAATGTTCTGAATGTATAACAGTCAAAGGAGTATATGATCATAGATTCAGAGCTAGAAAGGGTCCAACCCAACTCCTCATTTTACAGAAAAAGAAGCTGAGTCTGAAAAGATTGTGACTTGCCCCAAATCACACAGGCCCTAAGAGAGGGATTGGGGTTCATGAAAAAGACTACTGACTCTAGAGCTAGAGGATTGGATTGAATTGATAGAATTGACTGATTGAATCTCATCTCTTCCCCTTACCACTTGTATGACTTTTCTCTGGCATTTACTCACATCATGCATGAAGAATAAGGTTGGGAAAATGGCCTTAGGGATCTCTTCTACCTCTAAATCTATAATCCTCAGTGACAGAGATAGATTTGAACCCATATATTTTAATACCCAATGTACTGTTTTCCCCACTGCATCAGCCACATCATCAGTAGGTGAAAAAATAAGGAAAATGAAATTTTCCTCTGTGGTGCAGCTACCTTCCTTTATTCTCATAACACATTATTGCAAGAAGCTTTTTCTAATCCCTCTTGAAGCTAAGACCTTCCCTCTATGATCATTCCCAATTTATCTTTCATGTATCTTGTTTTTACATACTCTGCATGTTGTCTTTGTAATTAGATTGTAAGCTACTTTGATTAGGAACCCATTTTCCCTTTCTTTAAATCCACTTTGCACAGTGCCTGGCACAGAGTAGGAGTTTTATTGCAATTGTTCAGTCATTTTTCGGTCATGTTGGACTTTCATCAACCCATTAGGGTTTTCTTGGAAAAGATATTGGAGTGATTTGCTATTTTCTTCTCCATTTGATTTTACTAATGAGGAAACTGAGGTGAAATGTGAGCTGACTTGCACAGCTAATTAGTATCTGAGGCCAGATCTGACCTCTTAGCTTCCCCAAGTAGAAGCTTAATAAATGTTTATTGTCTAACTGGCTGACTGGCACCTAGTAGAATCGTTGACTTGATTTGTTCTTTGAAAACATTATCTTTCCTTCACCCCAAGTCACACTTTACATTTGGAGGCTGAATCCAAGAAGAGAATTTAGGCAATTATTTAAGCAATTCATTTCCTGTAATCTCTTGATTTCTCCCCCTTCTCTGGAATTATTATATATATTATCTAACCCCTTCACTCTCCTCTCCTGTTTCCTTTGCCACATTGGGCTAGGTGGAAAAGTGAGGGAATTATGTGGCTAATAAGTTTGGCCTTTTCTAGGGTAGGCAGGAGCATAATTTTACCCACTGGTAGTTTTTGATGCTATTGAAATTCAAAGCAGAACACTGGAGGAGAGGCAATGTCTGAAAAAAAAAAATTATATATGTAAACCTCAAAATTGAGAGGGACAGAATATGGAGAAAGTGGATGGTGAGGGAAGAAAGAACATACAATCTTGAAACCATAGCAATAAGTATTTGTCTCAGGGTTTTTGGGGGGGCATGGGGAGTAGTTTTTGTGTGTATGTGTCTGTGCAAATACACATTAAGTATCTATTATGTCAAGATAGTCTGCTTATCCAGAATATGTGGCAATTAAAAAGTTCAAGAAACATAATTTCTAGGTAATTTAATTATTTTATTAATAATGCCAGCATTTTAATAAAAGGATGTCATTTGGCAGTCTCTTTCTTAGACCAAAGACAAACATGGAGGTGAACTCCAGGCTTCTGTGTTCTTTTGGAAAAAGAATGTTCAAAAGGATGACAATTCCGATTGGTTAACAATTAATGAGAGAATGAATATTATAATGAGACTATGGACCTGAACTTTTAGTAAGGCATTTACTTCTTAGGTTTTCCCCAGTTTGGGGCAATTTATTAAAAGAATTTATGTCCCAAACCTGAACAGAACACAATAGTTACCCTACCTGAGTGAGGACTAAACAAAAACGTTTGTCCAATCTCATTATGAATAATGTTCTTCAAAAGAGTTAACATTTAAAATCAGGACTTTAGAAAAGGGGAGAGGGAGGACCCTCTATCTCCCCAAATCATTGGTTATGAATAATCATTTCTCTTCAGACTTTGCTTTACTACTGAAGGCTTGGCAGTGAGAAAATTAGAAAGTAAGCCCTTTGAGGTGACTTGTCTTTGTCTCTCCCTTGTCCCTCCCCACCCATTAAAAATAATTTGTTGTTGTTTTCCAAAAACTTAGGATTTCAGAGGGAACCCTCAGAGTGAAAACTTAGGCTTCTCTGTTTTAACTTAGTAATTTCTTTAAGAAAGTTTCTTGGACTCAGCGAGGTTAAGTCCTGTCCCAGATCCCATAGCCAGTATATGGTAAGGGCAGAACATAAGCTCATCCCCTCCCACATTGCTTCTTAAATAACAAGTACTTCAAAAATTCTTGTTGAATTCAATTGAGCTGCCCTCTTCCTTCCTCATCTGCCTTCTGAGAAGTTGAGAAATTGAAAATTTAAACCAATAGCCTTACAAAAGAAAGCCCCATTTAGGGCTTCACCTTTGTTCTTCTTTTGGATAAAACCCAATTCAGTTAGTAATTGGACTACAAAGTTAGTGACTCTGAAAATTCACCTAGGGGACAGAAACTCATTTTGTTCAACCAGGGAATTTAAACTCATAATAAAAACTCAGAATTTAGCAAAGCTAGTATATATGGGGTAGCGTTATCAGAAAACAGCTTTACTCTACTAATAATACAATAGGCACCGCTTAGCTTTTGGGTGCCAGGGGAACACTGAATGGAAAGTTAGGAATGTTTTCACTACATGAAACACTGGTTTTATTACCCTGAAGTCAGGGTAATAGTCTGTGGCCCATTACCGGAATGATGAGTTCATATATTGAGAAGACTTCTCAATGACTTTCTAGCTCATTTTGCTGCTCTCCACCATCCCTACCCCAGTCCCTCTGGCAATATTAGAATCTGGTTCAGGTCTCCCGGGACCTCCTCCTCTAGAAACAACTGAGACTCCAAGGGTACTGATGTAATTCAGGCTTATTAAAAAGCATGTAAAGAATTGGGAGGGAAGGAAGCTTTTATTAAGTGTCTGTGTATATTAAATAACTACTCTGTGTCTGGTACTGTGCTTAACATTGTACAAATATCCTCTCATTTAGGAGCTAGGGAAGGTAGTTTTAGTCGCTCTTAATGACTCTTAATGCTCCCATTTGGGATTTTCTCGGTCAATGATACCAGAATCATTTGCCATTTCCTTCTCCAACTCATTTAACAGATGAGGAAACTGAGGCAAACCTTGTCCAAGGACACATTGTTATTAGGCATCTGAGGCTGGATTTGAATTCAGGGCTTGCTGACTTCAGGATGACCGTTCTGTCTACTGTGCCAATTAGCTGCCTTTATGGAGATGCTATTATTATTGCCATTTTACAGATCAGAGGATCAGGTGAACACTGAGAATGGCACCTGCTTGCCTGCTTTCTCTGGAGTCTCAGTCCCTTCCCCGTCCCTGATATCCTCACAGTCTCTTTCTCTAGTGCTCCTCAGATCTTGCCCCTGTTGTTTGATGGCACTCTTCATGATACATCCAGATTGCTTCAGCTCCCTAAGGACTTGTCTGGCAGCTGCTATCCTGCCATCCTACATGGATTTCTCTCCCCCAAGAAATTGCTGTTCCCAGTCTTGGTTTTTGGCTCAGGCACTCTGGGGTTTTTTCCCTGTACTGAACATAGGAGGAGCAAAGGGGCAAATTCCCTTAGAAATGCTCCAATTGTTGGCCCTGATTCTCTAAGAACCTGCCTAGGATACACCCAAATTCCTCTTCGTTGGGCAAACCTTTCTAAGGCATTCTTTATCTAGCAGGCCAGGGGTGGGGAACCTTATTTCTGCCAAGGGCCTTTAGGATATTTATAACATCATTTGCAGGCCATACAAAATTATCGACTTATAGAACTCAAGCAGTTGCTTTAGCAAATAATTTTCCTTTTTTGGCCCGCAGGCTGAAGATTTCCCATCCTTGTATTTAAAAACTTAGAGCTCATATTTTTAGAGTAGAATCAATAACAAATATTGATTAAGCTTATCTTTTTAGAGTTTATAGTCTAGTAGAATTGATCAACACACATTGATTAAATTCTTTTAAAAACTTTAGAGCTCCTATTTTTAGAATTTACAGACTAGTAGAATCTATCAATTAAGCTCACATTTTGTGCCAGGCACTGTGCTAGGTGCCAGGATCCAAGTGCAAAGAATGATACAATCTCTGTTCATAGGAAGGTTACATTCTAATGGAGAAGACAAATATATATAGTAGTTGTGTATACAATTAACTATAGAAGGGACAATACTAAGGTTCCTAGGAGAAACACTATAGGAGTTCAGAGGAGGGAAAGAGCACTTCTGGCTTAGAATGGGAGGTAGAAATGGAAGATAAATGGTTTTATAGTAGAATTTGCATTTGATTTTGCCTTTCTTTTCTTTGTGTGTGTGTGTGCTATTTTTGCCATTCTAATATATATATTTATACACACACATACACATACCCATACATATCTTTTATAAGGATATAAGGTATATATATGTATATATATATATATATGACTATGTATATATATTTACATGTATGGATACCTATATGTACAAATAACTTTCACAGTTTATGAGGGAGCCATCCCAACAACAGAATTTCAGAGAAAAAGGAAGAATAAAAACCTAGGAAATAGGTAAAAAGTACATTCAGCTGGTTGGGATTTCTTAGAGATGCAGAGGTTATTCTCCCACCTTCTAATCCTCCTGGGAACAAGTACTGAGTCACAGTCAACAGCAAATGACTCTTCTGATCTGAGTCTCACAATCAGTGAAGAACCAGTTGTTGGGTTGGAAATTATGTAACGTGGTTGGGATAGGGGATGGGGAAGTGACTACTTCCTCACATAGTTTCTTCTTCCTGTAGTTTGTGATAAGGAAAGGAAAATCAGGATGATATGTACTCTAGAATTTTGTAGGAGACCAAATTTCAGACAATGATTAGGTAGAATCCCATTAAATTCTATAGTAAAATTCATTTATAATTATTATCTCCATTTTGATTGCAAAATTTTGATGTAGACCTAAAAGAATAATAAGAGAGGATGTTCAGAATGAGCTGGATTTGGCAAGGAATGCTAAAAACAATCAAAAGAATGGAGCTTTATTTTAGTTAAATTGGGGGAAAGGATGAAAGAAAGATTGGACCATTGTTTGGTGTGGATGGAAAAATGTTAACTTATGACACAGCAAAGGAAAAATTGCTTAATTCTTATTCTTTTTTTTTCTTTGCCAAGAAAAATATCCTTTGGATTGGAAAGGATAGAACAAAAATTGTTAATAGATAATGAAAGGTTAATAGATTTTCTAATAGTAAATAGGTATTCATGTGGATACCCAACACAAGTAAGAAGATAGTCAGGTCAAGCCACATGGACCAAATGAACTACATTCTTATGTGTTCAGAAAATGACAGATGTGATTGCTAAGCAACTGTCCATAATATTTGAAAGATCATGGAAAACAGGATATGTACTAAGGACTTGAGACAGAGCAAGTGTCCTAGTTTTCAAAAAAGGAAGGAAAATAGACTCTGCCAGTTACAGCTCACTGGGTTTGCCTTTGATTGCTGTCAAAATTCAAGACATAGTATTTAAATGGTGATT
Organism: Sarcophilus harrisii; assembly: GCF_902635505.1. Classification (NCBI taxonomy): domain Eukaryota; kingdom Metazoa; phylum Chordata; class Mammalia; order Dasyuromorphia; family Dasyuridae; genus Sarcophilus; species Sarcophilus harrisii. The sequence goes on from NC_045429.1 coordinate 423,226,742, forward strand.
AGTGAATATCAGGAATATGAAATAGCTGTCACAAAGACTCAGCATGGCTTTATCAAGAACAGTTTATAACACAATAAATAATGAAAGACTAAAAAGGAAACCAGACCAATTTTATTTCCGTTTTTGATAGTGTAACTCAACTGGTAGATCAAAAGGATGCTTTGTAGTTAGTTCTCTTTTATTGAGATTATAACAAAGCATTTTACAAAAGGTCTCATTTTTCTTTGAACAAAATGGGTATATGTGGGCTAGATGCTAGTATAGTTAGATGGATTCAGAACTGATTGATTGGCTTGATCCAAAGTCATGAATAATAGTTTTTACATCAACTTGGAAGAAGATCTTCAGTGGAACGTCCTGGGGATCTGTGTTTGGTTTTATGTTACTTACTATTTTTATTAATGAATTCTATAAAGGCATCCTTTTCAGATAGTACAGGCTTAGTGGTATAGTTTGCACAATGCATCCCAGAACCAACATATAAGAGGTAACTTGCCAGCTTAACTCATTGGGCATAAGATTAAATTTAATACTCTCTGTATTATATAAAGTTCTATAGTAGGTTAAAAAGAAAATTATTTCATAAGTATAAGATGAGGTAGACAGCAGTTTGTTTGCAAAAAGATCTGTGGTTTTTAGTGAGTCAACAGTATGCTGCTAGGGAGCAGCCAGGGAAAAAAGTTAATACAAGCTTAGGTTGTATTAAGAGACATATTTTCTAGGAATTCCAGAAATAAGGAGGTGATCATTCTATTGTGTTCTGCCTTCCTCAGAATATATCATGAATGTTGTGATCAGTCCTGGGCACCATATTTCAGGAAGGGTATGAAAAGCTGGAAAGTGTCCAGAGAGCATTCAGAGTTGAGAAAAGCCCTTAAATCTATGCTTTATAAGGATAATTTGAAGTAAGAGGAGATAATTGGACAGGAAAAAACTCAGGAGGGATATGATAACTGTCTTCAATGACATGAAAAACTGATCATGTAGTAAAAGAAGTTGACCAGAGGACAGAGCTAGGAATAATGGGTCGAAGATGTAAAATTTAGACTCTATATAAGAACTTCCTTGCAATTAAAGCAAAAGAGGCAGGGGCTGACTGGGAGATAATAGGTCCTTTTCCATAGATCTTCAAGCAAAGGCTGGTTGACTTTTTGTTGGGTATAGTGTATTGGATATTGTTTTTCAGTTATGGCTTGGACTAGAGCTGGCCGAGGTTTTTTCCAACTCTTAAAATTCCATGTTTCTATAATGGCACTGAAGAAAATCCAGCATTAACCACATGATTGATCAAGCGTAGTCATCTTAGGTTTCCCGAGTTCTAATTCTCAAAATCAAGAGATAAGATGTAAATATACCAAAGGAAAATACACATAGAAAAATCACTTCACATTTTATCTCCTTTTTGCCTAAATTTCATCATCCACAGAATGGGGCTAAGAGGAGAAACTTTCTATTATAGATGACATGTTTTACAAACATAAGCACTGAAAAAATGATAGAGAAATTTTTTGGGACAGAGACAAAGTTTGTAGTCTTCAGAGCAAATTCTCTGGCTTCTGTTTTCAGGCAGCACAGTGTCTTTTTCACTTCTCAAATTATGGCCTGCCTGGCTCCAGCCTGTCCACAACCCAATAACCCATAATTTGACCAGAAGCTAAAACAAAAATAGCACCATCTTTGGACCTGCGATGGAAATATGGCTCTCATTTCTAAACCAGGGGTACACTCTTGTAATGTTCTCCTTGGTTTGGTTTCCTTGGGGTCTCTAAGGAGCAGCCTTCCTTTCAGTTCAGTAATCACCACAAAAGTAGCCAGGGGTTAAAGTCCAAATCCTTTATTATCTCTTTGAAAGTCTTGTCTCCTTTCCTACGGCCTCATTAGTTTTCTTAGAGACCTATCTCTCTCCTTGGTTCTGAGAGCTTGAGCACCCTCCTGTCTTCTCTGGCTTCTGAATTTCTCCGAATCCAAAGGTTTATGCTTCAGCCTCCAGCCACCACAAAGGTGGACAGTGAAATAAATCTGTCTCAGCCCTTGCTGGCTGTTATATAGTCCATTATCCTACGTGTGAATCTTGTGGAACTATATTAAATATTAAGTACATGTACTGAACTAGAGAACTTATTAAACACCATGCTAAACAACTATTGTCTTTATCAATTCCACTGAGTTAGCACCTTGTAAGAATCCTTGGTTCAGAGTTCTGGTCCATAACACACTCTAAACCAGGCAGATGGTCCATGTGCTTCATTTAAGGTCCTTCATCTATGGATAGTGAAGAAAGCAGACTTTTCATATCCCAATCCACCTTAAAATATGCAATGTTTGTTTTTTAAAAGTTAGTGTCATACATATGTCACATTTAAATAGAAAGCAACTTTTTTGCTTTCATGTTCTTCCTTGGAAGAATTTTACTATGCTGATGTTATAGGTAGTTTGAACACAAATCTCTTCCTCCCTCCCTCCTCTCTCTCTCTTTCTCTCTCTCTCTCTCTCTCTCTCTCTCTCTCTCTCTCTCTCTCTCTCTCTCTCTCTCTCTCTCTCTGTCTCTCTCTCTCTCTCTCTCTGTGTCTCTCTCTCCTTTTCTCTCTCTGTCCCTCTCTCTCTGTCCCTCTCTTTCTCCTTTTCTTTCTCTCTCTCCTTTTCTTTCTTTCTCTCTCTCTCTCTCTGTATGTGTGTTTGAGGGGAAGGGAAATATAGAATCTCCATTTTCAGTAAACCTCAAGTTTGGAAGCATTTAGTTAGACATTATGCCATCAACAGAAATGTTTAAAACACCTCAAAATATTGAAAATTGGAGAATTCCAAGCTAAGATGTGAAAATGAAAATGTGATAGGAACAGAGAATAAACTTTACAGATGATACCATTCTGATGGCAGAAAGTAAAGAGGAATTAAGAATTTTCTTGGTGAAGCTGAAAGAGGAGAGTGTAAAAACTGGCTTGAAGCTTACCATCAAAAAAACTAAGATCTTGGCAACTGGTTCCATCATTTTCTGGCAAACAGGAAGAAACGAAAGCTGTGTCAGATTTGGTATTCTTGGGCTTAAAGATCACTATATATGGTGACTATAGCCATGAAATTAGAAGATACTCACTCTTTGGAAGGAAAACTATGGCAAATCTGTACAGAATACTAAAAAGCAGAGATAACTTTTTTCCTTTTTTAATTTTTAAAGCTTTTTATTTTCAAAACATATGCACAGATAATTTTTCAACATTGATCCTTTCATAGTCTTATGTTTCAGATTTTCCCCTCCTTTCCCACACCCTCTCCCCTAGATGGCAAGCAATATATGTTAAATACGTTAAAATATATGTTAAATCCAATATGTGTAAACATATTTATACAATTCTCTTGATGCACAAGAAAAATCAAATCAGACTGGAAAAAAATGAAAAAGAAAATAAAATGCAAGCAAACAACAGCAAAAAGAGTGAAAATGCTATGTTGTGATCCACACTCAGTTCCCACAGTCCTCTCTCTGGGTGTAGATGGCTCTCTTCATCACAAGATCATTGGAACTGATATCAATCATCTCATTGTTGGAAAGAGTTACATTCATCAAAATTGATCATCCTATAATATTAGTGTTGCCATGTACAATGATCTTCTGGTAGAGATAACTTCTTGTTGACAAACATCTGAATAGTCAAAGGTATGGTTTTTCTAGTAGCAATGTGTGGCTGTGACAATAAGGAAAGCTGAGCTCCTCAGAATCAAAGCTTTTAAATTGTGGTGCTAGAGAAGACTTTTGAGAATCCCTTGGATAGCAAGGAAATCAAATCAGTCAATACTTAAAGAAATTAATTCAGGCTATTCACTGGAAAATCAAATATCAAAACTGAAGCTTAAATGCTTTAATCATAGGAGAAGTACTCATTGGAAAAGACCTGGGTGTTGGGAAAGATTGAAGACAAAAGGAGAAGATGATGGCAGAAGAAAAGATGGATAGTGTCTAGTGGACGGACTTGGGAGAGAGTGGAGGACAAAAGAGCCTGGCATGTTATGGTCCATGGGGTCAGGAAGAATTGGACACAACCAAATCACTGAATCACAAGATGATCCTGATCATTCTTGAGTTGGCTTTCTAGAACTTATCAATGGTCTTCTTATAATATGATACCTAGAACTGAATCCCTGGCATATGGTTTGACAAGGATTAAAAGAGCTGTATTGCTGTAAAATACAATTCCTTCATTTTCGATACCATCCCTCCCTTACTGTAGTACAAAATCACATTAGCTTTTTTGCCTGGCATATCACTCTGTTGACTCATATTGAACTTGCAGCCCACTAAAACCCCCAGATGTTTTTCAGCTGAAGAATAATCTAGTCATGGCTCTCGATTCTGTATATGTAAAATTGATTTTTAAAATTACAATCATATGATTTTACATTTATTCTATTTAATTTTATTTTGTTAAATTCACCTCAGTGTTCTAATTTGTCAAGGTCAGAAGATAATGGGCAATTGCTAGGTGGCTACCAAGTTGGCAGAACAAAGGGAAATACACAAGTAAATATTTATATGTATATATGTATATATTTTACACAGCTTTAGGGCAACGTGGTAAAAGGAATTTAACAGGTGAGGCTGCTCAGCTACTTTCCTTATTCAGAATATTGAGTAATATGGATAGGATGTCAAGGGATTTGAGAGTGTGAGAATAATGTCTTGATTTAGGGGTGACTCTGGTATAGCCCCAAATCAGGTCTGTTTCAAAGAAGTATGTTTCTTTGTAATTAATCTCATCAGATTATTTTGGTGGAGTGGAGGTGGCTAGTTAATCTTATCAAAATATCTACGTGGGCAAGCATTGGAAGGAAAGGATGTTGAATTTGGAGTCATAGGTCATTGTCCAGTCATTTTAGTCATGCCCAATTTGGAGGAATTTTCTTGGCAAAGGTCCTGAAGTGTTTTGCCATTACTTTCTCTAACTCATTTGACAGATAAGGCAACTGAGGCAAATAGAGTTAAGTGACTTGCCCAGGATCACACAGCTAGGATTTGAACTCAGGAAAATGAGTCTTCCCAACTCCAGGCCCTGAATCTACACACTTAGCTGCCACTAGCTGTGTGACCTTAGGCAAGTCACTTAACCCTATTTGTCTCAGTTTCCTCATCTGTCAAAAGAGTTAGAGAAAGTAATGGCAAAACTACTGTAGAATCTCTAGCAAGAAAACCTCAAGCGAGATTATGAAGAGTCAAGCATCACTGAAGCCATGGAACAATACCAACAGTGGAAGGGTTCTTGACCTAGAGTCCATAATTTTTTCATAATTTTGATAACTATCTCAATAGCAATTTTGATTTTTACAATTTTTATCAATATGAGATTTGATGGTTTTTCTTAATAATCTTATGTATTTTATTTTATGCATTTGCCAACATTTTTCTGAGAAGGGATCCATGACATAATAAAGATTAAGAACTCCTAATCTAATGGATAAAGAATTCATCACTTAGCAAGACAACACATTCCATTTTTGAATGGGCCTAATTGTTTGGAAATTTAACCCTCTATTGAGCTTCTTTGTAACTTCTATCCATTCATCTTTGGCCTCTTTCCTGAGTACAAACAGAACATCTCTTGTAAAAGAGATCATGTCATTACTAAATCTATCTTCTAGGATCAACATTGTGAGTCCCTTTAAGTGATGCTTATAGACAATGGTTCTTAGTCTCCAGTTCTCAGTTTTATAGCTTTGACTAAAAGTCTTTTATAGAAGAGATTCTGTGGAAGAATGAGGTATCACCTAAAATATCATTTGCCAGTAACACAACTCTCCATTACAAAGAGAATGTTACCCTGAAACAACAGACCTTTAGACCCAGGACTCTATTTAATCATCCCTTCAAGCATGCAAATTGGGCTATGCCCACTAATTAGCTACAGTCAATAGAGACACAGCTTGAACAGCCCTTGGAATCAAGGATGCAGGGGTAGGGGTTCCAACAATCTGAAATTCGTATGGCTGAGGCCCCAGCTGGAATTAAGTGTTTCCCATTTGTTGTTGTTTCATTGGAAGCAGACAGAATTGGGAGCTTTCTTGACCAATACTAAATATTTATCCAATTCCCGTAATATGATTGACCCCCTTTCCTGTATTACTGGTCAAAATATTGCAAGTTTTTTTTTTAATATAAATTATACTGGAATTATAGATGCAGCTGCTGCTATTTGTATTTTCTTTGGTATGTGGCTTTCAGTTTGGTAGATAAGCAGTTTCTCCCTCCGAAAACCAAATTGTTGAGCTATAATTATAAATTATAATTATTATAATTTTGGACTTTTTTTGGAACTGTCCCTCATGCCTTCCTTCCCCCAAGCAACACATTATTAGGAAATGTCATTATGTTGTAAGACTGAATCTGTCTGGTACTCATATCTCATCAGTTCCCTTTGGCCCTTTGACTAAAAGGAAGGGCCATAGTAGCAGCTTCATTTAAATAGAGAACCTACCAGAGTTCTCATTTGTCACCATCTATACCATTTCTGGAACTCTTTATCACCTGCCTTCTTCCTCCTCCCAGAAGTCTATGGGATAATTAAGATGCAGAAATTTCTTGGCTTATTTTTTATTAGCTGGGATCTTCATCTCTCCTCATTTGATTGCAAGCAAGAATATTTTCAAGGTCTCTCTGAAGAACACTGGAATCAAAGAAGTGCTCTATGAGTAAAAGAGAATCCTAGAAGCCCAAAAGAGCTATGAGATGTACACATTTATTGACATTTTTAGTCCATATATTTGAAGGGATTCTTTGGGCCATCCCTGTGATAGAGTCTTATGAGCTTCAATTGCTCAGCCAGTCAATGCACTGTACCTTGACCCCAACATAGTGATGCCTCTTTGATCCTCTTTGAGCACAAAGAACAACGACCAACCACCTTCCTTCTCCCCCAGTGGTTCGTTTCGTGTGTTGCCTCTCTATTATATTGTAAGCACAAGGACAAATAAAAACAAAGACTTGGGGTTTCTTTTCAGCAACTTGGGTCTAACTCATGCATGTGTTATTCAGTTATTTCTGTCTTGTCTGACACTTTGTAATTCCATTTGGGGTTTTCTTGGCAAAAAATACTGCAGTGGTTTGCCATTTTCTTCTCCGAATCAATTTACAGATTAGGAAACTGAGGCAAACAGGATGAAGTGGCTATCACTATCACACAGCTAGTGTCTGAAGTGAGATTTGAACTCAGAGAGATGACTCTTCCTGATTCCAACCCCAGTACTCTGTGCACTATGGAACCGCTTTATTAACCAAAGTGATCATAAAAAAACTCCACTAATTTAAAAAGGAATTATGAGAAAATGGTCAGTAATCATGTTAACAATAGTGATGGTGACTCGACACTCATTCGTTCAGTAAATATTAAGCATCTATTTAACACTGTCCCTGGTGTGTATGTTTGGAGTGGGGGGACAGACTATTTATTTCCAGGGCTGTTATAGTAAAACTGCTTTGTAAACCTTAGAGTTCTTTAAAAATGAGATTTATTAATATCATTATATTCTTATGTGAGCTACAGCTTTAAAAAAAAAAAAAAAAAAAAAAAAAAAGGAATGATAGCATCCTAGCCAGATTAGAGTGTACCTAATTAGGGCTGATGAGAATTAATTTGCCTGGAGTCTTGCAAATTCAATCAGCTAGGCTCAGAAGTAAAAAGGGGAAAGCAGAAAACAGGCTACCTACTTATTGCCTTTATACTAAAGAGATAGGAGTGCAGTAGACACACCTATAAACCTAATACAATGTAAGCTCTTTGATCTTGTATTGCCAGAACCTGGCACTATGGCTTGCTCATAGTAGCTATAATTGGGTCTTCTTTGACTCTTCGTGAACCCATTTGGAATTTTCTTGGCAAAGACACTGGAGTGGTTTGCCATTTCCTTCTCCCGCTTATTTGGCAAGTGAGGAAACTGAGTTAAGTTACTTGTTCAGAGTCACATAACTGGTCACATTTAAACTCAGTTCTTCCTGCCTCCAGATCTGGCACCACCTTGTTGCCCGTTTCTCATAGTAAATGGATAATTAATATTTATTTAATTGAATTGAAGATCACAGGAGTCAAAATTCAAGAAAGAAGCTAGTAACAAGATCCCTGGCCGTAGATTTTTTTTAGCAAATGCTCCAAGTACAGCAAGCAAGCAAGCAACAAGCATTTACTAAAAACTTTTTCTGAGCTAAACCCTAGAGTTACAATAAAAGCAAAAAAAAAAAAAAAAAAAAAAAAAAAGACGGTTTCAGCCTTTTAATGGGGGAAAGATAGAAGAACATAGAAGAAAAATGAGAGGGAGGAAGAAGGGGAGGAGCTGGATGTGGGGTCTGGATGGTGGTGGGTGGTTGGTCTTGAACTGGAAGGAAAAATAAAGCATGGACTTGGGTTAATCTCAAAATGGAAGGGGTGGGGAATGGGGGGAAACTCACTAATGGGAGAAGGGGAAACAAATGGCAGAGAATGTTCCAGGGTAAGAAGACAACTGAATAATGATGACTAAATCCTGAGAATATGATTAACAAACAAGGTGATCTGAGATTTTGTAAGGCAAGAAGACAAATTTGAGCTCATAAATATTAGTGAGACTCAATAGCATAAAGTGTACAATTCATATTTGACTCTGGACAGATATGTCTTATTCAGAGTAATAAGAAAAGGTGGCTTTTACCGAATTTTCCCCTCAATAGAATTTTGTTTTTCCAATTAATGTAAAGATAGTTTTCAACATTCTTTTTTTTTTTTTTGCTGAGGCAACTGGAGTTAAGTGACTTGCCCAGGGTCACACAGCCAGGAAGTGTTAAATGTCTGAGGTCAAATTTGAACTCGGGTCCTCCTGACTTCAGGGCTGGTGCTCTATTCATTTCACCACTTATCTGCCCCCAACATTCATTTTTGTAAGATTTTGAGTTCCAATTTTTTTTCTCCCTCCTTCCCTTATGTCCTCTCCTCCCCAAGACAGCAAGCAATACATGTGCAACCATTTTAAACATTACCATATTTGTCGTGTTTACATAGCATTTTAAGCCCTATAAACATCTCATTTTATCCTCACAATAATCCTAAGAGATAGGTGGTATTTTATAGATGAAGAGATTGAGGCAGGCAGAGATTAAATGACTGTTCCAGGATCACACAGATAGTAAGTATCAGAAGCTGAATTTGAATGAGGTCTTCCTGACTCCAGGGAGGACATTTTAATCACTTCTGCCTTCTAGCTATTTCTAATTCAAAAGAAACAAGATAGATAAAATAGTAGAAATTTTACATTAAGAAACCATATTCATGGAAAGAAATCTAAGAACTAGAAGGGGAAAATAGGATGAAGAGTATTTGGGTAAAGATCACCAAAGGCAGAAATTGTCATCAATGTATATCCTATAGCTAACAGAAATAGCAAATATATGAAGAATTCTAGAAAGAGTTATCAATCCTGGCATAATGGCATGCTATATAGACACAGCAGACTTCAATTATCTGGACATCTATAGGATCTCCCTGCCTCTCTTCTCATTCAATTTCTCTCCCTTTCTTTCTCCTCTCCCCTCTTTTTATCCCCCTTCTGCTACCTCAAAGCAGATCAGCTAATTATTTCTTGACCCATGTTGATGGTAATTTCATCCTTCAAAATGTGGAGGGATCAAATAGCAGAAATTTTATTTTGGATCTCCTTCTGATCATCAATGAATTACTGGTTCCTGAGATAGAAGCCATGGGAATCTTGGGAGAAAGCTACATCTTATAATTTGTGATAAAATCAAAAAAGTTGGAGATAATATGACTTGATGAAGATGATATCACCACTTAATAATAACATTCTAGGTCAAGAATAGACCTTCATGATTTAAATGATCTTATTTCAGTTTGCCTGCCACATCCATATCTGTATCTATTTCCAGAACTGGGGATCCTGACACCTACTCCATGGATTCATATTTCTCACCCTTTAGAAACATCTCTTTTTCCTGCTTATAGGAAGTATTGGGGATCCTCAGTCCCCAGGATTTTGGATCCTAGCTCCAGTGAGACAGGTATGGGAGGTATAGGAATTCTCTGTTCTGGAGTCAGTGAGACTGAGAGAGGAGAAATAGAGGGACTTGCCTCCAGTCCAATTGCAAAAGCAGAGAGTGGTGAGGAGCATTTCTAAGCTAAAAAGAAGTTGCAGAGATTAAGGTTGCTTCTTAAATTGAAGGGCTCTTTGTTGGGTTTCCCCAAGTGCAAGAAGGATCACCCACTCCAGATGCATATATGGCTCAGGATCATAGATCAGAAGCTGGAAAAGAACCCAAAGTCCATCTAGATGAGGAAATAAGGTTCAACAAGGCTTCTGCCATGGTCACAAAGCAAGCATCACAGGCAGAATTGGGACCCAGACTCTCCAACTCAACTCAGTCCTCTGCTGCCTTCCTTAAAACATGGTAGTTTCAGGATAAAAACAGCACTGTCTCCAGTGATGATCAGACCCATCTCCCTTGGTATTCAGGTATTAATCATCTATCCGTGGGGCTAGTATTCACACTTAAGCCTGGCTGGATGTATGGCTATGTCCTAGATCACTGCTGTGGGCAAGTTGGCAGGAGAACAAGGGCATTACACCCCTTTATTAGAGTTTCCTTTGCACAGATTTCTTTCTTTGCCAGCCTCTCCTGTGGAGATGGTAAAGGAGGAGGAATTGTTTTGTGGGATATTACTCATAAGTCCTCTACCCTTCTGCCAACGTCATCATTTCCAGCTGGTGAAGGAGAGGAAGAGGAAAGCGGAGGAGGAGGAGAAGGAGGAGAAGGAAGGAAGGAAGGAAGGAAGGAAGGAAGGAAGGAAGGAAGGAAGGAAGGAAGGAAGGAAGGAAGGAAGGAAGGAAAGAGAAGGAAGGAAGGAAGGAAGGAAGGAAGGAAGGAAGGAAGGAAGGAAGGAAGGAAGGAAAGAAAGAGAAGGAGGAAGAGAAAAAGGAGAAAGGAGGAGGAGGAGGAAAAAGGAGGAGGAAGAAAGAGGAGGAGGAAAAAGGAGGAGGAGGAAGAAAGAGGAGGAGAAGGAAAGAGGAGGAGGAGGAAGAGGAGGAGGAGGAGGAGGAGGAAAAAGGAGGAGGAGGGAGGAAAAGGAGGAGGAGGAGGAGGAAGAGGAGGAGTAGGAGGAGGAGGAGGAGGAGGAAGAGGAGGAGAAAGGAGGAGGAGGAAAGAGGAGGAGGAGGATTCGCGGGATGCATCCTGGACAGATTGTGCCCGGAGCTCCGCCTCCCCTCGTGGCTGACAGCTCAGCTGGTGCTGAGCAACTCCTGCCAGCCAGTCATGTCTCAGCCTGGGAGTGTGTGTATGTGTGTGAGTGCGAGAGAGAGACCGAGAGACAGAAAGAGTGAGTGAGTGTGTGCGCGCGGGCGAGCGTGCGCAAGGACGCAGTGTTCAGCTCCAGCTCCCCAAACAGCTCCCGGCTCCGCTCCTCTAGCTCTGCTCCCCTTCCAAAGTAAAGCTTCCTGCCGAGAACAGTCCCTCCCTTGTGCCTGCCATGCCCTTAGAGACCCGCCACGTCGAATCGGCTTTTTGAACCGGCCTTGAACTGGGACTTTTCTTTGACGGGCAGAAGGATCTAGACTAGTAGAGGCTCCTGCCTTTAGCTCCCAAAATACGTGGGCAAGCCTTCTCCTTCTCTTCTTCCCCGGCTGCTCCCTTTCTCCAATGAGAAGCGGCTCCCTGAGGACGAGAAGAAAGGGGCTGAAAGATGGAGCAGATGTGGACGAGGTGAGTCGCCCCTGTTTCTTCCCGGAGCTCCTTCACTTTGTCCCTAGACTCCCATCCTTTCAAGCGTCTCCAAGTGTCATCTTCTAAAGCTCACCTTGCTGCTCTTATCTTATCACTTTCCTCTTTCCTTTTCCTCATCTTTCCCATCAGTTTGGGGGCTCGTACCCAATAATCTGATGTCATCCCTCTGTATTGTATATTTCCTCTCCTGTTGATGCTCTGACATTCCCAGACTCAAAGCTAAAAATATCCACCCATCTTTGTCTTGGAGTTTACGTAAAGCTGTGTTTTTCAGCCACGTATGCTTATGAAGAAATTTTCCCCGAAGATGTGGAGTAGTTGAGTTTCTGTGTAGGAATAGCTCTCGCTGACGATTCAGCTTCTTTTCGCCCTTGCCTACTTTCTTCCTGCTCTCCTCACCCCCTGCCATGAGCCATCAAGGCAGATGGCTTCCTGAATGGTACCCTGCTCTTTCATCTCCAGGGGTGGGTCTAGCTCAAATTAGCCTTTGGTAAAGAGGGGATAAGAGACAGAGATCTGCATCATCCCATTAGGGTGGGTGGGGGAGCATTCAATGTAGTCCATTTTCTCCTCTAGCCATAGCCCCATTCATCCCCTGCAAAGAAAACTTTGGCAGAGCAATTTAATTCTGAGGATGCCCCAGGAAATGATTTCCTATCCTTTACTCCATTCTACACACCCCTTCCAAAAACCCTGGAAATTCATATTTGGCTTTCCTTCTTCTACTGAAAAAGCCCAGGGGAATGCTGCTTTTCTGCTTCTTAGTTCTTTCCCTTCCCTTCTATGGGGATATTGTTCCTGGGAATGTTGTTGTTTGTCCTTCGTTCTGGAAGAAGACGGTGACATCAGGGAGGTGATGGCAAGACCTGCCAGTGAATTGAATTTAAGTAAGGGAGGGCTGTACAAAATCACGAACCTCGCTGTCTCCTTTGGAGCCATGTGGGCACAGTGGCAAGATATAGATCAGGATGACTGGAAATGGGACTGGATACAAAGAGGTCTTGAGCTTTTTAAGCTAAGGTTGTTGTTGTTGTTGTTGTTGTTGTTTTTAAACCAAGTTTCAGTTTGACTGAGGCAACACTCATTCAGTCATTAAGACTGGGTAAGAAATGAGGTGAGAGGACTTTGAAGAGAAGACATTGTGTTCATTTCAACAACTATTTATAAAGGACTTGCTATGTGTATGGCACAGTATTGGATACTGGGATCCAAGGAATGGAGAAACTATTCTTGCCTTTAGAAAATGTTTTGCTGGCTCAGTCAGAAGAATGAAAGAAGGAAGAGACTGCCTTCCTTCCTGTATTGTTCCCCTGACCCTATTGCTTTTACGATCAAATATAAATTCCTTTGATTAACTTTTTAAGCATTTTTATAACCCGACTACAATCTATCTTTCCAATCTTATTGACAATTACTTTGATGTTCCCTATTGTTTAGCTTGACTGACCTCTTTTTGCTGTTCCTCTCATAGGATAGCCCATTTCCTGAATCAATCTCTTGACTCTCTTCTGCCTGGAATGCACTTTATCTTTATCTTTGACTCTTAGACTTTCTTGTTTCCTTCAAAATTCAGTTCTAACTCTAACTCCTATGTGAAAGCTTTCCTGATCCTTCCCCCTTCCCGCAGCTACTCCAAAAAGTATCATGCGAAATTCTGTATATATTTTATGTGTGCTTCTATATGTACATGTTATCTCCCTCATGATAAAATGTAACTTTCTTGAGAACGAGGATTTTTTTTTTTTTTTATCTCCAATGCCTAACATAATGCCCCTGCACATGGTAGATGCTTGTTGATTGATTTCCCTATCAGATGTGCTAAACACATGGCTTTTATCTGGACTCGGCAATACTTTGTAATGCAGCCCAAACTAGATTAAAATGTTTACTTTTGCAAAAATAAATACAAATGCAATGAAACATAGATAACACTACATTTCAAAGCTAAGTCAATATGTTGCCTTCTGGGATCCATACATATGAATCAATGGCCTCTTTAAATTCAACAACAATGCTCTAGATAATTGATACCTTAAATTGTTGGGGGTAAACAAGGGAAGTGAGAGAAAAAGATTGATTCTAATCCCACTGAAAATGAATTGGTTCTGGAGAGGCTCTGGAGATAAGGCATATTTACGAATAGTTATCACTCTAATCCGTTCTAGAGTGGGGCAATCCTAAACAGCTTGTTCCTAGGACAGGAGGTGGACTAAAGCTGCCATGTTCGGCTCTGGACTCTCACCAGCTCTGGGGTTAGGGTGATAATTACATATCTGAATTCTTGAGGTCCATCTTCATCTCTCTCCTACCAGAGACAACAACTAGTCTTTGACAAATTTGACAAGTTATAGCATATTAAATTCCCAGGGTTGGTCCTGGTAAGATTCAACCTATACCTAAGGTTAGTAAAAAGCTAATAACAATAGATGCCTCTGACTGAAATACTGTTAGATTAGTATTCTTGTCTAGAGATAACACATGGAACAAGTGCCCTTTCAAACATGATGTTAGGGAAGAGCCTCCAAAAGTCCTAGTAATCACTTTGACAAACCTATAACCACTACAATCAGGTTGTAAAATTACTTTTAGGCAGGTACAGTCCTAATGCTTATCTGAGCAACTCCCAGCACCTCTCCCTAAACTACTGAGTGGGTCAGATGGTTGCTAATAGTCAGAAAGAAATGGGGCAGTGACTTCAGGTTACTCATTATTCCCTTCCCCTTTTGGGTGGAAACTTTGTGCTCCTACTCAGCAAAAAAGAGAAATTCGGCTTGCCACAAATCCTTTGTTTATTTAAAAAATCTGAACCAGTCAAATGACTCTGAAACACTATGAAGAGATGCTGCTGATTAAAGTGCAGTGAACAAAATTTTACACTTTTTCCAAATTTTTTTAACCTGTCACTTACTGAGTCAAGGTTTGCGTGTTGCTGCTTTGAGAAATGATTTAAGGGAAGAGGAGGAAGGATGAGAATATCCTCTGTGGAATTACAGATTTAGAGCCTGAAGGGATTTCTGCCTAGGGATTTTTTAATCTTTTTTGTTTTATGGATCCCTTTGGCAGTCAAGGGGTGCCAGTGTGTCCCTTCTCAAAATAATATTTTAAATTCATAAAATAGGATCGGAAAGAAAATCAATTGTTGACATACTGTTATCAAAACATTTTTCTGTTAAGGTTGTAGTTCCAGATTAAGAACTACTGATCTAGTCGAAATCCTTGATTTTACAGATGAAGAAATTGAGACTCAGTTTGCCTTCAGAGATTGGCTGATACTTATCACTTAATCTCAGTTAACTTCTCTTGGAATCAGTTTCTTCATCTATTAAAAAGGGAGGGGAATTGGACCAGAAAATTTCTAAAGTCCTTTTCAGCTTCAAAATAATGACTCAATATTAAGTCTAAGGTAATATAGGTAGTGAATAGTTAAGGTGGGATTTGACCCCAAGCCTGGGGAGTCCAAATCCAGGAGTTCTCTGCTTTCTTTTCTCCTCACTGTTAGCCCAGTCTTCAGTGAGAGAAAAAGTACACTTACTATACTTAGATTACATTCCACAGATATCCATTGGGAGTATATTTGTCTTTAACCTCTCCTAAATTAAACTGCTCACTTAAGAGAATCAGGGAGTTGCATTTTTCACTGGCTTCTCTTGTTTACAATGCTGTAGTTAGAACTCAGTTATTAATACAGGGTGGGTGGTAGGTATCTGTAAATAGGGACAGTAAATGAAGAAGTAAACAATTTATTCAGGTTTATTATAGAACTGGAAGGGACTTTTGAGGCCATCCAGAATAGCTTTCTCATTTTACAAATGAAAAAATAGAGGTCCTCCTTGGAGTTAATGACATTCAAGGTTACATGAATTTTTATTTTGTAAATGTCAAAAGTGGGATTTGAACCTAAGTCCTCTGGTTTCAAAGCCATCATTCTTTATGTCTTTCTTTTTTTTCCCCTGAGGCAATTTGGGTTAAATGACTTGCCCAGGGTCACACAGTTAGGAAGTATTAAGTGTTTGAGACCAGATTTGAACTCAGGTTCTCCTGACTTCAAGGCTGGTGCTCTATCCACTGCACGACCTACCTGCCCCAGAGCCAGCATTCTTTACCCTGCACCATGGTACCCTGGAATTGGCCATACTTTTGCTGATGATACTTTTCCTAAGGCTGTAATATACATGGGTACTAACATTTTTATTTTTCGATTTCTACAAAAAGTAACTTCATAAGCTTCAGCGGATGGATGAATTTAACAGTACTCTTAGGAGCTATTAAGCGGGTGTCCTGAAGTTGGACCTATAATTGTGGTCTATTATATGTAAATGACTCTTTAGCTTCTCTCAAACACATATTTTAGTAAAATATGTATGAATTACTATAATGGCTTTTGCAGCATCCAATTCAATTCTATAAACAGTTATTAAGAGCCTACCAGAGTATGGCAGGCACTGTGTTGGGCACCAGGGATACAAAAAGAGACAAAAGACAATCCCTGTCTTCATGGAGCTTGCAGTCTAATGGGGGAGGGAGAAAACATGCAAACAAATATTTACAAACAAGCTGCAGACAGGATAAATAAGAAATAATTAATGGAGGGATTGGGCAAAGCTTCCTGTAGGAGGTGGGATTTTAATTGGGCCGTAAAGGAAGCCAGGAAAGTCAGTGGTTGGAATGGAAGAGGGAGAGTGTTTCAGGAAGTTCAATTTTGAACAGATTCTCTCCTTAGAAAAGAATATTCTCCATTTGCTTTTGCTTTTTCTTTTCCATAGTTTTAAGCTTCTTTTTGTATCTAAGGGATAAACCATCCTTTTCCATGTTCTCTGAAATTCTAAGATCCTGAAGGTTTCCTGTATTCCTAGTCTTCACTTCACTGACTCTTTTTCATGTATCAGGACAATCTGGACTTCTGTTATGGAGTGACCAGGCAATGTAGGGGGTAGAGCTCTAGACCTAGAAACAGTAAGACTCATTTTACTGAGTTCAAATTTGGTTTCGGATGACATTTCCTAACTGTGTGACTCTGGGCAAGTCACTTCACTCTGTTTGCCTCAGTTTTCTTATCTGTAAAATGAGCTGGAGAAGAAAATGGCAAACCACTTCAGTGTCTTTGCCAAGAAAACCACAAATGGAATCATGAAGAGTCAGGCACGACTGAACAACAATTAAACAACAAAGGATTTTTGTTTCTCCTTCCTTCAGCTGAGGCTGGTCCAGAATGGGAGTGCAGGGAAGGATAGTAGGAAGAGCTGTTTTCATCACTGGTGTGAGTGGCCACCTTCCTTCTATACAGTACAGTTTTCTGGAGTGGATGAATGAGTGAATTTCCAGATGTTCACACATAAAATTGCAAGGAATAGTTTCTCTTCAGGAACCTCTTGAAGTGAGAGTAAGTGGTTAGCACAAGATCATGCCTGTGATTAAGAATAGAGCTGACATTCAGATTCAGGTCCTGGGACACTTACATACGGACATAGTATTTTCTCTTTCCGCTCCAAATCCAGACTTCTCTTTTTGGTTTTCGTTCTTCATCTAATTCTTTTAAAAAAATTTTCACGTTAAAACTAATTAGGAGATAAAACAAATATCTCCATAACATAAAAGAACAGAAAAACAAAGATGACTGCTCATGAAACTTGCCATTCCTTCTAAATATGTAATAAATTTATCATGTAGTTTTCCTTTCCTTTTTTCTCTCCTTCTAATCAGATGTTTTTACCATTATACACACACACACACACACACACAAAATCATTGCATACTTCTGTTTTTCAGTTCTTTCTCTAGATTCAGATTGCATCTTCCTTCATGTCCTTTATAGTTACTTTGAGTAATTATCATAGTCAAAAGGTTCTTAGAAATTTTTTCAGCCCCATTTTCCACCCCTGATCCTGAATCTTGTGGGGTCTCTATATGTCCTGGTTATGTTCATAGGGTCTGAGATACAGAACTTGGGGGGATCTTAGGGGCTATCTAATTTAATCCCCCATTTTACACTTAAGGACTGGCACCTGAAAAAAGGTTGAAAAATTTGACCAAGGTTCCATAATGTTAGTAGGAAACCAAATCTTCTAACTCCAGAAGTAGAACTCTTTTCTCTGGTTTATATTCTTGTTTTGCTGCATTCTCTGTTACACTGTCTGCTCCATCTCTCTCTTTGTCTGTCTTTTTCTGTGTCTTTGTCTCTATCTTTCTCTGTTTGTCTGTCTCTGTCTCTTTCTGTGTGTGTTTCTCTCCTTTTCTTTCTCTCTTATTTTCTCGTGTTCTTTTTCTCTTTTATTCTCATTCTCTTCCTTTCTCACTCTTTTGCTCTCTCATGCTCCTTTTCTTAGTTTCTTTCTTTCTCTCTGCTCTCTCTTTCTCATTCTTCCTCCCTCTCATTTTCCTGTGTCTATATGTCTGTCTCTCTCTTTCTCTCTCACATACACAGTGCCCCTAAATGAAATTTATCAATATTTTAAAAATAAAGTAAAATTTTAATCTGAATTTTTAAACACTTATAAAATGGTTTCTGATTAAAAAAAAAACTCAATATAAGTAAAGTCTGAGAAAATCCAGGTCATTAAATGTAGAAACATGAATTCAAGGTTTTATTCTGCCACTTTGGGCACTCCATTCTCTGGACCTCTATTTCCTGAAGATGCATGGTTAGAGCTAGAAGGCACCTTGAGCTCATCTATTCCAATATTTTAGGATACTAAAAGAGAATGCTAATATAAAGCAGTGGAGTGTTGAATGCTACATTAGATATGAGAGGACCTGATTTCTAATTCCAGTTCTACCACTTCAGCAAGTCATTAATTTCAATGTATCTCAATTTCCTCATTTGTCAAATGAAAGAGCTGGAGTGCATGACTTCTAAGACTTCTTCTAATCCTAAATATATGAATTTATGGCTTTTTTTGGAGTTAAGTTGACTTATTTATCACTCAGTCAGTATGTGTCTGGGACTGAATTTGAACTCATTCTCCTAATTCCAGAATTGTTGTTCATAAGTTCAAGGCAGCTAGGTGGTACAGTAAATAGAGCACTGTGACATTTTTGTAATTCTTCAAGTTCTATTTAATCCTCATTTGTTGGATGAGTGTTGAACTGAATCATTATCTGTTATATCTCACATTCTTTCTCTTATTCTCATTCTCTTGCTCTCTCATGTTCCTCTCTCTCTCTCTCTCTCTCTCTCTCTCTCTCTCTCTCTCTGTGTGTGTGTGTGTGTGTGTGTGTGTATAATATAACAGAATTGAATGAAGCTCTTTGAAATGTTTAATAATCTTCATAATAATATTAAACTTGCTTTGAATAGCACATCCAAAACTAAAATTCTGTGACTTCTATGAACTAACACTATAGTCTTAGTATTTCAAGTGGGAATACAATGTTTTAAATCATAGAAGTTATAGAACCTGAGGGTTTTATAGGGGCATTAATGGTCATCTAGTTATGACTATAATTAAATAGAATTTTTTCAGATTCGTTCTTCCTTATGTCTCCTAGTATAGAAACTCAGTGACCACTCATGAGCTTGACCTCAATGAAGATTGGATATTTTGACTAATTCTGCTACAGATCTGGGCTGGTTCACCCCTCATTAGGCAGCCCAGTGGTTCCTGTGCTCCAAGGGATGACCAAATTAGTGCCAGATTTAGTATGGATTCCCAATTGTCTTTAACTCTCTTGTAGCTTAAATCTCTCAAACTCAAGTGTTCTATCATCCTGTGTCTCCTAGAGAACTACAGGCAATGTGTCATCTTTGCCATAATATCCATGACAAATAAGTAGCCTGTCTCTGCCTGAAGATCTGTGGTGATCGTGAATTTACAATCTGCAAGGTCTTTCATTCCACTTTCAAACAACTCTCATTATTAGGAAGTTAATGATGTGGAGTTAAAATTTAGGTCTTAGCAACTCCTGTGCAGCTAGATGGCACAGTGGAATAATATTCCAGATGTGATTTGAACAGAGCATGTTTTGAATAAATTATCTGTATTCATTTGGCTAAGATTGCAGTAGAATTCTTTTTGGCTGTCATGTCTGTTGTTTCAAATTGATCTTGTGCTTCACTAAGACCTTCAGATTGCATGAATGGAAAAAAAAATAGAGCCAAACCTGGCATCTTATACAAATTCATAAGGTTTTTGTGAGGATCAAATGAGATAATGTATGTAAAGTGCTCAATGCCTGGCACTTAATAAATGCTTCTTCTCTTCCTTCTTCCCCTTTATACAATTGGTTTTTTAAACTCAAATATATATATATATATATATATATATATATGTGTGTGTGTGTGTGTGTGTGTGTGTGTGTGTGTGTATATTGATTCTTATTAATATTCTTATTCATTTTACCTTATTAAATTTGGCTCATCTTGCTAATCTTTTGGGAATTTTTGATTCTCCATTCACATCTAATGGATTAGGTATCCCTCCCAGCTTTGTGTTGTCTTCAATTTGCTAAGAATGCTTTTGATGACTTCATCTGAGTCACTAATGAAGCTATCAGCATGGGGGCATTGAAAGAAACCTACCCCTAGTTTGACATCCACCAATGACTTTTTGCATCATCTGATTATTTAACCAATTCTAGATTAACAGATGATATATCCTCTTTGTCATCATGGAATTTAGTTTATTAAGGGAGAAAGTGGCAAACATTACTATAATTAGTGCTATCATCTAATAAATGCATTAGAAAATTGCAAAATAAAGTGCTATATAAGAATTGAATGATCAATCAGGCAGATCAGCAAAGATTTCAAGAAGGTACCATTTGTATTAGGCTTTATATAATGAATAAAGCTTTATCAGGCAAAGAGCAAAAGGAAGGAGATTTCAGGTGGGAGGAATTATGTGATTAAAAGGTGAGGAAGGAAGAGAATGCAATCAAATTAAATTAAATTAAGCTCTGTGTGTAAGATACTAGGTGCTTGGGGAATAAATAGAAATGAATAAGAGTCCCTGCTGGGGAACTGTAATCTACTGGGGAGTGGAGTGACAAATTAGATATACCCAGTGTCAGATCCTAGAAATCTCAGCTATGTAAGAACTTTAGGGACTCAGGAAAAAGGTCCATGGGGGAAGAAAGAGTATAATCCTGGGGGCATGTACTAGTAGGGTTTTACTAGTTTTTTAGGGGCATGTACTAGTAATAGTAGTACTAGTAGTAAGGAGGTTAAGTTGAAAAATATAATCATAGAATGAAAGCTACTGGATTGATTTGAAGCAATCAACTCAGGGATGAGTATAGATATATAACATTACATATGCCAAGAATAGTACTTGTCACTTTCGATCGTTTTGGTTGTATTCAATTCTTTGTGACCCCATTTAGGGTTTTCTAGGCTGAGCTATTGAAGTGTCTGCCATTTCCATCTCCAGCTCATTTTACAGATGAGGGAACTGAGGCAAACAAGGTTAAATGACTTGCCCAAGTCACACAGCTAGTAAATGTTAAAAGACCACATTTGAATTCAGGAAAATGAATTTTTCTGATTTTAGATCTAGCACTCTATTGGCTGTGTTACCTCGCTTCCCTGCTTGACACAAAATAAGTGCTTCTTCATTCATTCAATTACATGGCACTTCATATTTCTAATTTCTCTTCAAGTGAGCCAAAGCTTTAAGAAAATGTTAACAATGAAATCTCATATGTTAGTCTAAGGGATAGATATTATTATTCCCATTTTCCAGAGAGTAAAATTGAAGCATTGAGGGAATAATTGAATTTCCCAGGTTAGTCAAGAAGTCAGAAGTCATGATAGTTTTAAAAATCACATCTTAGAAAGGCAGTAGCATAAATTCAATTTAGCACTCTTCTATCAAATCTATATCAAAACCCTACTAGTACATGACCATGGGCAAAAAACACTTAATCTCACAACCTCCATACCTTTATATGTAAAAATGGATATGATTCCTGTAATACCTCCCAAGGTTAATATGTAGTTGAAATAAGATAAGAGGTTTTGCTTTGCAAACTTTAAAAACACTAAATAAAATATCACTTATTATCTTCTGAGATAAGGAAAGGACTAGTAAACCTTAAAATATTATAGAGATGAGAGATGTTATTATTAAATGGAAGTTATCTCATTAATTAGCATTTACATAGAGCTTTAACATTAGCAAAGCAATTTACATAATTATCCTATTTGTTCCTCACAGGAATGATGTCAAGTGAGCAGATACTTGATGCACCTCTCTTTCAAAACTAGAGGGACTATTTCAGGGAACAGTTTTATTTGTGGAAGGAGGGGGAGCACATCTGTTTTTATACATAGTTCATGAGCTCCTAGGAAGCTTAATCACTTGGAGTCATGGGTACCTGGATTGAAATTGTTTCCCCTGTGATCCCAGGCAAATCAATCTCTCTGGATGCCAGTTTTTTTCATATATAAAATATGGTTGGAAAAATCCAATCAAATAATATAATAATTGTAAAGTGCTTTGTGAAGATCCAGTCAAATAATATGATAATTGTAAAAGTGCTTTGTAATCTTGAACTGTTTTTATGATCATCATCATCACCACCATCACTATCACTATCACTATCACTTTCTTGTGGGGAAAACAGCTTGCCTACAGTCTCCTTCCCTTGGGGGAACTATTCCCTCTCCACTTTTTTTAGTCCCACAGAGTCCCTGGATCTTCCTTCAACTCTTGAATACAATGTAGTAGCACTTTCAGACAAATCCTCAAAAATAGCAATTGGAAACAGTTACTCTTCCTTCTTAAAAAGATCTGATATAAGAGGTAAGAAGGTCTTCAATTATGGTTTCTCCTTCCCCTTCCAACTTTCCCCAAAGTGAATGTTGTGGGTACCCTGCACTAGTGGAGCATCCTCCCCATTCCAGCTGTTAGAGATTGCCATCCCAGAAACCTGCCTCCCAGAGTGCTCCATTTGGTCCTCGGCTTCCCAAAGAATAAAGTTGAGTGATGGGTGGAATTGCTGTCTCATTGGAGGAGAGTGCATTGTTAATGTATGACAAGTTGAGACACTTGCTCGTCAAAGCTAACGAAAGAATCTGTCCCTTCTTGGCAAATCTTGACCAATTAAGTACTGGCATTCCCAGGAGTTGTAATGATGGCTCTTTCCTCTGAAAAAAAATGGAGACTCATTTGAATATAAATTTATATTTGATTTATATGCATTTATGCAAATTTGTGTTTATGTCTAATTTATATAAAATTATAATGTCTTTATTTGTTTATAATAGTATTTTATTTTTCCAAATACATGCAAAGATAATTTTTGACATTCAACTTTATAAAACCTTATGTTCCAGATTTTTCTCTTTCTGTCTCCCTTCCCCCCAAGACAGCAAGCAATTTGATGTTATATTTATTTATCTAAAACTATGCTTACATTTATGTAAAATCCTTGATCTTTGCATCTTTTGCTTCTGCCTCAGATAATAGGATAATTGTGATCTTTGTGCCAAAAAGGGTACTTGCTGTCCCATATAATAGAAGTTACAGTTGCCATTGTGGGACACAGGGTGCTAGACCTCCTTATCTAAATTGACTATTCAGAGGCATCTTTAGAGATAAACAAAAAGCATTTATCTGGTCCTTGCAAGGAGAGGTTCAAGCATACAAGCTGAGCAGACACAGAGCTCCTCAGCTCCAGTCTCCTAACATGATATGTGATCCTGGGCCCAGAAACAGGGAATCAATTATATAGCAAGACTTGGGTTCACTGGATGGATTGAAAAGGAAGTAACCATTGACCAATGGTCAGCAATGCTGTCTACTTCCTGTGGGTCATGTAACTTCCTGAAGCTAGACCTAGGGTCTGACCTTCTCTGTCTTCCAACCCTCGAAAACACAGATCAAGTGACTTTCTGAAACTTAGGCCTAAGGTCTGACCCACTCCATCTCATAGACTTTTTGAGAAATCTTTACCTGGTCCCATTCACCATCTTTTGGTAAACTATGTAAGAAGAGAGCAAACCGAGTTATGAAGGAAGGAAAATCTCAAAAGATTCCCTATCGGTTTTTTGCCTTTTAATGAGATTTGCCTTTGTTCTTATATCTCCTGTGATAATAGAGTTAGATCTGAATGGGATTTTAGAGGTAATCTAGTCCCAAACCCCTATTTTACTGATCAGGAAACTGAAGCCCATAGGAAAATGACCTGAGATTTGAATCCAGGTTACAAATCCAGGATGCTTTCTACTATACTCCTCTACCTTCTTGCCTGTTAGCAAAGACTCAGTTGATAATCATGGAAAGGCTGATGAGACCAAGTGAATCTTTTTGGAGGCTCTTGGTATAGGCTGAGGAAGTGACTTGAATAGCTCATTTCAGGAGAGGGCCAATGCTTACCATTGCCTTTACCTACCAATCAGGGTGATCACTTGACAGCAAATATCCTGGAGAAAGACCCATCAAATCATCTTGTCAAGAAATGTCAAATTGTAGGTGAGCCTATATTTGAGGGCAGGGTTTGTTTAATTTTTGTCTCCATCACCTGGCATAGCGTCTGGCAATAAATAGCTCATTTTAAAAATGAATGAATAAAAACATTTATTAAGTGCTTTCAGTTTACTTGTCATTGTGCTAAGCAGGAGAGAAACAAAAACAAAATCAAAGATTGTTTCTACCTTTTGATTTCTAGAGACTAGGATTTAAGATTAAAATTCACCTCAGAGGCATATAACATTACTTTTGTTTTGAAACTACCAGTACCCCAAGGTCTAGGACGGCACAGAATCCTTCAGCAGCAGGTCAAATTTAGGAAAAATCCAGAGCAAGTGAGCAGATTGAACTGGAAAGTTATGAATAGAAATGGAAGCCCAGAAATTGCTCCCTCGGGGAACCTTTGCTCAAAATGTCTTTGTTTCTGAACAGGCTCCACTTGTGAAAGCCTAGAATGCAGACACTCTCCAGGTCAAACTTTCACATAACAAGAAAGTAGGCCACATTTCTCACTCTGCATCCAAGCCTTGTATATTTATGTGAGCAGAGAAAAGGGATTTTTTTTTTTTGGTATAGCAAAAGAGAACTTTTTCATTTCTGCTGATATACACACCAGATCTTGATCCTTGGCTGATAAGCTCCTAAAAGATAATGCTTAGGATTTATATATATATATATATATGTATATATATATATATGTATACATACATACATATATGTCCAAGGTATCCCAAAAGTCTTAGTGCCATCTTAAGCTAATAAAGCTTACTTAGAATTTCTGGATCTTCATAATAAAGTGGGGAAACATTTAAGAAGACAGTCAAACTGCTTTAAGTTTATTATGTGTTGAATGTCCAGAGACACAAACACTCAAGGGTGGGCATTTGGTAAATATTAAGCCAAGCACTTTGATTGTCTTCCTAAATAGTTAGCTTTATCCTTATCGATCATGTGGAACGATTTAGAGGATTTTCAAAGTCCTACAGTGGCTACTTCCCTTTATTTGGGGGCTTAGGAGATGTAATATAGCTCAATATTTGTCTCCCTAAACTTCCTTTTAAGATTTATTTAATATAAATTTTTTTATATTCCAAAATATCTAATTGAGGCAGCCAGGTGATACAGTGGAGAAAATGATCTGTATTAGCTCAAACTAGCTGTATGACTGTATGACTTTGGGAAAGTCACTTAACTTCTGTCTGCCTCAGTTTCCTCATCTGTAAAATGGGGATGATAAAAATAATAATATCTATCTCACAGAGATGTTTGAGATCAAATGAGATAATATTTGTAAAGTGTTTAGTACAGTGCCAATCACATAGTAGACATTATATAAATATTAGCTATGATTATTATCAATCAGTAAACATTTATTAAGTGCCTACTAAGTACCAGTAACTGCTAAGCTTTCAAGTCTAATTGTGGAGACAATGTACAAACAAATATTTACGAATCAAACTGTATACAGGATGAATAAAAAATAATTACAAAAGCAATGGTCCTAGGATTAAGAGAAAATGGGGAAGCCTTTTGGTAGAAGCAAGGATATAGTTGGGTCTTAAAAGCCAGGGAGGTCAATAGTTGGAATAGAGGAAGATTTCTGGCATGGGGAACAGCTAGAAAAATACAGGGAAAGGAGAGATAGAATATCTTGTGTGTAAAACAGCCAAATTTCAGAATTATTAATATTTTTTCTGAGGCAGTTGGGGTCAAGTGACTTGCTCAGGGTCACACAGCTAGGAAGTGTTAAGTGTCTGAGGTCAGATTTGAACTCATGTCCTCCTGACTTCAGGGCTTAATAATATTTATATTATGCAAATAATATAAATATTATTTATAAATAATTAATTTATTAAAAATAAATTTTAAAAAATTATTTTGTTAAGTATTGTGAAAATTTTTAATATCCATTTTTTAAAAATTATGTTTCATATTTTCTCCTTCCCTCCTTCTCTTCCCTCCTTCTTGAAAAGGCAAGCAATTTGATAAAGATTACACATGATTCTGAAACCAAATGAGAACGCACTTAAGTTATTTTTCCTTTGAGAACTACAATGAGGTCATGGACCCCTGAGTTTTCAAAGTAGCCTCTCATACATAATTGACTGTAACAAAGACCTTCAGTGGATTGAAAGGTATAACCCCTTAGAGCCTTTGTTTGTCAATAGCAGAAGTATCAGGACAATAGTAAAAATATCAAGGCAGATTAGTCTTGTTCTCTGCCCTGCTCAGATTAAATATGAAAAATTGTTTTCAGCTGCATTGTAAAAGGGACAGTGACAAGACTGAGGAGGCATTATTAAAAGGCAGTTTTGGGAGGAAATGGGGTTTTGTTAGGCTTAAAGTTTAATATGAATTGACAATGTAATATAGTAGACCAAAAAAATCAACATTTTTAAAGTGATTATTATGTGCCAGGCACTGTACTAAGTTCTGAGAATGCAAATATAAGGAAAAACGAGATAGCCCCTGATTTCAAGGAGCTCATTCTATAATAGCAGAAATAGTATTGCAAAAAAAAAAAAAAAGTTTGAGATATATAAAATATAAATTGAAAGTGAACTCAGAGGGAAAGCCCTAGGAGCTGGGTTGGGGGAAGATGTGGAAAGGCTTACAGAAAGTAGGGCTTTAATCTGAGTCTTGAAGGGAGGCAGAGGTGAGAAGGAAGCATATTCACAGAAAGTGAAAAAACCCATTTGGGATATGGGTTGTTATGTGCAAAAAAGGTCAAGAATGTCGTTGTTGCTGGATTGTAGAGTATGTGAAGAGGTCAAATGTCAGAAGATTGAAAAAGCTAAAGGGGGCTAGCTTGTGAAAGGCTTTAAATGACAGACAGAAGATTATATATTAGATCCTGGATGAAATGGAGAGCTGCTGAAATTGGAATAGTGGGAAGCAGATGGTGACATGATCAAATTTGTGTTTTTAGATTACCTTGGCAGTTAAGTACAGGATAGATTCAAAAGACCAGCAGACTAATCAGAAGCAGACTAACCTACAAATATAGGTGTGCGGTGATCATAGTGGGTCTCACATGAGAAGAAAGAAAGGGATGTGAGACATGTTGGAAAGGCAGAAATGTCAAGATTTGGCAACAGATTGGATATATGGAGTGAGCATGAGTGAGAAGTTGAGAATGATACTTAGATTCTGAGCCATGGTAACTGGGAAATGGTCACTTTTACAGGAATGGGGAAGTTGGGAAGAGAGGAGGGTTTGGGGGAAAAGATAATGAATTCAGTTTGGCTCATGGGGCCTCGGGGCCATCCAATTCAAAATATCTTTCTAGGTGGTGACATGAGATTGGAGATCAGGAGAAAAGTTAGATCTATAGGTACAGAGCTCTGGGAATCGTTTATATAGAAATGATCATTGGATCTAAGGGAGTGATGAGATCACTAGGGAAGATAGTACAGAAAAAGAAAGAAGAGCCTAGGACAGAGACTTGGGGATCACCCATGAATAGCAAGCATAACCTTGGACCTACAGGTCCAACAAAGAAGTCCGAGGAGTGGTCATATGGGTAGGAAGAGAACAATGGGGAATGGTGTCACAAAAACCAAAGTACCAATGAGAAAAAGGTGATTGATGGTGTCAGAGGTTGCAGAGAGGTCAAAAAGGTTGAGGATTGAGAAAGGGTTCTTAGGTTTAACAATTAAGAGATTACTGGTAACTTTGGAGAGAGCAATTTCAATCATAGTATGAGATGAGACATTAGATTGCAGAGGGTTTAGACCTGAGTGAGAAGAAAGAAAAGGGGAATATTGATTATAGTTGACTGTCTCGAGTTTTTCCATGAAGGGGAGGAGAAATAGAACAAGATAGCTAGTGAAGGTGATTGGATCAAAAAAATGATGGAGATCTTATAGTTATGATCAAGTATTTGAAGGTCTGTTTTGTACAGAAAGGGCTTAAGAGCCCAGAGATCAGAACAAGGAACAATAATGGGTGGAAACTGCAAAAGCAAATTGAGAGATGGAGTAAGGGGGAAAAAAAAACTTTCTTTGAATTAGAACTTTCCAAGAGTAGAATAGGCTACTTCAGTAGGGAATGGGTTCACATACTGGAGTTCTGCAAGCAAAGACTAGATGACTATTTGTTAGATATATTAGAGAATGACTTCTTTCCAGTCATAGGTTGGAGTAATTGACCACTAAGTTTCCTTCCAACCCTAATTCAATTATTCCTACTTTTAGAATTATCTAAAGGAGGATGATTATATTAAAGAGATTCAAAGCCATGTTATATGAGACTATGTTGATGAAGGACAAGACTTACAAACTGGTAGAATATTACCAAACTTGAGAAAAAAACGACTAAAATCAAAATATTATCTAGAAAGTCATGACTTAGTTGTATAATGTCTAGAACACAAGTGTTAAAAATGTAGTCTGTAGGAGCACAATACTCTAAAATAAAACTTAACAGGAAAATATTTAACAAAATAAATAAATATACAATAGAACAGAGATAATGTTAATATGTGATTTTCTAAGTCAGTATGCAGAATAATTATGTAACATATAGTGGCCCCATTTCTATTTGAGATTGACGTGACTATTCTTGAAAACCTTTAGAAAAACTGGGATCGAGGTCCCTTAGGTTCTCACAGACCTCTTTCAAGTGGACTTGCATGTAATTTGTTCCTAATTTTCTTGGCTATGTTAATAGCTTTTAAAAAGCACATTGCTGAAGAATGAGCTTACAAGGAATCATGCCAACAAGGAATAATGCCATGATACCAGTCTTTAAATATCTGAAGTCTGTCATATGGGAGAGAGATTAGATTTATTCCTCACTGTTCCAGAGGGCAAAAGTTGGACCAAAGGGAGGTATGTTAGTATATATAAGGAAGAACATAAAACTTAGAAAGTCCATTTCAAACTTAGTAATTATTAGAGCTTTCCAAAAATAGTATGAGATGCCTTTTCAGATGGTGAGTTCTTTGTCAGTGGTTATGTTTGAGGAGATGCTGAAGAATATAGGAGATGGTGTAGAGCAAGGTTTTATAACCTGAGGTCCGCAGACTCCTTGGATAGATTTTAGAGGATCTGTGAACTTGGATAGGAAAAATTACCACATTGATTGACTTTTCCTTTCACTGGTATACTTAGTCCATTTTAGAGGTATTAATTGGCCTGATTTCAATATTGTCAGGCTGAGGAAGCATTCTGGGAAGGTGGTAGAATGATTTTACACATACATGCATACATACACATATATTATAAATATATGTAAATGTATTTATACACATATTATATTTACATATTTGTTTCCAAACCCTAGGGCAGGGCAGGGGGAAGGAAAAAAAGAAATTTATATAATAACTTTATCATAACATTAAAAAGAATAGTAAGTTGTACATAATAGATTTGCAGTTTTGTGTGCAATTATCTTTTTTTTAAATTATGCTGTTATATAAATACTTATTTTATTCCATAAATTAACAAGAAAATAGATAAAAATAAAAACTAAGCCCAGGCTGAGTATTTTATTCTAGAGACAATAAGGAGTGATGGGGTCAGTCCTGGAGTGAACAGATGATCTAGAGGAAAGAAAAGAGCTTGAATATTGACAAAGGCTGTTGCAGTTGTCCAGATTAGAAGAGATGAGGTCCTGAACCAGGGTGGCCATCTCACCTTGTGAAAGGAGAGGACAGTATAGAATCAAGATGGGCTATTGAGGTAGAACTGACAAGACTTTGGCATGTGGTGAGTACTTAAAGGTGGAGAGGAAAGAGTGGAGCACTTCTCCAGAAGTTTTAAACCTAGGGCACTAGAAAGATGTAGCATCCTCTTTTTAGTGAACTTTATTTTAACATTCACATATAAATATAAATATATATATTGAGTTGCAAATTCTCTCCCTCCTGCCCTTTGAAAAGGCAATGTGTTATCAATTATACATGTGAAGTCATAAGCAACATTTCCATATTAGCATGTTACCAAAAAATAAAAATAAAAAAAGGCAAGAAAATTTAAGTGAACATCCAGAGAAAGAACTATGGAACCTGAATGCAGACCAAAGCATACTATTTTCACTTTTTAAAGTTATTTTGTGTGTTTTTTATTTTGATCTAATTTTTTATAACATGATTAATATGAAAATATGTTTTATATAATTGAATATATTTAAGCTATATAAAATTGCTTACCACCTTAGGGAGGAAGACGGGAAAAAAACTGGAACTCAAACCTTAAAAAAAATGAATGTTAAAATTTGTCTTTATATATAATTGGGAAAAAATAAAATACTATTCTAAAAAAAGGAAAAATGAAGTGGAAAAAAAGCAGAACTAATATTCTCTTAGTTTTATTTATTTATTGTTTAACCGCCCTTTTAACCTACAAGAATCCTTTGGCCTTTAACTTATATGCATATATACCTCAAGGCCCTGGATACTTGCAGGATGGCCCTAGAAATATACAAATGCCATTCATGTAGGTGCCTCTGTGTAATATGGAAATTAATGGGGTAGGAGTTAGGGCAGGAGTTAGGTCTACAAACAAACCTGATTGAGTTTACCTAGTGTCCCCTTTATCTCCTCATACGTGACATTCCCCTATTGCATCCCCTGCTGGAATTTTTTCTCATTACACCTAGGAGGCAAACAACCACAAAATCTACCTTTCTTGAAAGTGCAATTTTGGGGTGCCATAGATTTTTTTGCTTCTCTTCAGTTGACAGTGATTTCTTCCTATACCCCCATTTCTTTGTTCTGTGTGTTTTTTATATAGAATACATGCTGTTGTGATATGGTAGAGAGCTGGCCTTGGTACTAGGAAGATCTGGGTTCAAGTCTTGCTATTGCCACATTTTGACTATGTGGCTTCTTTTTACTATTTTTTATTGGACTTTTTTTTTTTACTGCCTTATTAACTCTCTTATACTATAAGTTTCAACGATAGAAACCTGTACTGGTGGAGATCAGCTGGTTGTTTACTATAATACTAATGAAATTATAGGTGCAGATTCTCTCCCTATTTTGTAAATCTCTACTTATATAATTATGCTCCAATAGTATATCAATTCTCTGAGGACTGAGAGTGTTTTATTTGTCTTTGTTTTCCTCTGTACATACCTACCACAATATGGGTACTTAATTTTTTAATTTAGAATTTATGTTCCTGTCCATATTCTCTCTCTTATCCTCTTCCTTTCTCACTCTATTGAGAATACACACACACACACACACACACACACACACACACAGAGAGAGAGAGAGAGAGAGAGAGAGAGAGAGAGAGAGAGAGAGAGAGATGCTACAAACATTTAATTAAAGCAAAACCAGTTCCCCCAATGTTCATTCTATATTTTTAAAAATCTTCAGTCTACTCCCTGAGTCCATCACTTCTCTTTTTGTAGTAGGGTAGCATGTTTCATCATAAGTCCTCTAGAACTTGGTCATTGTGTTGTTTAGAATTTTTTTGTTTGTTTGTTTAATTTAAAAGTAGGTGCTTAACTAAATGCCTATCCAATTAAATTGACTATGGTCTGTTTCTATCTTTCCTCCAATTTCCTTTCACATTTTAAATCAGCAGAAAATTTAGCAGATCTTGTTTCCTTAGATACATACCCCTTATTTTTCCCACTTTAAATCTAGGTCCCTTGGGGAGCATTAAATTCTTTATCAAACTTGCTGAGCAGCTGAGATAGCCCTCCCTACTCTTTGGGAAAAAGGAAGAAGGAAACCTGAGCCATTAAAAGCGCTAAAGTGATTCCCCATCCTTTCCCTTGAGGAACCAGTAGTATCTCTGTTAACTTTTTACATCCATCTGAATTGACCTTTTTGCCCTACCATTTATTGATTGACTGGGTATGGAGTAAGTTGGGATAGGGAGAGAAGCAGAGAGGCAACCAATAGGGCTACTTTCTAACCACATTAACCATATGTTCCCATTCAGTCATAGTTTGTACAGATTCACTTAATCTATAATGTATAATATAAGATGCAGTGAATGAGGTCATGTCTGGAGAGCATGAAAGCTACTGAACTCCTTGGAGAAGTCTAATGGCTGGTTTGGTTAAATGTCCATTATATTATGGAGTTGTAAAGTTTTAGAGCTAGAAGTACCCATAAACCATCTCTATTACATCATTTTACAGAGAAGGAAACTGAGACCTAGAGAGTTGAAGAAAATAGTCCAAAGCCCTAGAGTTATTTTAAAGGCTCTTTTTCTCCCTTATTCTCAATTTATAATGCTCCTAATATTCATTGAAGTAGGCATATGTGATCCCTTCTTTTTAGTGATTTCCTGGAAACTGTGTCTTAAAAACTGATTGTAGTGAAGTGATATCCTGACTTTTTAGTAGTATTGTTAGTAGAATGAATGGGAGTGATGACGGTGAAAGAGAAAGAGGTAAAACCTAAAAGTGGGGAAAAGATGATGTTACCCAAAATTTATATAAAACAATTCTATAGATTCCCTGTCATCAAGTTTATTTGTATTATTTTATTTAATCTAAAATGTTTATTTAAAATGTTTTTACAAATGCCAAATAAGATGAACATTTACTATATAGAGTGGATCATGAAACTATGAATCTCTATTATGTATAGCTTGTTTTAAGCATATAATAGATTCAACATCCAACCTTCAAAGTTGCCTTCCTTGTCTGTACTTCCTGTTTTTTTGCTGTATACATTTAAAAAATACTTGAATCTCCTTTTTTCCTTCCTTTTTTGGGGAGAGGGAGGGAGAAGGAGGCAGTGCCTTTTTTTTTTTTTTACTAGAACCCAAATTATCTCCCTTTCCATTAATCCCATTTGTCAAACCAGTCAATTAATAACAACAAATTTTTTTTTGATGACTAAGATTTTATTTTATTTTATTTTATTTTTGTTTGTTTGTTTGTTTTTTTTATTTAATAGCCTTTTATTTACAGGATATAAACATGGGTAACTTTACAGCATTAACAATTGCCAAACCTCTTGTTCCAATTTTTCACCTCTTACCCCCCCCCCTCCCCTAGATGGCAGGATGACCAGTAGATGTTAAATATATTAAAATATAAATTAGATACACAATAAGTATACATGACCAAAACGTTATTTTGCTGTACAAAAAGAATCAGACTCTGAAATATTGTACAATTAGCTTGTGAAGGAAATCAAAAGTGCAGGTGTGCATAAATATAGGGATTGGGAATTCAATGTAATGGTTTTTAGTCATCTCCCAGAGTTCTTTCTCTGGGCGTAGCTGGTTCAGTTCATTACTGCTCCATTGGAAATGATTTGGTTGATCTCGTTGCTGAGGATGGCCTGGTCCATCAGAACTGGTCATCATATAGTATTGTTGTTGAAGTATATAATGATCTCCTGGTCCTGCTCATTTCACTCAGCATCAGTTCGTGTAAATCTCTCCAGGCCTCTCTGAAATCATCCTGTTGGTCATTTCTTACAGAACAGTAATATTCCATAATATTCATATACCATAATTTATTCAGCCATTCTCCAACTGATGGACATCCATTCAGTTTCCAGTTTTTAGCCACTACAAAAAGGGCTGCCACAAACATTCGTGCACATACAGGTCCCTTTCCCTTCTTTATAATCTCTTTGGGATATAATCCCAGTAGTAACACTGCTGGATCAAAGGGTATTCACAGTTTGATAACTTTTTGAGCATAGTTCCAAACTACTCTCCAAAATGGTTGGATTCGTTCACAACTCCACCAACAATGCATCAATGTCCCAGTTTTCCCGCATCCCCTCCAACAATCATCATTATTTTTTCCTGTCATCTTAGCCAATCTGACAGGTGTGTAGTGGTATCTTAGAGTTGTCTTAATTTGCATTTCTCTGATTAATAATGACTTGGAGCATCTTTTCATATGACTAGAAATAGTTTCAATTTCTTCATCTGAGAATTGTCTGTTCATATCCTTTGACCATTTTTCAATTGGAGAATGGCTTGATTTTTTATAAATTAGAGTTAATTCTCTATATATTTTGGAAATGAGGCCTTTATCAGAACCTTTGACTGTAAAAATATTTTCCCAGTTTATTGCTTCCCTTCTAATCTTGTCTGCATTAGTTTTGTTTGTACAAAAACTTTTCAGTTTGGTATAATCGAAATTTTCTATTTTGTGATCAGTAATGATCTCTAGTTCTGCTTTGGTCATAAAGACCTTCCCCTTCCACAGGTCTGAGAGGTAAACTATCCTATGTTCCTCTAATTTATTAATAATTTCATTCTTTATGCCTAGGTCATGAACCCATTTTGACCTTATCTTGGTGTACGGCGTTAAGTATGGATCAATGCCTAGTTTCTGCCATATTAGTTTCCAATTTTCCCAGCAATTTTTATCAAACAGTAAGTTCTTATCCCAAAAGCTGGGATCTTTGGGTTTGTCAAAGACTAGGTTGCTATATTTGTTGACTGTTTTATCCCTTGAACCTAATCTATTCCACTGATCAACTAATCTATTCCTTAGCCAATACCAAATAGTTTTGGTAACTGCTGCTCTATAATATAATTTTAGATCTGGTACAGCTAAGCCACCTTCATTTGATTTTTTTTTCATTAATTCCCTTGAAATTCTTGACCTTTAATAACAACAAATTTTAAGGAAAATGACTAGGAGGTCAATAAGGGAGAAGAAGGGGCAGCAGAAGGTCTAGATGTTCCCCAAACTGGATAAGCTGTGACATGCTTTCAGGTCCATTGTTCTTACTAGGTCCCTGGACTAGTAATCTTTGTTGGGGAGAAATAGTGTTTTTATACTGAAGTCTCTCATCTGGCTTCCCAAATTCAGCATGATACCAAGGCTGATTATGAATATGGACTGGATAGTAGTATATATGTGTCTCTGAAGTGTATGTGTGTGTGCGTGTGTGTGTGTACCATAAAAGTTTGTCAACAGTAGAAGTAACAATTTTCTGAAGTATTGGTTCTATGGAGATTGGCAAAGATAATAGATGGGAATAATATTGGAGGGGTGTGGGAAGATGGGCACATCAATACCCCAAGGTGAGAACTGTCCTGCTATTTTGTAAAATACTTTGGAAATACTCTACAATAGTGAATAGACTCTTTGACCCATCTCCAACAGTTGTGAACAAATATACTTCAAAGAGTCCACACAGAGAGAAAGGTACCACAAAAACTGATATTATTTATTTATTTAAAAATTGAATGGAAAATAGAAAAAGAAAAAATATTATCATGTGCACAATGAAACATGGGAGGATTTTAGCAGCATAAAAAAAAAAGAAAATAAGAAGGTTCAGAGAAATCTTGGGAAGCTAGCATAAAGTGATATAAAACCAAGAGAACAATATTCACAATATCTTCAAAAATGTCAGGGAAGGACAGCTAGGTGGCACAGTGGATAGAGGACCAGCTCTGAAGTCAGGAAGACCTGAGTTCAAATTTGACCTCAGACACTTAACACTTCCTAACTATGTGACTCTGGGAAAGTCATTAACCCTAATTGTCTCAGAAAAAAAAAAAAAAAAAAAAGTCAGGAAAAACAATGCCAGAAAATATCCAAACTTGGATCAATACAATAACGATTTTGACTCCAAAAAATTACATATACCTCCATCCTTTTGGTAAGAGAGGTGGTAGATTACAAATAGAGAATTAAGCAAATGTTCTCAGATGTAGTAAACATGTTATTTATTTTGCTTAACTATGAGACAGGATTATATTATAAGGCAGGATTCTAATGGGGAGGATATTAATGTCAACAATGTTAAAAGCATCAATAAAACCTTTAATAAAAGAAAGACAGTGCTTTGTGGAATGTAGATGAATACTTAACCATTCTTTTCTCCCCACAGGGATTATTTTTTGGAGGATGATGGAGAAATGGTGCCCAAATCAAGTCATGTAGCAGGTAAGAACGATATAAGCACTTATTTCTCAGTTCCTCTTTACCCTGTTTCCCATACTTTTGGCATCAACAGCAGCAGTTTTATTTTAGCACCTTAAGGTTTGTGGAATACTTAGAAATATCTTATCTTATCCATAAATCTTATCTTATCTATAAATAAGAAATATCTTATCTTATCCATAAACTCCAACAAAGTAGGAGTCTTATTAGTTTCTTTTTTGTTGGTGGTTGAGTGATTTCAGTCATGGCAATTCTTTATGGCCCTTTTTGAGGTTTCTTGGCAAAGATACTAGAGTGGTTTGCATTTCCTTTTCCAGCTCATTTGGCAGTTGAGATACAAAGAGCGGTTAAGTAATCTGCCCAGGATCACATGGCATCTGAGACTGGATCTACACTCAGATCTTTCTGACTCCATCCAGTTCTAGCATCTTATCCACTTAAAACAGTTGACTCATAATCTTTTCTGGGACCAAGTTTCACACATATCACTTAGGTGCTCAGGAAATGTTGGCTAAATATTAACAGATTTCATTTCTATAATGCTTTAAAGTTTACAATGTACTTTTCTCACAACTAGGAATTAGATTGGATAAATATTATTCTCACTTTTTTTAGAGGAAACATATTTCAATAAGTTAAGTTACTCATTCAGAGTCAGAGAGTGAGGAAGTAGTTAAGTCAGGAAGCAAACCTAGGCTTTCTGATCCCTAATAGACTATATGGCTGTCTCCATCAAACCATAGTGGCTCACTTTAAAATGCTTTATTGTTTTAAAATAATTTTAAAGCATTTAAAAATGGTTTTAAAACCTGAGTTGTCTCATTTGATCTTTATAATAGTTCTGTTAGGTAAATAGTACAAATATTTTTCTCATTTTATATATGAAATAAACTGAGGTATAGGACATTAGATGACTTGTCCAGAGTCCTGAAGCTGTAATGGCAGCTCTAGTTCTCTTACCCAAATCATTTGACTTCAAATTCATTGTATTTTTCATTATACTTGGGCTTTCTCCTATTTGTTGAATGAATATATGCTTCCTCCTCATTTGTGAGAAAAAATAGAGAGTTTATGAAGAATGTAACATATTATTTGTCCCATCAGCCTTTCCTTGGTGTCCAGCTTTCATCTAATTTTGATTGAATGAGGTGTAGTTTATTAGCAATTGACATTTGTGCTATATTTGCTTCTTTAAGCAATTGTGTTCATGGAAGAAGGAGGGAGGAAGGAAGGGAGAGGGGAAGGAAGGGAGAGAGAGAGAGAGAGAGAGAGAGAGAGAGAGAGAGAGAGAGAGAGAGAGAGAGAGAGAGAGAGAAGCAGAGAGAGACAGAGAGAAAGAAGGAAAGACAGAGAGAAAGGAAGAAAGAGAGACAGAGAGAGAAAAAAGAGAAAGACAGAAAGAGACAGAGAAAGAGAGAGATTTAATTAAAAAATAATTAGGGTCTTGGGGTCTACTCTTCTGGGACAACTAGGTGATGCAGTGGATGCCTGGATGGAGTCAGGAAGACTCATCTTCCAGAGTTCAAATCCAGCCTCAGACACTTCCTAGCTGCATGACCCTGGGCAAGCCATTTCAACCTGTTTACCTCAGTTTCTTCATCTGTCAAATGAGCTAGAAAAAGAAATGTCATACTACCCCAGTGTCTTTGCCAAGAAAACTCCAAATGAGGTCACAAAGAGTTCAGACATGACTAAACAACAACTGTGAGGATACTAGAGAAGTAAAGATATAGTGCTTTTAAAGTTATTGATTCATTCAGCTTTAAAAATTCGGTTTATCTTCGTCCTTTCTTAAAGCCAGAAGGTGTTACGACTTAGGGGTCCTCAAACTACGGCCCGTGGGCCAGATGTGGCAGCTAAGGACGATTATCCCCCTCACCCAGGGTTATGAAGTTTCTTTATTTAAAGGCCCACAAAACAAAGTTTTTGTTTTTACTGTAGTCCGGCCCTTCAACAGTCTGAGGGACAGTGAACTGGCCCCCTATTTAAAAAGTTTGAGGACCCCTGCTTAGATCCTTAATCCCTTTACTCTGTCTCTTTTTCTCTCAGTGAGTGCTTTGTTTCTGTTGAACCCCAGAGAATAGAGTAGACATGGCCACAATTCCTTTAGCTTCTGGCCTTCTGCATGCCTCTGGAGATCCAGGTTCTCTAAGCTTAAGTTTCAATGCAACTCTGACCAGTACAATCTCAGGAGATGTTCTATGAATATGTACTAACCTCCCTATCAGTAGAGTAGTGTGATTCCGAAAAGTAGGACCTGGCACTTTAGTGCTGAGAGGTGACTCAGTGTATAATCTATACACTTATTCTCTATAGAGATCACCATAGTATAAATTAATTTTTAAAACCCTTGAATCAAATTCTAAAAATGGATTCTGCCCATCTGCCCCGTTTCCTTTCCCCTCTTCCTCAGTTCTACCACGTTTCTCTATCCTTATCTGGGCCAGCCTCCTTGCCCAGTTCCCTCCTGCCAATGTCAGTCCTGTAACAGGTGTTGCATTGATGATGAACAGGCTTCAGGCACTTCTGTACTCCCTTTCGGGTGCTTCTTAAAAAAGCACTCTGTGCTCAAGCACATTCTTTATGGGTGTGATGTTGGCTGAGTAACTTCAGGTAAGTCGCACACTCTCCCCTTGTCCCTCTTCCTCATTTATAAAGACAAAATTATCTTTAAAGTGCCTTCCAAATCTCAAATGTTGAAGTTCAGCTGAAATGAGAAAAGTTTGATGGCCTGCAATTTAAAAGCATGTGTTTGTGTATATACTTTTTTTTCCAGTAGATTTTTCTTACTGTAGTATTTTTATTTATTTATTTATTTTTGAAGAGGCAATTGGAGTCAAGTGACTTGCCCAGGGTCACACAGCTAGGAAGTGTTAAGTGTCTGCGGTCAGATTTGAACTCAGGTCCTCCTGACTTCAGGGTTAGTTCTCTATCCACTGCACCAACTAGCTGCTCCGTTTATTTATTTTTTAATACACTTTGCTTTATGAATTATGTTAGGAGAGAAAAACCAATGCAAAAGGGAAAAATCATGGGAGAGATTTTTTAAAAATCAGAAAAAAGAAGTGAACATAGCATGTATTTATTTACATTCAGACTCTTTCTGGATGCAGATGGCATTTTCTGTCCAAAGTATATTGGGATTGTTTTGGATCACTGAACCACTGAGAAGAACCAAGTCTTTCATAGTTGATCATCTCATATTCTTGCTGTTATTGTGTACAATGTATTCCTGATTCTGCTTCTTTTACATCAGTTCATGTAAATCTTTCCAGGCCTTTCTATAATCATCTTGTTCATCATTTTTATAGAACAATAATATTCCATTACCTTCATGTACCACAGTTTGTTCAGCCATTCCCCAGATGATGGGCAAACACTCCTTTTCCAATTCTTTGCTACATTATACTTCTTTACCCTGTGCTTTCTGAATAAAATAGGAACTCCAGATCCTAGCATTCACTTTTCTCCATGATCTGGCTCCAACCCACACTCATAGCCTTATGTCACACTGCTTTTCTTGGCATATTCTGTGGACAAACCAAACTGAATTATTTTCTATCCAATTCTCATGCTATTGTCTCCCATCTTCAAGATTTGCTCATGTTGTCCCCCATTCCTGGAAGGGACTCTTTACCACTGCCACCTCTCGTTGTTTGATGAAGTCTTATCCCTTCATGTCCCACCTTAGGTTCCAGATCCTCTATCCTTTCCTCTCTCTTTTTTCATATGAAAGTGATCTCTCTCTTCTCAAATTCAGCTAAGTGGTACAATGGTTAGAACACTGAAACTGTGTTCAAATGTGCCTTTGACACTTACTAGCTCTATGACCCTGGCAGGGAAAGTACTTAACTGCTCTCAACCTCAGTTTCTTCATCTGTAAAATGAGAATATTAATAGTGTCTACCTCATAGAGCCAATGTGAAGATTCAATGAGTTAACATATATAAGATGTTTTGCAGACCTTAATATGCTACATAATTGCTAAATGTCATTGTTATTGTTATATGATCCTAGCACTTGTATCTAAGCCTTTTCTTTCTATGTATCCTCCTGTTCCCTGTATCATGGTTTTCCATGGAATTATGGAACCCCAGAATGTCACGAGTTAGAACCCTTGGCCCAATCCTTACAAACATTGAATTTCCTTTATGATGTATCTGACAAATTCAGGCTTTGTTTGAAGTCATCCAGGGAAGGAGATCTCATAGCCATTCCCTTTGGAGATAACTCTGATTGTTAAAGAGTTTTTCCTTACCTCAAATCCAAATTTCCCTTTCTGCCATTTTTATCCATTGTTGCTCATTTGGGATACACCTCTTTTCCTCATAAGCTTTTTCCATGTAAGCTGCTATGAGAGCAGGTTTGTCTCCTCCCTTGCTAATTGCATATCCCCAGCATCTAGCACAGCGCTTTGCTCAATTTTTTTGTGTGAAGTACTGTAGATGCTTAATAAATCTCCTTTTAACTGATTTTGTTCATTCATCCTTTAAATTTGATTTAATTGAGCCCTATTGTTAGTATATAAGTATATACAAGTTCCCTGGGGAACCTGACCCCAAACTAGCCACTTTTCTTTGACTAAGACAAAATGATCTAAGGATACTAATTGAAAAAAGAGGCTTATACTCCAAAGAGATCAAAGAGGGAATAGATCCTATATTTAGGAAAATATTTACAACTTGTCTTTTTTTGTGGTGGCAAAGAAAGGATTACTAAGAGAGTGTCCATCAGATGGGGAAGGACTGAACAAGTTTTAGTATATAAACAATGACATTGTAAAAATAAATTATTTTGAAATTCTTAAGAACTCTAATCAACTTTTATTAACCACGATTCCACAGGACTGATAATAAAGAATGCTACCCACTTATTGACAGTCTAAATGTGCAGAATGAGTCACACATTCTTAGACATGACCATATGGGAATTCATTTTGCTTGACTTCTTTTCTTTTTTAACCTGAGGGAGACAGGGAGAGAAAATAAATGCTCATTAATTGCAGTGTAAGTGATTAAATAAAAAACAAAACTTAATTTAAAAAACACAAAGAAAACTAGCTTTGGAGTCAAAGGATCATAGTTTAAATCTTCTTTCTGATGTTCAACTTTGACCTTAAGTAAGTCAGTAAGATCTGATTTGACCGCAGTTTATCAGAGGGGGTTGTACTTGATGCCTGATCTAGGTTTATGATCTTCTGGAGGATCATGATGATATTTTCAAAAAGAAGTAATGGAAAGCCTCTGTAGACTGAAAAAATAACTATAAGCATGCCATTAACCATGAGTCTTTTTTTTTATTTCAAGGGTTTTTTTAACCACCAGTCTTTTGCTTTGTTTTCTTGGCAGCTTTTCTCAGTGAAACTAAAGAACGGGGTCCCCCTATGCAATCACATCCCTGGAGAAGTTTTGAGAAGGGTCCCTTTGGACAGACACACTCCTTGAGAGCATTTGAGAAGGCCCCCTTGGGACAAACACAAGCCCTCAGAGACTTTGAAAAGGTAAGTAAGTGGTCTGGGGTAGCTACTGCTATTCCTAGAGAAAGAGGTGGTATGATGGGAGAGTATTATCTATAGAATAACCCCCAGATTCAAATCACATGAAGATGAATAATGTCACAGTTTAGAGATCCAATCCCCAATCTTCTGGCAAATGGTTCAAGGGCTATACAGTGGGTTCCCTATAGCAAAAAGTTTCTTCTGCTTAGCTCAGATTGGCTCCTGGGTTCATTCCCAGGGAAATTCATAAGGCATCAGGCTATTGAAGGTAACTAAACCTAGTGCAGAATGAGATTAAAAGTCATATTTCTGGCTCATCCTTAGTTCTAGTTTTGGTTCATCCCAGAGAAGTGAATTTATTTCATGCTTCAAACCTTTAAGTTTTCCCCCAGGACTCTCCAAATGTAGCCTAAAAGCAGAATGAAATTGAAAGTCATATTCCTGGTTTATGCTTGGTTCAAGTTTGGGTTCATCCCAGAGGAATAAAGTTATTTCATGCCTTAATCCCCTAAGTTTCCCCCCAGGACTCTCCAAGTGTACCCTAAAACTCCTATGAGTCCTGATATTACACTGTCCCCTGGATTTGAAGCCATGTTGAGTCAGGAGCAGATGTTCTCACAACACTGTACATCCCCTAGTCCCACTATAGAGATTCTATCTCTATAGCCCTGGGATTAATATAATAATAATAGCTAACATTTATATGGTACTTTATGGTTTGCAAAGTGCTTTGCAAATCTCAATTGATGCTCACAACAACTCTGGGATGTAGATTCTATTATTATCTTTATTTTATAGTTGAGGTAAATATTCTCTTGTACCTCCTGGGGGATTCCCAAAGTTTTATTCCTTGAGAGTACATATACCTTAACAGGGTTAGGAACCCCTCACCCCTATGTAGTCAAACTCTCCTCCTCATCTCCTTTTTAACATTTGAAAGTGATTCTCAATTGAATAAGGATGGCATGAGTTCTGGCAGGCCCCCAAAGTCTTGTGAATTACATTTGCTTCTCAGTAGGACTTAATTCACACCCTCCCCTTCCTGACATTCTTTGGGGGCCACGAGTTCTTCTCTATAATAAACACGTACCTTTTTTCTGCCCTTTTTTGCTCAGGGTTGCTATGGTTACTACAAGAGCCCCCTAGGAGTTTTTGAGTGGGTTTTAAAGACTAGAAATATAGGTTCTGTAAATCTGTTCGGTGGTAATGGTGAGTCATGAGCTTTGTGTTTTGGAGGTAGAGAGGGTAAACTGTAGGTTTGAACTACTAGAGCTTAAAGTCCTGAACAGCTGGGTGGTGATGGTGGGTGGCAAACTAGGATCTTTGCCAATATGGTGGACCCTTTCCCTGTTCTTCCTCTCTCTCTCTCCCAGCCTTTGAGATCTGATATGGTGTTAAGAGAGAGAGAAACTAAGGCTGCATAGAGTTGTTTAATAGCAGTGCTTCAGAAAGACACAGCTAGCTTTTTTTTCTCTTTTGGTAAAATGGTGTCTGTACCCCTTACCCCTTACACATGAAGCACCCAGGAGAGCTACCCAGAAAAGGTTCAAATGACGCTGTAGGTTCATATTCACTCAAAACCAGAGTTTACAAGCCCGCATCAGTATGTTTACTTTTTCACTAATAAATAAGAAAGTATAACATATTTAACATGTATTGGTCAACCTGCCATCTGGGGGAAGGGGTGGGGGGAAGGAGGGAAAAAGTTGGAACAAAAGGATTTGCAACTGTCAATGCTGAAAAATTACCCAAGCATATATCTTGTAAATAAAAAGCTATAATTAAAAATAAATAAATAAGAAAGAAAATCAGCACAAAACAAA
This sequence comes from Sarcophilus harrisii, assembly GCF_902635505.1. Classification (NCBI taxonomy): domain Eukaryota; kingdom Metazoa; phylum Chordata; class Mammalia; order Dasyuromorphia; family Dasyuridae; genus Sarcophilus; species Sarcophilus harrisii. Next base: position 423,270,056 of record NC_045429.1, read on the forward strand.
GGTATTTAATGAAGTAGCATAATAAGAAATCTTGTAATAAGACACCCACCCCCTTGATAAAGCTAATGGACTCTTTTTCTAAAATACATAGGCCATCTATGTGGAGAGTAAGCATATATTGAGATCCTACATGAGGGAGAACGTGCACAAGAACACAAGTGGTGAGGGCACATATGTAGAAAGATTTTTCACCTCTTTGACACTCTGTGTGTGTATGTGTAGGAAACCATTGATATATTCTGGTGAAATCATCATTTTACTATCATCAAACACACTCCCCATTGAAGGTGGTATCTCTGTGTGTCTCCTGGGTGTGTTTCTCTCCTCTTCTGGTGACTGCTGGCCCTGTGGTCTCAGCTGAATGCTATTCTGGTGACTGCTGGATATTTAGTCTCTGTTGAGCAGAGAACAAAGCCCTGTTACAAATAACTCTCCATTTTAGAGGTAGATATTCCCCAATCTTTTCTGGTTTAACATGCAAATGAATACAAGTCAAAATACAAGTTAAGATGTCAAAGTCATTGTTCTTTTTTCACCTAGCCCTTATTTTTGCTTTTACTATGCCTATCTTTCAGCAGCAAAGTGAGCTTTGATGCTGTATTTTGTCTGGTGAAAAACATTTCCATTTTCCTACAAAAGCACAGGAAGATCATAGAATAAAGTTTGAAAGTCATTCTGACTAACGACAAGATAAAATGAGGAGAGAGAAGGAAAAGCATCATCTTTAGGGGAGGGGCCATGTCCTCTCTGTGCAAGCATGTGAGTAGCCCCTACTCTAATATTTTATCTTGTAGAGTTTAGATCAGGAATTAGCTATATTTTAGAAGTGAGCTGCCCAATTGTCAACTCCTGTCCTTCTGGAGCACAGGGCCAGTTTTGTACTCATTGGTGCTCATTGTCCCCTTGGTCTGGGAAACTGATGCCAGGAGCCAAGATTGAGAAGCAAAGAATTGGCCAAAATAATCAGACCTGATCTGACCCTGAGCACTTAATTTCATTTAACTTGCTTTAAAGTGATTTCCCTTAACTCTATTTGGCCTCAGTTTCCTCATCTGTCAAATAATCTGGAGGAGGAAAGGACAAATCACTCCAGTATCTTTGCCAAGAAACCCTATGGAGAGCTGGACAGAAAATAACTGAATACAAAAGAGTGGGTCAGAAAGTCTTAAAGAAGCAATGTGAAATCAGTTTTGGAAGACACGCAGGAATCATATTGTGAAGGGCGTTACATGGCTATAGGTGTCCTCCTAGGACTGAGAGCAACTTTTTAAACAGAGGAGTGACAAAAGCAATCATGTCTGTGCTTTAGAAATAATTTGGCAGCTAGTGGAGGATGGCTTGGAGAAGAGAGAGACTGGAGGGAAAAAGACCAATTAGTTGTCTCTTGCAGTAGTTCAAATGAGAAATGAAGATGGGCACAGTTAAGGTAGTTGTGGTATGTATGGAAAGATGGGAGTAGATGTGGGAGACGTTGTGAAGGCAGAATCAATAATACTTGGCTCCTGATTGGCCATGGAGGTTGAGGAAGCCTAAAAAGATGGATGAGATTTCAAGACTGTGAGTAGAGATAACTAGGGAGGTGGATTAGTACCAGTTAGGAAAAGAGGGGAATGGAGGCGGGGAATATAATGAGTTCTGTGAGAGAGTTGAGGCAATGATTATAGATGGCTTTTTCCAAGAATTAGGCAAGGAAAGGGAGGAGAAATATATTAAGATAACTTGTAGAGATGGCAGGGTCAAGTGAGCTCTTGAAAGGATTTTGTTGTTTGTCATTTTCAGTCATGTCCATCTTTCTGGGGATGTCAATTGAAGTTATCTTGACAAAGATACCAGAGTGGTTTGGCATTTCCTTTTCAAGCTCATATTACAGATGAGGAAACTGAGGCAAATAGGGTTAAGCAACTTCCCCAAGGTCACACAGTTAATAAGTGTTTGAGGCAGAATTTCAACTCAGAAGGCTTCATTTTCCTGATTTTTGAGTCTGGGGCTCTATGCACTATAGTGTCATCTAGCTGCCCCTTATTTTATTTTTTTTTTAATTTTTAATAGCTTTTTATTTACAAGTTATATGCATGGGTAATTTTACAGCATTGACAATTGCCAAATCTTTTGTTTCAATTTTTCCCCTCCTTCCTCCCACCCTCTTCTCCAGATGGCAGGATGATCAATACATGTTAAATTTGTTAAAGTATAAATTAAATACAAAATAAGTATACATGACCAAACCATTATTTTGCTGTACAAAAAGAATCAGACTCTGGAATATTATACAATTAGCTTGTGAATGAAATAAAAATGCAGGTGGACAAAAATATAGGGATTGGTAATTCAATGTAATGGTTCTTAGTCATCTCCCAGAGTTCTTTCACTGGGTATAGCTGGTTCGGTTCATTACTGCTCCATTGGAACTGATTTAGTTCATCTCATTGTTGAAGAGGGCCACGTCCATCAGAATTGATCATCATATAGTATTGTTGTTGAAGTATATAATGATCTCCTGGCCCTGCTCATTTCACTCAGCATCAGTTCATGTAAGTCTCTCCAGCCTCTCTGTATTCATCCTGCTGGTCATTTCTTACCGAACAATAATACTCCATAATATTCATATACCATGATTTATTCAGCCATCCTCCAATTGATGGGCATCCACTCATTTTCCAGTTTCTGGCCACTACAAACAGGGCTGCCACAAAGATTCTTGCACATACAGGTCCCTTTCCGTTCTTTAAGATCTCTTTGGGATATAAGCCCAGTAGTAACACTGCTGCCCCTTATTTTAAATGAACTATGTTAATGTCTTCAGGTATGGTAATGTCTACATTAATGGACCCTGTTCACACAACTCCTTGACTTTCCTCCATTTCCTTTGTATGTTGGTGCCCTCTTTCATTTTCGTTCATGTCCCTTGCTAATTCATCCATCCACCTGAGTGCTTCACCATTACTGACAGACTCCTCCAGGGTCGTGAACTCTGGAATTTGCCTCTTTCACAACTGGCTCTCATTTCTACCTCTCTTTCTCTATTTTACGTCTATAGTTGTTCATCATTTTCCTTTATCATGATGCATAATAAATCCTTTAGTATCAGTTAGATTAATTGTATGTTTTATATGCTTCAACACTAATTTCCGTTCATCTGAGCTCATTGTTCTTATAACTTGGTCATCAATCAAAAACTTAAACAAATTAGAGGGAGAGACTTTTAAAGTAGGTTATTAAATAAGGGAAAGAGGGAGGTTACTGTAAGCAAAATGTAAATGCTAAGTGCACTGGAAAATATAAAATATATATGCTGGATATAGCTAAGATAGAAATATATTTTGCATGACTTCACCTGTATAATGGGTATCATATTACTTATCTTCTCAATGGATGGGGGAAGAGTTTGGAAGGAAAGGGAGAATGTGGAACACAAAATTTATTTTAAAAGCTAATGTCAAAAAATTAAGAATAAAATGTATATGCTAGAATTATTAGTAGTAGTAGAATGGGGGGGAGGGAATGGGTTAAGGTAAGAAGAATAAGTCAGTGAGCAAACATTTATTGAGCAGTTATACATGTGCTAGACCCTATGCTAAATGCTGAGAATGCAAATACAATAATAATAAATGATAATAACAGCATTTAAGTAGCACTTACTATGTATTTATCAAGTACTATACTAAGTACTTTGCAAATATTAAAGATAGTCCCTGTTCTCAAAGAGCTCCCATTCTTAAAGGAGAGATTGGGGAAACTCATAAAGATTCTCTCTTTATTGGTGGGGAGACTGAGACAAACAGAATTGTTATTGTTGTTCGTCCTCTGTTGACTTCAGGCAAGTGATATCTTGACTTACAAGTGAATAGGATTTAAATGAGCCTAAGCTGTGCAAAGCCATCAGTCTTGCTGGACACATAGTAGAGGAAGTCTAGAGTGCATCTTTCTTAAATGCAGGTTCCATGAGGAGCTATCCAGAGGCTGAGGTCTCAGGGGTAGAGTTTATTTCCAATGTGTGAATTCCAAGGCTTAGCATGAGCTTCCAGGCTAAATAAATTTCTGGAGCATGGTAGGGGAAATTCAAAATGCAATTTAGAGAGAAAGGAGGTAGAAAATGAGGTAGAATCTGTGGGAAGAGAGGGTACCTGCTAAAAGATCTATACTGGGATAATGAGTTCCAAAGCCCAGAAAATAGCAGTAGTTCGTGCAGAGAATGGTGTGATTTCAGAGACTTCTCTGTTCACCTCCTTTCAAAATTCTCTGAACTGGTTGACCTGAAATTCAAAGGGCAAAGACTCTGATGCCATAATTAAAGATAAAAACCTAAGTGCTGATTAATTCATCTGACTAGTGCTTCATAATGAATTATAAATCAATCAGTAAGTCTAAGTGTAATTGTAAATGATTCATATATGAATCTTCCTAGTTCTAAGAGATGTTAAAGAAAATGGAAAGATATTGGGTATCTGATAAAAGGGATAGCACTGAGTGGGGGGAGGAAAGGGCAGGGAAAGAGGGCAACAAGGATGAGAATTTGAGAATTGTAACTATCCCAAATTGAGTCTGAAGAAAATTCATTTGAGATGAGAGGTGATGAGAGAGGATGGTCAGATTCTGCATGTGGATGAGGGCTGATTAGCTGTGGCCCAGAAAGTAATCCAAAATCAGTGCAGTGAAAGGGGAGGGAAATGTGTTTCTCTGAAGATTATCCCATGGAGGGTGAAAATTCATGAAGGAAGACAGCTTGAAGCAAAGGTCTTCATGCTTGGTGCATCCAGAGCTTGTGAAGATTGCTCTTCCACTGCCAATATAAGCACATTGGGACAAAGTCCCAATTAACCCATGCTAATCACATCTTTGCCAAGCACACAGATAAATTTTGAGATTTTGCAATTTTTGATTAGGCTTGTTCCTGTTTGTTTTCTTTTCATATTTTTACTTATATCTTCTTACATCATCTTCATTTCTTAATAATTCTTTCCCCTTTCCCCTCCCCAGAGAATTATTATTATTATAACAAAGATCAGGAAAAAAAGAAAAAGAAATTTTGCAAAACTCATCAACTCATCATTCAAGATTTATGATATACAAAATGTTCCACTTTCATGATCCCCCCAATCTTTACAAAGAAGGAGACATTTCTCCTTTCACCTTTATTATCAATCATTATTATTAATAGCATTTGTTTTTCTGTTGTAGGTCTTTCCATTTACATCATTGTAGTCACTATGAATATTATTTTCCTAGTTCTGCCTACTTCATTTTATATAAATACATGTATTCCCCAATTTTTTGTATTTTTCATATTCAGTGTTTCCTATGGTAGAGCAATATTCCATTATCTTGAGCTTGTATAAATATCCAGCTGATCAGAGACAAATAAAAGCCATTTGTTTTTAATACCTCCAACTTAGTAACAAAAAAAGCACTTTAATGTATCTCTGTATTATAACTGCTCAAAGCATTGGACTATTGAAGGTAAACTTAGGGATTGACTTGGAGTGGGAAGAGCATTTATTCTTGATGCATTCCAAAGTCACAAATTACAACCTCCATTCTTACTTGTGTGTTGCTGAAGTGTTTTCAGTTGTTTGCACACAAATCCTAGAAAGAAAAGGTGAATGAATTGGCCTTGTGTTCAAGGCTTCCTGAAACTGAAGTAGCTTCATTTCATAGAGAAGGAGTCCCTCAGGAAAAGAAAGAAAAATATTCCATGATCATTGATTAAAATTAGTGTTGAAAGGAAGTTGAGTAAGTGGGTGGAAATAAGCCTTTGTAAACTGTATTTGGTGGTATTATGTATGGGAAAGGGGATGAAAAGGGTACCCAGAACTATGGAGGTACAGGTTTTGAGACCAAGAATAATAGGCTTAGTTCTTGAAAACAACTGAAAGGGACTATATAAATAATTTCTGGTCTAAGAGCATGAAGGAAAGTGACATGGAGACTGAGATGAATAGGAGAAGATGAACAAGGGTAGGAATATGTATTATAGCAAGAGAAAGAAGGATTAGCAGAGCTCTGAAGTCTAGCTTGCTGCAGTGGTCTTTATGATCTATCATATGGGGATATCCACTTAATCCTCTGAGAAATACTGCCTTCCAGCCTGTTGGGTGACTCAGTATGGAATGAATTCAGTATAGTGTTCAGGTCAGGTCAAATCAACAAACATTTATTAAGGATTTTCTGTATACTCTATGCCAAGCACTGTACTAAGTACTGGGGGTTCAAAGAAAGGCAAAAATAGTTCTTTAAGAAGCTTACATCCTGATAGAGGATTCCATATGCAAACTACTATGTGCAAACAAGATAAATACAAGAAAAATTGGAGGTAGTCTCTTAAGAGGGACCAAAAAAGGTCTGAGATTTTAGTTGAAACATGAAGGAAGCAGGTGAAGGCAGGGAGAGAAATCTCAGTCATGGGAGATAGTGAAAATGCATGGATTTGGGAGAATATCTTGTAGGAGAAACATCAAGGAAGTCTATATCTCTGAAGTATAGAGCATTTGGAATGGTGTAAGAAAACTGCAAAGGTAGGAAGGGGTTGAGTAAAGAGGGCTTTAAAAATTAGATAAATGGATGATCTCTCAGGTCACTTCCAACTCTGAATCCTCTGAAGACAATTTGTTATATATCTTATAGATTAAGACATTACCAGTGAACTGTGATAAGTGGGAAAGTGAATCAGAATGATTCCTTTCCTAGCTAGCTGAACATTATTATCATTATTGATGATAACAATAATTCATACCTCTATAGTGTTTTAAAATTTTTATTGAAGTATGTAAGGTTCATAATATGTTACTTTCCTGATGAAGTACTTAATGGGAGCTATTATCACTTTATAGGTAAAGGGACTGAGATTCAGCTAACTAGCAAAATGAATAGAGCATCAGTCTTGGAGACAAGAAGATTTGAGTTCAAATATGGCCTCAGACACTTACTAATTGTGTGCAATTCACTTGGGCAAATCACTTCACCCTGTTTGCCTCAGTTTCCTCATCTCTCAAATGAGATATAGATGGAAATGGCCAACTACTCTGGTATGTTTGCCAAGAAAACCCCAAATGGGGTTATTAAGAGTCAGACATGACTGGAATGAGTGAATAACAACAACACTGAGACTCAGATTGTGACTTGCCTATAGTCGTACAACTGGTAAATGATAGTTGGGGTTGTAGCCTAGATCTATTGGATCAAAAGAAAAATACTTGGAGATTTTTTCCAGTGTGACATAATAGGTAGTTGTGTATAATGGAGAACAGAGCAGTGGACCTGCAGTCAGGAAGATATGAATTCAAATCTGGCTTCAGACATTTACTGGCTGTTTGGTCTTGGGAAAGTCATTTAATCTCTGTTGACTCAGTTTCTTCATCTATTAAGTAAGGTTAATAATAGCACCTACATTCCAGGGCAGGGTTGTTGTAAGGATAAAATCAGTAAGATGTTTTATAAAAATTTTATTACCTGACATATAGTAAGTGTTATGTAAATGCTAGCTCTTATTATTGTTGTTGTTGTAATAAATTATTATTGTTATTAATAGACAAACAAAAGTTTGTGATAATGATTCAGTTGGAAAGGGCCCTGGAATTAATGATTAGAAGACGACTTGCATTGGAATTCTAACCCTGGAAGACACTTATCTTCTTTGTTGCTTGGGGCAAATAACTTTGCTCTTCTGGGCTTTCATTTCCTCATAAATGTGAAAAATGGCACTATATCTAGAGGAGTTTTAAATTCCCTTCCATGGTTACTATTCTGTGATTCTGTGATAACAGTTCATTATAACAAAAGGGAAGATGTGTCAAGGAAAACAGGAAGTGTGTAATCCATTATCAAAGGAATGATTCAGGAAATGACAACTACCATAATTCAGGGAAGTGGAGTGTGCCACTAGTTAAAGCCATCTTGAAAGATTTCATGGAGAAAGGGAGATGCAAATAGATTCTTTAAAATGGGTTGAATTTTGAGAGATGGAGAGAAAGATGGGTATTCCAAGCTCAGACAATGAGACAAAGCATGGATATAGGAAAGCAAAAAAATATATAGTGGGATCTGTGAGTAGAATAATGTTTTCATATTGAAGGTATGGGATGGGTGAATTTGTTTCAAGAAGTTACACTTTGGATATGACCATAGGATTGTAATACTATTCATGTAAAATTTTAAAGTTTGCAAAGTGCTTTGCATCGGTAATTTCTTTTCTTTTTTCTTTCTTTTTGAAGTTGTTTTTTTTTTTTTTTTATTTAATAGCCTTTTATTTATAGGTTATATGTATGGGTAACTTTACAGCATTGACAATTGCCAAACCTCTTGTTCCAATTTTTCACCTCTTACCCCCTCACCCCCTCCCCCAGATGGCAGGATGACCAGTAGATGTTAAATATATTAAAATATAAATTAGATACACAATAAGTATACATGATCAAACCGTTATTTTGCTGTACAAAAAGAATCAGACTCTGAAATATTGTACAATTAGCTTGTGAAGGAAATCAAAAATGCAGGTGGGCATAAATACAGGGACTGGGAATTCAATGTAATGGTTTTTAGTCATCTCCCAGAGTTCTTTCTCTGGGCATAGCTGGTTCAGTTCATTACTGCTCCATTGGAAATGATTTGGTTGATCTCATTGCTGAGGATGGCCAGGTCCATCAGAACTGGTCATCATATAGTATTGTTGTTGAAGTATATAATGATCTCCTGGTCCTGCTCATTTCACTCAGCATCAGTTCATGTAAGTCTCTCCAGGCCTTTCTGACATCATCCTGTTGGTCATTTCTTACAGAACAATAATATTCCATAATATTCATATACCACAATTTATTCAGCCATTCTCCAACTGATGGGCATCCATTCAGCTTCCAGTTTCTAGCCACTACAAAGAGGGTTGCCACAAACATTCGTTGCATCGGTAATTTCACATGAGCCTCTCAATATCTTTGTGTTCTAGATATTACACTTATCAGTATCCCCAGTTTACAATTAAGAAAAATGAAACTCGTAGTAGTTAAGTGATAAACCAAAGTTTAAGAGGCCTTCTTCCTACTATACCAGCACTCAGTCCATTGCTCCAGACTGTCATCTTATTCATTGTAGACCTTACAGGGTTTAAACCCAGAATGAAACTGAGGTGTCCTTTGGGATCACTAGTCTAATTAATACCCTAATTTTCTAGATAAGGACTCTTAGGTCAAGAAAGGCTAAATTACCTGCCCAAAAACACATAGAAGATAACAGAACAAAGATTCGAATACAAGTACTCCGACCCCAAATAACCTCCAAGTTCCTTTCTACACTTTAGCTTTAGCAAAAGGTTCGTTCCAAAACATAAATGAATAGTGACAGAAAAAGCTGGAAAGGTGAGTTGATATCACACTGAAAGACCTTGAATGCCAGACGAAGGAGCTACAATTTTTTTTGTAGGAAACAGGAAATCACTAGAGTTTTTATGTATAAATAAAACATTATTTAATGATAATTAAACCAGAAGAGATATTCAGAACAAATCTGAGAGGGAATAAATATTTATTGAGATAAAATAAAGAAACAAGACATGAAATAAATATTTATTGAATTAAAATAAAGAAATGAGACATGAATAGACAAGGCATGAAAAAATATAATCCTGGAATAGGACAGTGTCCCTGGGAATGGAAGAAAAGGAACAAATGGAGACAAGAAACACCTGGAAGAAAGAATCATCAGGGCCTAGTGACTAGATGAGGGTGGGGGTCAATGGGGGAGAAATAGGAGTCAAAAGGAACTGACTTATAGGTATGACTGGGACATTTTTGACAGGGACAGAGACACGGAAAAAGAGACAGAGACAGACACAGAGAGAAACAGAGACACAGAGAGAGACAGAGAGAGCCACACAGAGACAGAGAGAGACAGAAGCAGAGAGAGAAAGAGAGACAAAGACAGACACAGAGACAGACAGACACACAAAGAGAAACACAGACATGCACAGAGATCCATACAGAGACAGAGAGAGACAGATTCAGAAACAGAGACACACAGAGAGAGACAGAAACACACACAGATTCACAGAGAGACAGAGACAGAAACACACACAGATTCACAGAGAGACAGAGACAGAGTTTGTATCTCTGTGTGTATATGTATATCTGTGTGATACAGGGGGGAATTTTCCTTTTATATCCTCCTTGCCTTTAGCAACCTTGGTTTAAACACTTCCCTTTATTTCCTCTCTCTGTTCCCTGAATGAATCATTTTTTTCTTACCTTTGAGATTTTGTTCACACAAAAATATTCTCCCAGCCTGGAACACACACTTTCCCCCTGCCTACCTCCATGCCTCTACCTCCCCCACAATGTCTCCTTTATCCAGAAATCTCCAGCAAAGACAGCTGCAAGTACACACTATTTATAGCCAGAAGCTGGCTTACTCTGGCAGTCTGAGTCCAGCCACGGTGAGTCAGCCTGTTGGGGGCCTAACCCATCCTGGCAAACTTTTCCACTTGAACTATGGTTTAATTGTATTTCTGTAGAAATGTTACCACTAGGAGTGTTTTCCTCACTTCGTCCCCTCCTGTGGAAATTTTGGATATTCCAGGCACTAATTTTTTACATTGCATCTGTATAACTTCATAACTAATCTCAGATTGGGGTCTCTATGTTTTCCCAGAGTGCCTCTTGAATCAGTCATAAGAAAAATTTCCAGGCATGATTTCATAAGAAAACCATTTGCACGTCCAAATCACAAAGGCCCAAATGTCTCATTCCCCTTAGACTTTGACATTCAGAAAGTCCATCAATGCTCCAAGGAACAATCATTTGGTTACTGGGTGTGTTCCCTCTGTGATGCAGATGATGGTGTTTGAGAGTTTCTGTGGCTGAAAAATTAGTCATCCTCTGACCAACCTGGTGAGGAGAATCCTCACACTTAACTAGGTCAGTCCTTGGACAGTAGACATACCGTTTGGCAGATCCTTATCCTCAATCTTTTGGTCTGCCATAAAATGATGAGGAAGCTTTAAGTGGAGATGATAACCAATATAAAGATTGGAGCCCTAAATGTGGAATATCTAAATAGAATTTTTTTCAAATGTAGGAAATTGGGCACTTCTTCACCCATTTCTCAGGTCATTCATAAGGCTTTTTGAGACTCCCTATTATAACTACAATTCTTGATTCAAAGACCTCCAGATTAGAAAAATTGGGCAATCGTGTAGGTAGATTTTTAATAACTTTTATGTATTGAATTTTTAGTTAAGGAGAGCTTGTAACTTCAAATCAAATCAAAAGACATTGATGTTCCTATTTATCCCATGTGTAGCACACAGTTTGTGAGGGGTTCTCAAATGAACAAGACAGAGACCCAGGCCTCAAAGAATGTACATGGTTGAGTATTGGAAAGAGACAAAGAAGTCCCAAAAACAAGAACAGCAAAAGAGATGTTGCAAGAAATTGTATAACTGACTGCCAGACGGATGCTACATGTTGTAAATACTCTTGAGTTAAATGAGATCAGAAAAACTATATTGACTAGGTATAGCTGGCTTTAAATTTGAATGCTTTGTAAAAAATACTTTTAAAAAAAATTATTAATTAACCAGAATCAAGAAAGAGAAATAAATGCATAAAATATTAAGTAAAATCCCATATATAAATGCATCATCTAACTTGCATTTTTACAGAAAAATATTTACAAAATAATAACTAATACCAATTTACTTATGCCCATTCTCCTGTGTTTTTCCTCTAAGTTATTGTTCTTCAGTCATTTTAAATGGTTCTGATTCTTTTTGACCCCATTTGGGGTTTTCTAGGCAGAGTTACTGGAGTGGTTTGCCACTTCTCCAACTCATTTGATAGATGAGGAAACTGGAGACAAAATAAGGTTAAGTGACTTGCTCAGAATCTCATGGCTAATAAGTATCTGAGATCAGATTTGAACTCAGGATGATGAGTCTTCTTGACACTATCCATGGTACCACCTAGCCACCCTTTTCCCCAGGCACTTATACATTATTTCCCCACACACACTGTTTTCTATACAATCATAATGTGGATGTTCTCCTAATTTTGCCCTTGCATCCCTTTTGCATCCCCTTAATATAAGGCTTTCCACTCTCCCTAGTTTGTATTCCTATTTTTCATTCTTTAATAAGACAGTAATAATAATAAATGTTCCATTAAAAGCTTTAAGACTTTATGAGGTCTTACATTTGGATGCATTCCTTCATTTATTATTTACGACATCTTTAGAGGAGAGGTACTGCAATCATTGTTACTTTCATTTTATATGGAAGACACCGTGACTCAATGAGGCTAAACATCTCATTCACTTGAAGATGGTTCAGAAATAGGATTCAAGCTACATCTAGGCTGACTCCAAATTTGGTGCTTTTTTGATCCACCAGGCTATTTCTTATGACTTTTCTTTGTAAACATTCCATCTTTTCCCACAATCTCTTTCAGCCCTTCCCCAATCATCGGACATAAAAGAGATTTTTTTTAAAGTATTGAATCAGTCATGAATAATTTGTTCATCTAAGTAAAAGTCTAGCAGTGGAACTGCTAAGCCAAAGGTATGATTAATTATATAATATATACACTGCATGTCACCAGCTTAACCTCCAAAAAACATGTACCACTTTATAGCTCCAACAACGATATTAAAATGGGTGTCATATCTTAGGGAATCGGAAACACCACTTATATTCCCACCAACATCAAGCCGTGTCATTTTGTCATGTTTCTTTTAGATAGATGGAAAGCTACTTCAAGGTTGTCTTAATTGGGCATTTGTCTGATTTTTACAGTTTAATTAGTACCTTGTCCAGTTTAAATTTCACAATGCGGATGTAGACTGGGCCTCCTGTCTCAATACCTGACTTAATTCCCACTTTCTTCATCTTCCTTAAATGGAAGTTTGCCCAAGCAGACAACCTGAACACTGTGGCAAGGGGAGGTAGGAGGAAATCTTTTGGAAATTGCCAAAGGATCCACTACTAAACACATTCCCAGGCGACCACTCAAACTTTCATTTCTCCTTAATTAATTATTCTCTTTACTAATCACATTGTCCAGCATTAATGGCAGTCATAATCACCAACATTTAGGCTTTAAACATCTCCATTCCTTCAACTGTGCATCACAAAGTATTGCTTCAAGGGTACTCTGGATTCAGTTTGCAGTCTTTTAAATGTCTTGCAGCTTTCCAGTGGCAAGTGGCAAGGTAATCAGTTAACAAGCAATGATCAAATCCTACCATGTGTCCAGGCCCTGCATTACCGTGTGCTGAGGATGCAAAGGCAAAGTGTCTTTGAGGAGCAATTTATAATTTAGCAAGAAGAGTTAGCATGGGCATATATAGTCATGTGTGTGTATATGTATTTTATGCATATATATATACACACACACACATATGTCATATATAATCTAATGTATATATATATATAAGCTTTTGATCTCAGCTGAAAGGAATGTAAATAGTAATATCTGAAACTTCATCAGATATCTTAGAGTTTAGGAGTGAGATTTCTTTCTTAAGGACCATGCCTTCATTAGTTTTGTTTGTACAAAATCTTTTTAATTTAATATAATCAAAGCTATCTATTTTGTGATCAATAATGATCTCCAGTTTTTCTTTAGTCCCAAACTCCTTCCTCCTCCACAGATCTGAGAGATAAACTATCCTATGTTATCCTAATTTGTTTATAATATCATTCTTTATGTCTAGATCATGCACTCATTTCAATCTTATCTTGGTATACGACGTTAGGTGTGGGTCAGTGCCTACTTTCTGACATATTAGTTTCCAATTTTCCCAGCAGTTTTTGTCAAATACTGAGTTATTATCCCAAAACTGGGGTCTTTGGGTTTGTCAAATACTAGATTACTATAGTCATTGACAATTTTGAAGGACCATGTCTTGAACCCTCATCACTTTGGCTTTCATTGATTGGCCAACAATAGGTCCCAGGCCAAGCCCCACTTGGTCATACTGAGTGAATGAAAATAGCATTTGTTTCTGTTTTGGCCAGAAATCTCTTTCAGATTGATTTTTTTACTAGACAAAAGAAATCATTCTCTGCCTCATTTCTTACTTAGCCTAATTCACAAATGAATGAGTATTACCTCAGTCAAACTGAGTCTGAACTTAAAAGGCCAAGTCTCCCACTACATCCAGGGCCATCTCCAGTCATCCTTATCTGTATCTTTCCACTGGACTTAGATGATGCTGGAAGAAAAAGTGAGGCTGGTGACTTTACATAGCCCATCCTCACTTAAATCCAATTCACTTGTATGTCATGGTCTTCTTCGAAAACAAAGGACAAAGAACAACAATAATAATCACACATATGCCTTTGTCTTAATGTTCATGTGTACATACACACATATATACAAATTTAGGGATAAATATACCTATTTATGGAGATTAAATATGATGGAGGATGCACTGGGAGAAAGATAGAGAGATAGATAGATAGATGACTAGACAAGTAGATAGATGAGAGGGAGAAGAAAGAAGAGAGGGAAAAAGAGAAAGAAATATTAAGTACCAGTCATTGTGCTAAGTATGGGGCATATAAATACAAATAAGAGAAATTGCTGCCCTCAAGGATCTTACATTATCATGAAAAAAGAAAACATTTTAAGGGAAGATAGCAAGGTGGCAAGATAAGGTGGGGAATGAGAATTGGAAAGAAAGTCCAGAAGAGTATTGATTTATGAGTGAAGTGAGCATGTAGTCTAGGTACTCAATAAACAAGAGAGCAAGCTTCAGAACAGAATCATTTCAGAGCAGGGGTTACTGTTAAGGAGCTAGAGAAGATGTCTGGAGATGGGTTGAGTCAGGAATGAAGTGAATGAGGCTGGGGCCTCTCCTGAAATGGTAGTCCAGCTAGGAACTGGGAATGCATTTCAGCCATGGAAGATAGCCAACAGAAAGGTCTGGTCTGGAGACTAGAAGATTGTGAGAAACAGACAGAAGATGAGTTTGGCTGTACCTTGGTTAATGAGAAGGGGAGTGAGAGATGTATAATAAGGCTTTAAAAGTAAAATGGGATCAAATTATAAAGAGCTTTAATTAAATGCCAAACAGAGGAGGAGTATATATTTGATTCTAGATGTAATAGGGATATTCTGGAGTTTACTGAAAAGAGTCATAACATAGTCAGGACTGTGCTTTAGGAAAATCACTCTGGCTCCTATAGGGATGAAATAGCATGAGGAGAGATGAGTCAAGGAAACCAATTAGGAGGCTATTTTAAGAGTCCAGGCAACAGGTGATAAAGGCCTGGATTATAGTCAGGGCTATGTAGGTGGAGAGAAGGGGTAGATGTGAGAGATACTGTGGAGATGGAAATAAGACTTGGCAATGGACCAGGTATGTGGGGTAAGTGAGGGTGAAGAATCAAGGATGATACTTTGAAACCTGGGTGACTTAGAATTGTGTTGTCTCAATAGAAATAAAGAAGTTTCAGAAAAGAGGTGGATTTGGGGGAAAGATAATGAATGTAGTTTGAAAGCCTATTAGTCATTTAATTTGAAATGTCCAATAGGAATTAGTTTGAGTGAAGTTTGAGAGAGACACGGGTTGGATATATAGATCTGGAAGTTGTTGAATAAATAAATGAATGAAAATCATTTATTCAATTCTGACTACATATATACTAGATACGGTGCTGAATGCTGGAAATGCAGCCCTCGAAGAGCTTGTATTCTAGTTGGGGAAAGGAATAGATGCAGGGAAGGATGACCTGAGGAGATATTTTAGTGTGAGATGTAACAGGCCATATTCTTTGCAGAAATGGTAGTATTGATTCAACCACTATTCCTAGAGCAAGATTTAATAGAGGGGAAGGATTATTGAACAGGAATGTAATTATAATGCAGTGGTTTGACATCAGTTAAGTCTGGTGAATTCTCACCATTCAGGAGCCCAGAGAACAGCAGTATGACAAGAAGATGTCCAGAGTGCACTAAGGCCATATGATCAGATTTAGGACTAAAGGAAACCTCAAGTCTAAAACTGTCATTTTACAGATGAGGAAACAACAAGAAAGATGTTAAATGACTTGCCTAGTGTCTGTCTCACAGCTGGTATTTGAGGTAGTATTTCAACAGACCCAGTGCTCTAACCAATGTGCCACCTAGATGCCTGAGATGATAATTAAATCCATATAAGTTGTTGAAATCACCAGAACAGAGAATATAGAAAGGAAAGACAACATATTTCTAGATGTACCCACGGTTAGGGAACATGATATGGATAATGAGCTAGCCAAGGAGTAGTCACACATGTATCAGGAGAACCAGATCACAAATACCCGAGAAGAGGGAATAATCAGAAAGAGAAGGTGATCAACAATGTCAGATGCAGAGAGATAAAGAAAAAGCAAGATCGAGAAAAGGTCAGTAGAATTAAAGAGCTTATTGATAACACAGGAGATAACGATTCCACTGAATGATGAGATTGGAAGCCAATTTACAAAGGGTTAAGGAATAAAGAGAAAAAGAGGTGGAGACATTGAATGCAGACAGTATGAATAGGAATTTGGCTGAAAAAGGGAACAGAGTGTTAGAACTATAACTTGAAAGGGTGACAAAGTCTAGAAAGGGTTATAATTTTATTTTTAAGATGCAAGAGACTTGAATGTGTTTATAGGAAGCAGGAAAGGAATTAGTAGAAAGACATTGAAAATAAGAAAGAAAAATGGTGACAGCAGTGCAAATTTGCTAGAGAACATGAGATGGGATGAGATCATGGGCATATGCTATATGGGTTGGCCCTGGAAGGGAAAAAGAACCACCTCTTCATAAGGAACCAGATAAAGGAGGAGAGATTGGGGGATGATGCTAAGGACTTGTGAGATAGTAGAGAAAAGGAGAAAAAAGAGCTTAAAGTTTGTGGTTTGTTTTGTCAGGAAGTCAATCAGTCAGTAAGTAGGTGCCTGACATGCTATCTGGGAATATGAGGAGAATTATCCAATGGGAAGGTGGGGAGAAGAAATTATGTTGGAGACTTGAGGAAAGAAGAAGAAGGCTTGGAACATCCTCAGTGGAGATTCTCTGTCTCTCTGTCTCTGTCTCTATCTCTCTATTTCTCTGTCTCTGTCTCTCTATGTGTGTGTGTGTGTGTGTATATATATATATATATATATATATATATATATATATAGTAGATATGTATAGATATAGATTTAGTTATTTATATATAGATATATATGTATTTATGAGAGAAAGAGAGAGGAGTGGCAGAGACAGAGAAAGAGTCAGAGAGACAAAAAAAGACAAAGACAGAGAGACAGAGAGAGGTGGGGGGGGGAGGGAAGGAAGGAAGGAGGGAGGGAGGGAAAGATTTGTTTATTTATATTTGACTAGGCAAAAGAAAGCCATTCTTTGCCTCATTACTTACCTAACCTTAACCACTGAATGGGCATTGCCCCAGTCGAACTTAGATCTGGGAAAGACCTTTGTTTAAAAAGACCAAGGTCTCCCATTGCCTCCAGGGCTGACTCCAGTCATCCAGATCTGTATCTTGCCCCAGGATCCAGATGACTCTGGAGGAGAGAGTGAGGTGATGGGCCAGCCCTCCCTCACTTCAGTCTAACTCACTTGCATGTTATGGCGTCACCTCCCTGATGACATGATCCTCTTGGAGAACAAAGGACAAACCACAGCAGCAGAGTCATAACTTCCTGTAGCCTTGATACTGTGTTCCATAAACAGTTCACATTGAACTCCAAATTCTAAGAACTCTTCTGTCCCGACTCCACCTGTTTCTGGAGTTCAAGTTTGCTTCCTTCAGGGTCCTTGGAATTAGTCTTCAGTTCTGTGTAGGTCTGGTCCAGTTGTGCTGAAGTGCCACACTTGGGTCCTCCTACTAGGACCTCTGGGGTTGTAAGGGAGAAGATTTGTTCTGTCAGTGGTGGGCACTCAGCAGTTAATAAATTTTTATGGCATTGATTCTTATTTAATTAACTGCAGAGTAAAACACAGCTTTTAGATTTTTTTCCCCTCTTTCTCCCCCTTTCCCTAGGACTATAGGCTGAAAACAGGGGCTGGAGACTTTTATAAAATCATTCATTATGTTGCTTTATTTTTGGTTGAGCCCTGTGGATTTTCCAGATGTTGTCCTAAGGTATAACACCCCAAGTAACAGGCTTAAATGGACAGAGTTCATTCTTTGCAGAGTAGCCTCTGCCTAAATCCCATTTTTTAACCTCATTCCCCATCTCCTTCCCCACTCCTTACCAACCCACAGTTGCTTCCATGATTTCAGAATAGAATCCATGTTAAAAAAAATCTCTATAAATGTGAATAAAAAATTCCCCAGCCTTGACTAGGCCAGCTACTTCATCTCTGAACCTCCTAGGAGCTTCTGATAGAAATTACAGAAGAAAGCTTAAGCTTAATAGAAGGGAAAACTGCCTAAAAATTAGAGCTGTCCAAAGCCAGGATGGGCTGCTTTGGGAGACAGACATCCCTGGAGGTCTTTAAGCAAAGAATAGATGGCTACTTGTGGAAATGGTCTAGAAGGGATTCTTCTAGTATGTATGGGTTAGATTAGATGATTCCCAAGGCCCTGTCTGACTCAGAGTAGCCATGGTTCTGTATGTTCTCTCTTACTAAAGTGTAAATAAACCATCTTTGTTTTGATTTTTTTTTGTGTGCCTCTAGCACTTGGAACAGTTCTTATACATAGTAGGCAACTCATGGGTCACTGGACTACTTGTCCTATTTGGACTGTGGTAGTATGGGAAAATTGTGGCTATTAACTTTCTACCTACTTCTTTAAGACTATGGGATTTTTTTCCTTTACAAATTGGATTTATAAATATAACCTTTATTTCAGAAGCTCTCATATCTTGAAGGGCTCATTCCTTTATTTTGAGGGATTTCCCAACTCTGACTTCACCAAGAAAATTTAGGGAAAACACACTTTGGCACTCTATTGTGTACCAATTTTCCTTCTCAAAAGCATGAAAATATAAAATAATAAACGAAGATTTCATTGAAAGACAGCAAAGCAGAATTCTTAGAAAGTAATTACATTCTCCATTGAGCAACCTTTTTCCAAAGATTTACGTCAGATTTCTTTTAATTACAATAATGGCTGGCGGGTTCTTCTCTTGCTGTTCCCAACAGGAACAGCTCTTTCCCTAGTTACTTCACCAACTTCAGCCACATCTTGAGATTTCAATGGTGGCTTTTCTTGCAGTTCTATGTAGCTCCCACAAGGAGGTATCAGAGGTTGCTCTTCAGAAGAGGTTCCTCCTTTAGATCTCAATGGCTCCCTATGGTTAACAGCAGACATTGCTGTCAGTCAAGACAAACGGTTTTCTCTGCATTATATCACAATTGGGGAAATGCCAAACTAGAGACCTCCTCTCACTAAAGCTATTTTTCTTTGTCCTACTACAATCATCACACTACTACAACAATTACCTCAAGGAATACTATAAGTACTAGTAAGTAATACTATGAGTACTGGTATACTAGAATTACTAGTAGTACTAATATTACTACCATTAGTAGTAGTAATGCTACTACTAGTATGAATATTGCTACCACTAGTACTATGAATATTAGCATGCTACTACTAGTATTAGTATAATTACTAAAACTACTAGTACAACTCCTAATACTACCACTATTACTACTAGCATTCCTCCTCCTCTTCCTATTTGTACTATGAACATCATGGTACGAGTATTACTAGTAGTATAGTTATTATTACTACTACCATCCCCATCACTGCTGTTGCTTCTGCTGCTCTTGCCACTACTGCTGCTGCCTACCTACTCCTACTTTTGCAAAAGCTTACTAACTAGGGGAAAAAAATTGCCAACAGAAGGGAAGCTACCTCCCTTAATCTGCTTCAGTGACCCACTCTTGATGTAGCTGTGATGACTAAAAATCTAACTATACTTTCCCCGCCTTAACACTCAGAAGAGTTGTTCTCTACCCAAGAGAACCTACCCTTATTTTACAGAACACCCAACAGCTCCTTAAATAAGTCCAAAAGAATATTTTCTGTAGTATTTAAAGTCTTTAAAAAATCTGGTTCCAAACTTCCTCCCAACATACATACATATTACTTTCATTCACAAACTCTGTTCCATTCAAAGTGGCCTAGTGATTGTTCCCTGGGCTTGGAATTCCATTCTCTATCCATGGACCTTTGCACTTATATACACATATATAGAAATATCTATATCTATATCTATATATATATATACACACACATACACACACACTTAACCTGTTTACATGTTATATATATATATATATATATATATATATATATATATATATATATCCTATCTATTCTTCTTCCTCCCACCAACCTCCTGTAGAACATAAGCTCCTTGAGGACATCTCCATTTTGTTTTTGTATCATCGGCATCCTTCATAGTGTTGTTCAATCCTTTTCAGTCGTGTCTGAATCTCTTTGATCCCATTTAGGGTTTTCTTGATAAAGATACTGGAATATTTTGCTATTTCCTTCTCCAGCTCATTTTATAGATGGGGAAACTGAGGCAGAGAGGATTTAGTGATTTGCCCAGGGTCACACAACTGGGAAGTATCTGAGGCTGCAATTGAACTTGGGACTTCCTGAGTCTAGTGTTCTATTCATTGCATCATCCTCTATGTATAATAAAAATGTATTATGGCTTGTTGTATTTCATGGATTTGACAGGAGAAAGAAGAGGGCAAAAACCTTCCATTTTAATAGGATGAATAAATTAATGTGTTATGGGTCAATCTTTGCTTTGAATAGCAGTCCCTCAGCATATTAAATCCTTCTGGTTTGGGAACCTTGCACTGGAAAGAAAGCTAAACTTGGAAGTTAGAGGAGCTGAGTTCAAATCCTATTTTTTCCGGTTAATCCATGTGACCATGAGTAATTCATTTAGTCTCTCTGGGTCTCAGTTTCCTCGTTTGTATATGGTGGGGTTTGACCTGCTCCATAATCCCTTCCCATTCTATATTCATGATCCCATTCGTTATTATCCCATGATTCTAAACAGGACTAAATATCCTAAATAAAGCTTGACATGAGCCAGCTCCACTGTTGTTGCTGGTGGCAAGAACTAATAGAAGTCCAACTCTAAGCCTTTTCTCTCTGTGCAGCCCACGTGAGGGCCACCCCCAGTATTACTTTCAGCACCACCATCTATTTTTGGTGACTAGGGAAGTGGTTGTTTACTTTTTGGGAGGTGTTTCTGTTTTATATAGTTCATAGGCATCTAATGTGATACCTTATTATTCTGGGATTGGGGGTGGTTGGTGTCTGTTTCTGAAGAGAGGGAATGGGTGGGACCATCTGAATCCCTACTAGGCTTAGCCATGTGATGAATATGTCTAATGCAGGACTTATTTTTTGGTCTGATGTAATGATTCCTTTGTTGTCTATCCTAGCATCGGTCCTGTTATTTCAGGATAAAATCCTTAGTGGAACAGTTCCTGTCATTTGGCTGGGAAAGTGGGAATTTGCAGTATTTCTTGAATATTTTAAACATGGCTGGGGTTTCAGGGATTAGACAGAGATTTTAGAAGGTTTAATGGAAGGGATATAGGGTTGAGTTAAGCAATAATCTTGGTTCTGTCCCTAATTTACTATGTGCCCCTGAGAAGGTAATTTTACCAAAGCACCAGAGTTTGGCTATGCTGGTCATGTAAATGATAAAATCCCCACCCAATGATACATCTTCCCCTCTCCTAGGACAAATCTAGGGTTCTGTTGCAAGTAAGCTGCTTGAGATCTCTTTTGCAATTACTACTAGTTAAGGATTATTCAAGTCATGGAGATTGTCAAGGGGTACAGAAGGCTCAGTAGTGTCAGCTATCGAAGAGAGGTATAGAAGTAGGAGAACTTAGGAAAAAACATGATATCTCTAATCCCTACATCATGGTGCCTGTCACAGAGCTCAAATAAACGAGTATACACAGAGCACTTTGCTGATCTTTAAATTCTTTATAAATGTCGATTATTATTCTATTACAAGAGTGAGAGAAGACAGTATGGTGGCTGAGTTGAATATGATTCATCATATATAGTTGTTATTTTTAAAACTGACATCTATCAAGGGGTGGTGACACTTAACAGCTGGGCAGCAATCCAGCTATTATCACCATTGGTCATTATTAGGAGCTATTTCCAGTCTAGAGCTCCATAATTTAAGGGAGATGGAAAGATGAAATTAGGGAGGGAGCAAGAGAGAGCCACAAATTGTTGCAAAAAAAAAAAAAAGCATATAGGGGATTGGGCACATATTTTATTTATTTATTTTAATTTCTTTTTTTTTATTAAAGCTTTTTATTTTCAAAACATATGCATGGATAATTTTTCAACATTAACTCTTGCAAAACCTTGTGCTCCAATTTCCCCCCCTTCTTTCCACCCTCTCCCTAGTGGCAAGTAATCCAATATATGTTAGTGATAAAAATATATGTCATATCCAATATATACATACATATTTATAATAATTATCTTGCTGCACAAGAAAAATCAGATCAAAAAGGAAAAAAAGAGAAAGAAAATAAATTGCAAATAAACAACAGAAAGAGTGAAAATGTATTGCGATCCATACTCAGTTCCCACCATCCTCTCTCTGTCTGTAGATGACTCTCTTCATCACAATATCATTGGAACTATGGGTACATATTTTAGACAATATTTTGTGAAGAAAGATACATTGTATTTCCTTTGTTCAAAAACTTCAAGGGGTCCTTACTGCTTAGAAGAATAAATTCAAATTCTTCATCCTGGCATTTAAAGCAATCTATAGAAGGAATACATCTTACCTGCCTAATTTTACCTCATCTTACCTGGCAACTCCCACTTCAGCTGTCATTCTTCCCAAAACATGCTTTTTTTCCTACTCAAAAACCTTCACAGGCTCCCTTTTGCCTCTTCTTGGCATTTAAGGCTTTCTGTATTCTGACACAGCATAATTCATGTAGGTCTACACCATGAATGAAAGAATTGGATTAATTAAGCATTTATTATGTGCCAAGCTGAACAAAAAGGCAAAAGACCCAGGCTTGCCTCTCTAGAGCCTTAAGTTCGTGGGGTGTATGTTTCTTACTGCATAGTTCCAATGGCTATTAATGAAAGAAACACCTTGTTGCCCCAGATACAAATACAGCAAAAGCTGGAGTTGGGGCCAGCTTAAGTCACTTTTAAGACACCTGGTTATGCAACCAATAGAAAAAGGCTTATCCCATCCACACAGCTGGAAGAACACAGACTGTTCATGCATGCAGTAGTTCTCATGATTCTCCCAGAAGCACTTTCCTTCCAACCTGTCACATGGAGAGATACAATCTCAGGTGGTCTTGGAAAGCACCAGACTCACATTATTCAAGCAAAGTCCAACTCAAGAACCATCGCCTCCAGAAAGCCTTCCCTGATGACTCCTGAATGCTCCCTTCCAAGGCACTAGAGCAATGCCAGCCTCTTTCATTTGCATTCTGTACTTAGAAGCTATGCCACTTATTTTGGTTCTTTATTAGCAACAGATGAGCTAGAGCTGAAAGAGAAAACAGAAGTTGTCTATCTCTTATTATACAGAAAAGGAAACTGAGGACCCAGGGGCTGTAATATGACTTTCCCCAGATCATACCAATAACAAGTTGCAGAACCAAGGTTCCATATCACCTGTGTAACTTAAATTTAAAGATAATTTAAAGCACTTCAATGTGGTCCTTTTCTATTATTCTAATCTTTTAAACATTATTCTGGCCCTCAAATTGTTCAGTGAGAGAAAAAATATAATAAAAGCTTTAACGATAAAAGATTTCTTCCTCCTCTTGAACCCTTTCCCCCACATCAAGCCCCTGTATTTGGCGTCTCCAGTGAGCCAGTCTTTCAGTCACCTTCATTGTTCCTTGTGATGTGCAGTAAATAATACTTCCTGCTTATGTCGCAGCTGTCCTTCGAAGCTCTTAAGCTGCACTATCTGGAGCTGAGATTGTGGCTTCATTTGACAGGTGAGGGAGTTAAAACATGGTGCCAGGGCGGGTGGGGCTGCCCAGGGGAGAAGCTGGCTGAAAGCTCTGCTCTCCTGGCTCTTCACTCCATGTGCCGTTATTTTATTTCATGTTTTTTTCTTTCCTTTCCCCAGAGATGATCACTTGGCTGTCTCCTTCGTAGGTGTGTGTAAAGCACTGATTTTTTTTTAAAGTCTATAAGATGTAACTAAAATAGGAAAAATAAGTCCTCTCTTTGAAATATGAAGAGAAAAACATTGGCATTGGAGTTCAGTATTAGAATCAAAGACTTAAAGCTGGAGAACAACATAGAGATATTTTGTCTAGGCTCCCCATCCCTATTTTACAAATAATAGGATCGTAGATTTAAAGTTAGAACCAATCAATATGTATTTATTATTCACTTTACTATATTCCAGGCACTCTGGTAGGTGTTGGGCTTATAAATATAATGAATCCCCACTTAGTTTGTTGTTATTTTTCAACTGTGATCTTATTTGGGATTTTCTTGGCAAAGATATTGGAGTGGTTTGCCATTTTCTTTTCCAACTAATTCTATAGGTGAGGAAACTGAGACATTCAGGGTGAAGTAATTTGCCCAGGTCACGCAGCCATTACGTGTCAGCTTGGAACTCAGGAAGTGCCTGACTCCAGACTTGGTGCTCTATGTACTGTGTCACCTCATTTTACAGATTAGGAAACTGAGGCTGAAGGAAGTGGAAGAGGTGGGGGTAGGGGTGGGGTCATGCAGCTACTCAGTGACAGAGTGAAAGATTGAAGGCAGACTTTCTGATCCCCAAATTCAGTTATATTTCTGCCTCTCTCAGAATCAGCTGGAGTTCATATATTAACTCTGTGACTAATTAATAACTTTGTCTTTCTGGGTATTTTCACCATTTGTAAAATGAAGTGGTTTTACTATATAGAAGCTTCCTCCTGTCCCTTCTATTTCTACATACTGTGGTCTTATGACAGATGAAGAAAGATCACCAGAGAGTTGCATCTGAGTGTGTGTGTGTGTGTGTGTGACACATATTGATTGGGCTGACGAAAGGCAGCATAGTAACAGAAGGAAATTGGAGTCCCTTCTGGATAATGAACCGTATTAGTGGCCCTTTGAGATTCATGACACAGAAAGTGGGCATTTGGCACATGGCCCGTATTTAGCAGGCTCCCCTGCCCTGTTGCCTTCTTTTTTCTCTCTGGTCACCCCTCTTTGGTTTTTCTCCTCTCACCACTTCTCTCGCCCCTTCTCTTGATTTCTCCCCTGTCTCCTCCCCACCCCAATTTTTCCCATTTCCTGGAAGCTTCTGGGGTCCAGTCCCTCTTCTCTTCAAAGAAGCTGTTAATTGCCTGTGGTTGAGCCAGCAAGGCTCTGGGAGGGTGACAGTCGATTCCTTGCCCGGTATCAGATATCACCACTTGTGTCTGAGTTCATGCAGCATGTACCCCAGTCAGGGATTCCACAAATATCTCCCCGAGGTAAAAAAGGAAAGCAGGCTGAACTCTGGCACCCAGTGTGAGCTGCTAAATCCCAAGCAAGGCTCTGGAGAAAGCAGGCTGCTTGGGAGCATGTGTCCATAAAGCCCTCACCCCTCTTGCCGGCAAAGACCACCCCCCTTGCCGGCCAGCCTGTCTCCTTCTGTAACTTCCCATCTGGCTTGATTTATGCCCCTCTGTTGCTTTGACATGTACCTCGGATGAGCAGGGGGATTGGTGATGCTCCGCCACATGGGTTGCCCACCATGTCTAATGGATATCGTACTCTGTCCCAGCACCTCAATGACCTGAAGAAGGAGAACTTCAGTCTCAAGCTGCGCATCTACTTCCTGGAGGAGCGCATGCAGCAGAAGTATGAGGCCAGCCAGGAAGATGTCTACAAAAGGGTGAGTGAGACACGCCTGGACCTTTCCCTTGGAGAGAGGGATCCCGATTGTGGCTGTTTATGAGCCAGGGGAACACAGTTTGAGGTGCACTTGCTCTGGCTTGGTTGAGCTCAGTTTGATCTGTTGGGATCTAGAAATCAAGAAGAAGAGGGAGAAAGAGAGAGAGAGAGAGAGAGAGAGAGAGAGAGAGAGAGAGAGAGAGAGAGAGAGAGAGAGGTGTTGAAATTCAGTGATAATAAAAAGTGTGGGAGTGATTATATAACTAAACACCTCATATTTTGCAGTTAGAGGCGTAGGTATTTTTGGTATATGGGTTGCTCCTGCCCTGAGATAAAGAAGAAACAGAATCACAGAATTTGAAAGTTGGAAGGGAGCTCAGAGCCAACTTATATGACCCATATGTAAAAAGAATTCTCCATATATCTGACAGTGCAATCTCTACTCAAAAACCTCCAAGGAGGGGAAATGTACCGGTTCTTCAGTCAGCCCATTTCCCTCTGGGACTGTCATCAAGCCCAGATTTGACCTTTTGCAACTTCTGCCCATTTTTCCTTAATTTTACTCTATGACTTTTCACTATATTGGTTAAAGTAGTCAGTCTTTAATCCTATGTAGGAAGGGTATTATCTTTTATAAGGTGCCCTTTGATTAACAAGCCTCTGAGGAGGGAGAGGGGAAGGTCAGAGAAAAAACTTTGACTCCAATGAACTTGAAATTTGGTTGGCAATAAGGCCTCTGGGATGGAGAAACCAGCCTTCATGGAATGAAAGCTCCTAGCTAGGGTACTTACAAAAGATTAAAAACTGGCATCTACCAGGCAAATGGAGACCCAAGCAATTATTCAATGAATTCTATCAATGTGAATAGCTAGCTGGATAACTAACCCTCCCATGCTCTCTGCCCCCACCCTCATGTTTTAGAGATCTTGGGATTCAGTAAGCATGTATTGGATTTATTGGATAATTGTACAAACTGTCCCCAGCAATTTTGTATATGGCAAGACCAGTGTAATGTTTGAAGGGCTTTGACATAAATGCGAGGAGACAGTTAGATGAAGAATAGGAAAGTAGAAAATGGCATTTTGAGCAGACAGGATTTTGTCACTGGTCCTGAATGTTCCAGGAGTGTTAAAGTTGGAAAGAACCAACATTTGCTAAGTACCTGTTATATGTAATCATATGTGTTATATGTATAGTTATATATAATCAAATCTACTTGTTTAAATATTTTATCTTTTCCTTCAGTAGAATGGAAACTCCTTACTCATAAGGACTGATTTCTTTTTGTCTTTTTTCAGTGCATTTTCAATGTAGTTTGTATATTTGGGAAGAGATAGGCAATATATTCAGATAAATCAAAAAATAAACATTTCTTAAGTGGCTACTGTATTCAAGGTCCTATACTGTTGTTATGAAATAAAAAGGCAAAGAAAGAAACAATTCTACAATTAAGATGCTTATAATATATGGGGAGAGAAATAAAACATACTCATGTAAGTATAAATAAAAAATAGTTAATATAAGTAATCACAAATCAAATTAGAAATTTTGCATACAATTCTAAAATTGAACATACAAGGTATTATAAGGTAACATATATTATCTGGATGGACACAGAAGAAACTTTATGTGGTCGTGCTTGAGATGAGTTTTGAAAGAATTTGGAAATTCTGAGGCAGAAGTAAATGAAAAGTACAGAAAGACTGGATAGTCCATGCTAAGGCAGAAGGGTGGGAGGGGCAACATGGCTGAAGTTCAGAGTACAGACAGAGAAATAGTGAATAATAGAGGAGGGTAAATTGGAACTAAGCTGAAGAGAACTTTTAGAGGATTTTGATTTTAGAAGTAATACAGAGCCACTGAAATTTACGTTGAGCAAGGGAATAATGTAGTCAGGCTTATGCATTCGGATTGTCACTCTGAAAGCTAATGTAGAACATTCATTTGAAGGCAATGAGACTTGAGGTAAGGAGACCAAATAAGTAGGAGATTGTTGAGATAATCCAATGGAGAGGGATGATCCTGTGAGTAGGGGAATAATGAGATGCAAGAGATGTTACAGAGGTAGATTTGACAAGACTTGGCAGTTCATTAGCTATATGTGGTGAGGGAGACAATGCTGAGATCCAGAAAGACAATGTTAATTAGTGGATAGAGCACTGAACTTAAAATCACAAAAACTTGGATTTATATTCCACTTCAGACACTAGCTGTGTGTTCTTAGGCAAATCATTTAACCTTTCTGAACCTTAGCTTCCTGAGACTGTAAAAGGGACCTATTAATATCTATAGAATTTATTTGACAGGGTTATTGTGAGGGTCAAATGAAGTGATATATATAAAATACTTTGCAAACCTTAAGGGCCATCAAAATGGCAGCTGCTGCTACTTTTCATCAATGAAGAAATTCCCAGTTTGGAAATTCCCTCAGATGCATATCAACGATTCATATGTAAGCTGTGATTTTAGAGAGCTGTCCAGAGAGCTCGAAAAATAAAATTTTATCAGATTGAATCTCAAGTAGATTTGTTCATTTTTGCAAAGAATTGTGGGGAGCAGTCTCTATTAGGCTCTGAAGAACCAAGAGTGATATTGTAGGCGTTACCTAAATAATTTGGAAGGCAGGCTAGATGTCAGCTTTTGAATTATTTGGATAATTAACTCCATCAACTCCCCCCTCCCTTTTTTTTGGACAAGAACACTCCACTTTTGTTGGAAAGCAGTATATTTTCCTGTCCTCCGGAGATGTCTACCCAGTGAATTGATTTGCATTGTGAGTCATAATGTAATTGCACTTAATAAAATGACATGCCCCAAACAGAATTGTTTCTGAGATTTAGGCAGCTTCCCTTCACATTGTCAGAATCCAGGCTAAGTATAATTCTGCCTAAAGTGTGTTTTACAGATGGTAACATTTGAAAACTGCCTCTATCTTCCCCATACTATATCCTGCCTCCTCCAAATTGGCTTTCCACTCCCTTAACCTAAAGGTGGCAGTGGCTAGACTGCTGGAAAATCTGATCAACCTCAGATACTTCTAAGCTGAGTGCTCTTGGGCAAGTCACACAACCTGTATTTTCCTCAGTTTCCTTATCTGTAAATGGTAGTAGTAACGGTACCCACCTCCCATGGTTGTTGGAGGGATCAAATGAGATAATAATCATAAAGGCTGGCACATAGTAGGTGTTTAATAAATGCTTGTTTCCATTTCTTCCTTCTTTAGCCCTATAACAGCCCTGAAATCCCCATACTTCCTTTGGCTTTGCTAGTTAATACTAACAATACATACATATGTGCATGTTTAAATGTATGTGTGTATTTAACTATATATATATAAAATACATATATACACATGTTACATTGTTTTATATTGCATTATTTAGAAAAATAATGTTGCTGTCACATGGTAGGGCTAACACATTAAGTTGTTCTTAGGTTACAGAGTTTAGTGATATTTAGATGTACACACATATATGTGCACACAAATATATTCATATATGTACATATGCATATATATGTTGTATACACATGTATAAACACATCTGTGCATGTGTATGTATGTTCTAGTTCAATCCCCTCATTTTACAGGAGATACAGAGGTCCAGAGAATTCAGTGGTTTTATTCAGCATTCTATATCGGGTAAATGGCAGACACAAGGATTCCAAATCCATTTATCTTTCCCCTGCCCTAGACTACTTCTTGAAGGTAAATGAGTTTTTAATCATATTAACCAATTTCCATAAGCATTTAGAGAGTGATTTTGTTGTTATTCATTTGTAAGTGACTCTTTGTGGTCCCAGTTGAGGTTTTCTTGCAAAAATACAGGAGGAGTTGCCATTTTTTCTTCAGTGGTTTCATTTTGTCAGGCAATCAGAGGGTAAGCACAGCTTTGTAATATCTGAGGCAGAATTGGAACTCAGGTCTTTCTGAGTCCATGCTCAGTGCTCTATCCATGGTGGCAACAATTCCCTTCTATTTTTCATCAGTGAAGAAATTCCCAGTTACTACTGCAATTATTATTATCAAGGATCACCCCCTACAAGTCTGCCTTGATTCCTCCTGATTGCAGTGTCCCTTTCCAAGTTACTTTGGGTGGTTTTATTTTTGGTTTTCTATCCCCCAAACTAGGCACACATTAAGTGATTAATAATTGCTTTGTTGATTAATCATTCCCATTGTACAGATGAATAAACTTAGAGGCTCAGAATCAAAGTTTAAACTCAGGTCTTTCCTGAGATCAAGTTGAGCACTATTTCTGACAAACTACAAATATATAACACAATAACGAGGCCATTATGAATGTTATATTATATATAATATAGATGACAATTATGTATAATATATAATAAATGCTTAAAGATAGATTTGTGTTTTATTAACTGTGACAATATCCAGATGTATTTGAAAGACAAACTACGTCACCTATTATTTATTCAGGTAACTAATTCTATATTTACTGAAAAAAATGATCAAAATGACAAGGCAAAAAGCCAGTAATCTGTGGTGGATCTGTGCTTTATTCTGTGATGACATCCAAATGGTTTTGAAATACAAACTATAACAATTATTTACTTAGCAACTGATGATAAATTTGCTGAAAAAATAATCAAAATGACAAGGCAGAAGGTTGGTGTTGTATATGTATTTCATTCCTCTTGCTGTAACTATACAATCTCACCCTGGGGTTCATACACAATCCACAAGTTGGACCACAGTTCTAAAATATGGGACAAAACCCAATGGTGGGAGAAAAAATTGTTTCCATAGTGAGGACAGTTGGGCAATCAGGAGAAATATGGATACCTGGAAGGTGGAGATATGCTAAAAACAAACTTCCCAATATTCTCTCATGTCAAAGCCACATATATAACATTCACTTTCCTTTGACACTAATATGTAGTATTGAATTTTTGTCCTTTGTTTTCTGTAGGCCATTTGGATTTGACAAATGACATGTCTGTTGAGAATGAGTTAAAGGTACTTTATGGCAGGGCTTATTAAACTTTTTCCACTCACGACTCCTTTTCACTCAAGAAATTTTTACACAATCCCTGGTGTATAGATATATAAAATAGGTATACAAATCAAACATTTACTGCTAATAAATCATAATTTTGTGACCCCCCCACATTGATATGATTTCCCATGTGGAGTTGCACCCTATAATTTTAGAAGCTAGACTTTAGGGAAAGTTGTATACATAGTTTAAGACACAAAATGGCTCTTGTGGGAGCCTGGAGACCTTGATTCAGATTCTAGCCATGCTATTTTCTTGTTACGACCTTGGACAGCTTTTCTAAGCCTTAGTTTCTTGATCTACACGTCAAGATACAGCATCAAATTCTCAAAGATTGACACAGAATGAAAAATGGTCCATCTTGGAGGCATTGCAGAAAGACTTAGATATTCAAATGACAATTTGATCTTATTGACGTGGGAGTTCCACCAACAATCCAGACTGCAATCCATTTGTGCCTGCCCGTGCTGGGTGACCCCAGTCCAAAGGGAGCCCTCTAGCCATCTGTCCATCTGTCATCCCTCGCGTACAACCAGTTCATTTTCTCTTTTTGTTATACAGTCCTTCAGTGATATTTCTTACTCCTGCTTTTCAGAATTTCTTATTGATTATATAGATATTACAATCTCAAATCATACTCTCTAGCATCCTCTGTGTGATGGTCTTCAGTTCTTCAGAAGTAATTGTATTCCAGATCTCAATGTTGTGATGTAGCAATGGTGATAAAATGTTCATATTCAAAAGATGGGTCTTTAATGGGAAGCTTTTGCACTTTGCCAAAATCCATTTTCTATCTGTGTTGTCTACCCCGGACACACAAATATATATGTATGTACAGACTGTCCCAGAAGTCTTAGTGCAGTTTTAAGTTTTGATAACTTCAGAAATAAAAATGCTACAAACTTTAAAAAAAACAATATTTGAAAGGCTTATTGCATAAAACTTTAAAATATTGATGTTTTAAATATCAGCATGTTTCTTAACCAAAGTTTAATATAATCAGTGTGCTGTACTAAGCATTGTCATAATTGATTTTAAAATTTTAGGTGATGCAGTTGATAGGAATGCTAGATTTGGAGTCAAGAAGACCTGAGTTCAAATCTAGACTCAGAAACTTCCCAGCTGTCACTGGAGAAGGAAATGGAAAACCAAAACCACTCTAGTATCTTTGCCAAGAAAACAACGTAATTGGATCATGAAAAGTCAGACATGACTGAACAAGAACAACATTAATTGCTGCTCATCAATGACTGAAAGGATTGCATTTGTAATTTTAGCCTAAAGATCATCTAAGGAATGAGGTTTTCATACCAGTTTTAATGTCACCCCACAAGAAAAATTCTAATGGAGATAAAACAGGCGACTGAGATATTCAAGCAAGGAGGATTCAAGAGGATCTCCTGGTCTGAAAAAGAGTCATCCCAAAACTAAATTGAAATAAAAATTCGTTATTCAAAATTCACAAAATTAAATTTTAAAATAAATTTATATAACCTTAAAATTATGTTTTTATAATTTGTAACATCTATATTTCTAAAGTTAATAAGGCTTAAAACTGTGCTGAGACTTTTGAGACACCCTGTATATACAGATAGATATAAATATATCTGTTTGTATTATATCTACTATTGAATAATCTCTATAGGGTGTCTGTCCATTCAGAAGCACATTGAAATAGGGGCAGTAGAAAATCTTTATTTGGTCTTTCCGTGGACAGGCCAAACCCCTTTGAGTGATTACAGATCTCATCCAAGAGGCTCTGAAATGTTTTGGCCTTTAATGTAATCAATACAATGTTATACAGAAACGGAAACATCTGGAGAGAATCCCATCAGGAAGGCAGGAAGGAATTCTTCTTTGACTTAAATAGCTTTAAATATCCTCCATCATTGTGGCAAACACTGGGAGTTGTTTTATGCTTGCTTCTTATTTACTATTGGAGTATCATTGAAATAGTTATTTCTATTATTTCACCTCTAAGGACTGTTGAATGATCTTGATATATATGATTTAGAGGCACTTTGTTAAAATATAAGGCAGTTCTGCCAAGTTGAATTAGCAGTTAGCAAAAGGGGACTCTTATATTCTTAATATCTTTTAGTCAACTGTGTGAAGGAAAAGATAGGATAAGAAAAGTAGATGGAGCGTATCGAATTTGTGTATACACAAACATATAATATGTAATCTATATATACACATACTTTTTTGTTATTGTTTAGTTTTTTCAATTGTGTCCAACTCTCTGTGACCCCATTTGGGGTTTTCTTGGCAAAGATACTAGAATGGTTTACCATTTCCTTCTCTAACTCAATTTACAGATGAGGAAACTGAGGCAGAGATATTTGTCCAGGATCATACATCTAATAAATATCTGTGGCCAGAATTGAATTCATGTCTTTCTGACTTCAGGCTCAGCATATTAATCACATCCCCTACCTGTGTCATATACATACCCACATAGGTACATGTGTGTATATGTACCTACACGTGTACACGTGTGTATGTGCCCACAAAGACATCTGTGTATTATACATATATACATAAACACACCTTTATATACATCGAGACAAACACACACAGAAGGAAGGAGGAAAGTGCTAAAAATGGTAAAATCGTGAGGGCACTGAGGGACCAATTTAAAAGATATTTAAAGGAAAGGAAGGTACCAAATATGTGGAAATATTCTCAGATTTTATTGATTAAAAAAATAGGACCAAGAAAATATGAACAATTACTGACTTATGTAGAAATCAAGACATACAATTGGTGGAATTGATCTGACCATTCTGCAAACAAATTTGGAATTACACTTTTTTTAAAGTGGCTGAAATGTTTATTTTGACCCAGAGAATGCAAATCGAAGCACATACTTCAAAGAGGTCAATAATAAAAAGCTCTTCATGCCTATGACTTGACTTTTTAATATTTCCTAACTCAAATAGTATTTTTTCTTCATAATGCACAGTAACTGCCATCTTTATCTTTTCTATATTTCATATTATTTCTAGAGTTTGGGGCTCCCTTTAATTTTGTATATATTAAATGATTCAGAGAAGTCAGCCTAGTCTATGGTAGACATAGGTAGCTGGTTAATTAAAACTTGACTAATTGTTTGGAGGAGAAAGGCAGGGGAAGAAGAGATATACTTTATTTAATAGAATTAAGCCTCATTAATTCAAATCCCACCAAATTAGAATTTGAAATAATTCTAAGGATTTTTTTAACAAAATGGTTAAAATAGATAGTATATAAATCAGGATTTAAATATTTTCAGAGCATTATGCAATATAATTTAATTAATTTGCCCTCATTTTATTTGTGATGATTCACTTGTCCTTGATTATATAATATTCTCATGATTTGAAAATGCATAACTCTGGTTTATTATTTTAATTAATTTTAATTTAATTAATGCATTTATTAAAATGAAATATTTATTTTATTAAAAGTAAAATATTTATTATATATTACAACATTTATTTTACAATAAATTTTAATTAATTCAGAGAGGGCTTCCAGTTTCCAGACCTTTTATTCTTAATGAGGCTTTATGGAGCTGTTGTATCAACTCCTGTCATCTCTCTCTCTTTGTAGTTTGTGCTCCAAGACACATACACAGGAGCACACAGCTCCTCCAAGAAGCCAGGGAACTGGTTAAGTCCAGTCCAATCTAAATTTAGCTCCTTAATCTAATTTCTGCCTAAAACAGGCAGGGCATTGGCTTCTGATACCAAAGCTTTAAATATAGCTCCCCATGCAGACACTTCCCTTTTGAGGGCATTCTCCTGCCATCCTTTAGGATGCTCTGTATCCCATGTGGCTTTCTTAAATTTGTTCCTTCAAGGTGATTTACCTAAGGCTAACTTGTTAATAGTACTGGGTACTATTGTGTAATAGTGCTGTGTACGTTCCCTCAAAGAGTTGTTGTCCAGTTCAACTTTAAAAAAAAAAAAAAAAACAATTAGTATTGCACTGTATAAATACATGGCTGGTGGAGGTAATCATTGTTCTCATAGGAGCAGTTGTAATAATCAGAAGCCTTCCCCAATCTCTCCTGATTCTAGTGCTTCCCCTATGTTAATTGTTTCCTATTTATCCTGTCTATAATGTATTTGTAAATATTTGTTTACATATTTTCTTTCCTATTAGATTGTGAGCTCCTTGAGACTCAGGTACTATCTTTTGCCTCTTTTTGTATCCCCAGCACTTAGTAGGTATTTAACAACTGTTTATTTGTTGATTGATTCTGATAGTAGCTTGACTTGGATTTTGATGGAAGAAGAAAGGACATTGTAGAGTGGAAAGACATGGGTTCCTAATAAAATGTAAGTCCTTTGAGGATAGATATTGTTTAATGTGACTCTTTGTATCCCCACTGCAGCCCTTATACCCAGTACACACTTGATAAATGTTTCAACCTTGGTTTCCTTATCTGTAAAATGGTTATTAAAAGATCTGGAGTTGTTCCCTACAGATTTATTGGGGAAATAAAAATGAGATAACATATGCTAAAGTATAAAATGTGTCAGTGATGATAATTATTAATTAGCTCAAAAGTATCCCCTGTGCTTTGCATATAATAGTGCTTAGTGACTGACTGGCTGAAAAGAGGGGAGACATTTCCAAATTCTTGGACCCAGAAAAAAACTTTTAATTTAGCATCCCCTTGTCCTAATAATAGGAAACTCAAACTCAAACCTAGAACAAAAGTTCAGACAATATGTCTACTTTCATAGTACTACTGTTCCCTGTTTTTTGTGTATATTAACTATATATTCCCAGTCTTTTAAAGGTGCTGTGGAAAGAGGTGAATCCGCATTGGAACAATGCAGGTTTTGTGACTTAGTAACTATACAGGCAACTTAGTGTATACAGTGTAGTACATAGAACACTGGGCAAGGAGTTAGGAAGATTATGTGAGTCCAAATCTGGCCTCCAACACTTACTAGCTGTGTGATCCTGGGCAAATCTTAACCCTGAGTGCCTCAGTTTCCTCCTCTGTCAAATGAGCTGGAGAAGGAAGTGGCCAACCACTCCAGTATCTTTGCCAAATGGGGTCATCCAAAGTAGGAGAACTGAAAAGACTGACCAAGCAACTGTGTTCTCTGAGTCTCAGTTTCTTCATCTCTCCGTGGAGATTAGCCATTGGACTATATGATCTCTAAGGTCCTTTCCAGTTCTAGAGTTATGATCCTCTGTTCCTTAAACATCTAATGATGAAAGTCTAAGTCATAGTAGTATTTCTAAGCTCCTATTTCTGGAGTGAGACAATGAGTAGAATAAACTGCAAATATCCTGCGGCTGAGTATAACTCCCCCCTAGATAGATGGGCTTGTTAATATTTCTGGATTGCAGCTGTTCTTGGGAACAATTTCTGGGTGCTGACTTGACCAACTTCCTTGTTGTTGATTATCTAATCCCATGTTTTCACACACTTACTCAATGTCATCTCCCTCCTTCCCCGCCCCCTTCCCCAATCAAAAACACGCCTGATCCTGGAATTTGTGAAATCTGCTGCTCTGTGTTAAATGCTCGTTCTCTAAACAGTAAACACAGCATCCTATTTTACCTCTTCATTGATTGGCCTGCTATTCTGAGGGCCTTTTGCATGACAGACTGTTATTTTGTGTTGAGAATTGAATTCAGAATATTCTCCACCAGTGAGTAGAGCATCATAAAGGCCCAGGTAAAATTGAGCTACAAATTAACTGCAAAGTGAAAAAGAATTACAATAAGTAAAACTTTTGAACAAGAGTGAGGATGTTTGTGGTTTTGTGTGTGTGTGTGTGTAGCTTTTTCTTAAATTCCTTGAACCTATTTTTTTAAACCTATGAAATGAAACTATTCTTTTCCCAGAGGAACTTGGTGGGTTTAAGATTTCTGGAGATGGATTCAAAAAAAATCTTCATATGGTTGCTAGCTATTGGTTTGTATTTCTCCTCTAAATTGTTTTATTGCCCCCTATTTCCCTTCTTTCTTTTTCCCTTCTTTCTTCCCCCCCCCCCCCATATCACCACACTCTTTGTCTCCATAAAGTAAAATGAAAGACTGAAAAATAATCTGGATTAATTATAATCATTAGAATCACTTAATGGGAATCATTCAGGTCAATCACGTTTTTTTTTTTTTTTTTTTAAATCAGCTTTGGGACCAGAATCATTGAGATAATTATCCAAATTCTTCATTTTGCTTTGCCTATATAAACAATGGAAGAGAATACAGGGATTCAAATGGCA
Source organism: Sarcophilus harrisii (assembly GCF_902635505.1). Lineage (NCBI taxonomy): Eukaryota > Metazoa > Chordata > Mammalia > Dasyuromorphia > Dasyuridae > Sarcophilus > Sarcophilus harrisii. The sequence goes on from NC_045429.1 coordinate 423,307,152, forward strand.
AGAAATTCACCCATTCTCCCTCTCCCTGCCCCATCTCAATAGAAATGCCTATTTTCTATTAAAAAGAAATCGGGAGTTAGTCTACTGAATTTCTTTTTGGCCTCCTGCCTGAGTTCCTTTAGCTCTGGCCTGATTTCTCTCAGCTCCTGGACAGGGAAGCATGTCAATTTGTATGCTAAGCCTGTGTTAGAAGTCAGAAGAATTGTGCAGTGAGACTAAATCCCTTTATGAGCTGTCCAGAAGGATACCAGGGTGCTGCCTATTGGTGTCAATTACTTGGAAGGACCTTATTTTAAAAATGTTTTCCCCCAATTATATCTTAAAACAATTAAAAAAACATTTTTTAAAATGTTTTGAGCTTTTTTTGTCCTTGTCTTCCTTCCTTTACCCCTCCCTGAGATGGTAAGCAATCTGATATGGGTGCAATCATGTAAAACATTCCCATATTAGGAATGACCTGATTTTTAAAAATAAATTAAGTAACACACCAGAGGATCTTTGGCATTCCCCAAAAAATTTGTCCACAGACTCTCAAAGACTATTAGTGGTTCTTAACCCATAACAGACTTTTTTATGTTGAGTATATTTTGAGAAACACCAGTCAAGGGTCTCTTTCTTTGTCAGTGGATAGGTTTCTGATAGAAACAAATGTCATATATGTTATCCATTCAATCCCAGTGAACATAGCAGAGTAGTAGGCTTAAGTAGCTAGAGAAATGACAATAAAGAATATTACTAATTTTCCACTTTAATTGTGTTCCTCCCCCATTCAAAAAAACTTTAATAACTAACTTCACTTTGCTTATAGGATAATGTATAAAATCCTGATCTTAACATTTAAAGCCCTCCATAATATGATTCTGGCATATCTTTCAGTCACTCAGTCAGCAAGCACTTATTAGGTATCTACTCTGTGCCAGGAACTGTGTTAAATAATGGCAATACAAAGAAAGGCAAAAAATAGTAACAGATCCTAAGGAGTTCACAGACTTATAGGGAGAAAACATGCAAAGAGCTATGCACAAACAAGATATAGATTGAACAAACTGAAGACTGAGAGGGAATGACCTAATTGTGATTTATGATGATTGTTTATTATAATATATTCTCATCACATATTGTTCAGTCATTTTCATTTGTGTCTGACTCTTCACAAACTCATTTGGGGTTTTCTTGGCAAAGATATTGGAGTGATTTCCCATTTTCTCCCCCAGCTCATTTTATAGATTTTAAGAAAACTAAGGCATGCAGAGTTAAATAACTTGCCCAGGGTCACACAGCTAGTAAGTGTCTGAGACCAGATTTTAATTCAGGAAGAAGAATCGTCCTGACTCCTGGGCCAGAACTCTATCCACTGTGCCATTTAGGTGCCCTACTTATTATATAATATTATATTATTATTATTTATAAGGCTAAGGAGGACTGAGAAAGGTTTCTTAAAGAAAGTGGAATTTTACTATGAAGCTTGAAGGATATCAGGGCTCCCCAGAGGTGGCAATAAGGAGGGAGAATCTTCTCAGCATGGGGGATAGTCAATAAAAATGCTTGGAACTGGGAGATGGCATCTCATGTGCAGGAAACAATGGGAAACATCTTCTCTCCTACTATTCCTTCTTGGAATACGATATCAATCTAGATAGGAGCTGGAAGAGACATTAGAGCCCATCTAGTTCATCACCTTCATTTTATAGAAAATTGAGGCTCAGAGAAATGAAGGAACTGATTCAGATTGATATGATGAGATTTCAGAGGGATCTTAACCCAAGGCTTCCTGAATCCATGGCTAGCACTCTCTCCACAGTGCCAGGCTACTTCCCATATAGTCTGTGTTCTGGTAAAACCTATTTATTCTCTTTATTTGTCAACTCTCAGAGATTAGAGTGCTGGTTCTAAAGTCAGGAAGATCTGAGTTCAAATCCAGCCTCAGATGCTTACTAGCTTTACGCAAGTCACTTTAGCCTCAGTTTCCCCAACTGTAAAATAGAGTGTTTGATTATAATAGCCCCTATCCCAGAGAGTTCTTGTGAAACCAAAAACATTGTCACAAGTCCATGAAACATATGTTGCAACTGGACAAGTTCAGGGGGCCTGTTAAAAGAGCAGAATATATGCTCTCCCTATCTCTTAGTTATTTATATTAATATATTTCCCCCCGTTCAACCGAAGGCTCCTCAGGGGCCGGTTTTGAGTCCTCGGGACCAATATGAGGCTTTGTACTGATTTTTAAATGGGGGTGAGTGGGGAGAGAAAAAGGTAGGAAGGAGAATGAAAGAAGATACTTTGGGAAATATATTTATAAATAAAGCATTCTAGATTCTTAATGGCAATCCAGTCAATGTGTTGCTAAGCTGGAGCTAATATTTGCAAACTTTCCTAAGTCCTTGATAGCATGACATCCCCATGTTCCCTTCAGCTTTGGGGTGGGGGATGGTACAGAAGGGGGGAGGGAAAAGATTTTTCTCATGAAGTATTTGAAGCTACATAAACATTCTCCATTAAAAATACCTAAGGGTAATCGTAGAGGTCACTTTTCAGGGAGCAATGGAGTCTTCTGGACAATAAACTAGGAAGCTCAAGGTTTGTTTGTTTGTTTGTTTGTTTGTTTGTTTTTTAATGTTTGATATTAGATTCTGTAGGGCTCAATTTCTATAACCCTGAAAAGGAGTTCACAACATGTCACAAAACATATCTGGATTTAGATCTGATGAAAGCTGGTCTGTGAAGACTTCAGGCTATCTCACCAATAAAACCAGAAAAAAACAGTAGGAAAGAGTGGTGGGGGTGGGTAAAACTAATTTCAATTTGAAACTCATTTTCAGCCAAACCCGATAACTGTGTCTAATTTGTTTCTGTGCATATGCACTGTGGTACTTTCTGCTGTTTAGCTGTGATCATTCAGACACCAACCCCATGTGCATTTCTGCTTCTTTGTGCACATGAATCCTTATGCAGCCATCCAGCTCTCTCCACCCAGTACTAAAAAGAAATGATGGCAACAACTAGCTTACCAGTTGTTCTGATGCCTCCCATAGGGTGGGAAATGCCAACTAGGGTGAAAGAGCCTTGGCCAATGGCAGGAAAATCTCTTGTTTCCAGGTAGCTGGAACTATAATTAGAATAGTTACTAAGGGAAAGGTCTCTGAGTTTCTGCAAGCACAGACTGTCAGAAATAGGTTTTCTCCTCCAAATGAACTAATCTTTTTTCTAGGAACATCTAGTTGCCATGTGTCCTTGCTCTTCTGCCTATTTTTTTTTTTTTGTCTCTTCTATATTTCCTTTGAATCCTATATTTCTCCTTCTTCCCTATACACATTCATGGAAATGGATGGGAGTCATATTTTATTCTCTATTATCTTATATCTATTGAGTAGATAGTTGAGCACTATGGATGGAGATTTGTTTTGTTTTTTACAAGGCAATTGGGGTTAAGTGACTTGCCTATGGTCACACAGCTAGTACCAATCAAGTGTCTGAGGCTGGATTTGAACTCAAGTCCTCCTGACTCCAGGCCCAGTGCTCTATCCACTGCATTACCAACATGCCCATGGAAGTGGGTTTTATAGTAAATATTTATTAAGCATCTGCTAGGTGCCGAGATTGTGCTAAGTAAGCGCAGGAGAGTTACAAGGAGGGGCAAAAGACGGTCCATGGCTTCAAGAAGCATACAGCTTGATATGTTTTAGGGGAATTATTTTGAAAATAGATTGGTACAATGTAAAGAGAGTGATTTGATGGACCTGGAATTGAAGGATCTGGCTTTTATTGTGAGGACAGTTTCTTTATATCTCGCCTGAATTTACCTGTGCAATCTCAATCCATTTTCTTTCATGTCTCCTCCAAAGGCAAACTGAACAAATCTCATATTCCTTCCCCATGGAACCCCTTCAAATCCTTGGAGGCAATTACCATGTCCCCTTCAGCCTTCTCTTTTCCACATTGAGCATCCTCAGTTCTATCTTCCCTAGGCTTGGCACAGTGCTCCAAATATGAGAGATGCTTCATAAATTCTTTATTATATCTGCTGTGATAACAACAAAATGGACAAATTAGAGCTGAAAATATTGTTGTTGCTGTCATTGTTATTAATAAGATATTGCCAAATTTGAAGATGGCAATTAAACTAGAAAGCCTCATTCTAATGTGGCTCATTTGGGCACATTGCTGTTTGGGAGCATGTATGAGGAAGCAGCAAGGAAGCTTGGTCATCCGTGGTTAGTACCCAGATGGCAGGCAATTCACTTCCAAAGGAAGAGTGAGCTCATGGAATTTTAAAAGCGAGAAAGGATGTTAGGAGTTGTCTAGTTCAACTCATTTTAATTAGGAGAAATCTAAAATCTTACTAAAGGGAAATGAGCTGTTGTTAATGTCTGTCCTTTATTCTTGAAGAAGACCATGACATGGAGGTGATACCATGACATGCAAGTGAATTGGATTTAGGTGAAGGACTGTTCAGGGTCACCAACCTCAATTTCTCCTCCAGAGCCATCTGGGTCCAATGGCAAGATATAGATCAAGACTACTCAAGGTGGCCCTGGATGCAGTGGGAGACCTTGACCTTTTTAAACTAAGGCCATTAACCGTCCAGTTTGTTTCAAGTGAATTAGTGGCAGGACCCAAGATCCCCAAGTAAGCTCCCCTGAATTTCAATCTACTTTCCATTGCAGTATGCTTCCTTGTTCTAAGAACTCCATTGCCCTGAATGGACAGATAAGTTTAAGCTGTTATCCAACAAACATTTATTTTAATTTGATGCATTTGTGTTTAAGCCACATTTATTTCCAAATAAATTCTTTCCCATCCCCTACTCAGCAAATCCTCTCTTATAACAAAGATTTTAAAAATGAAAAAAAGAGCAGTTCTTAAAAACCAATCAATATGTCAACCACATTTTACAGCATATACAATATTCTACTCCTGATTAATATGTCCCTTCCACAGTCTTGGAACCTGAGCTGGGAAGCACCTCAGGAGCCATTTGATTCATTTCCTGTCTGGATAAGAATCTCCACTGAAAAAGAAGAGTCATGAGAAGCATTCTCCCCATCCCCAACACATGGTCATTAACTACAATGGAATAAACATGGGTACAATGCACAGTGGAAGACACACATTGCACATATGTTCAGACTGTTGATTATTGACCAGTTTTTCTGATCTTTCCCTCTTTTTTTTCTTTATATTATTTGTACCATTTGTAGTCATGTGAAAAAATGCTCTAAATCACTATTGATCAGAGAAATGCAAATTAAGAAAACTCTGAAATACCACTATATACTTCTCAAATTGACTAAGATGACAGGAAAAGATGATAAATGTTGGGGGGGATGTAGAGAAACTGGGACACTCATACATTGTTGGTACAGTTATGAATTGATCCAACCATTCTGGAGAGCAATATGAAACTATGTCCAAATGGTTATCAAACTGTTCAGACCCTTTGATCCAGCAATGTCTGTACTGGGTCTGTATTCCAAAGAGATCACAAGAAGAGGAAAAGGATCCACATGTACAAAAATGTTGGTAGCAGTCCTTTTTGTAGTGGCAAGAAACTGGAAACTGAGTGGATGACCATCAATTGGAGAATGGCTGAATAAATTGTGGTGTAGGAATGTTATGGAATATTATTGTTCTGTAAGAAATGACCAGCAGGATGATTTCAGAGAGGCCTGGAGAGACTGACATGAACTGATGCTGAGTGAAATGAGCAGAACCAGGAGATTGTTGTACCCGGCAACAAAAAGATTATATGATGATCAATTCTGACAGATGTGGCTCTTTTCAACAGTGAGGTGATCTTGTAGATGAAGAGAGCCATTTGCACCCAGAGAGAGAATTGTAGGAACTGAGCATGCATCACAACATAATGTTTTCATTTTTTGTTGTTGTTGCACTTTGTTTTTTCTCATTTTTTCATTTTTGATCTGATTTTTCTTGTGCTGAAGAATTGTGAAAATATGTATGGAAAAATTGTACATGTTTAGCATATATTAGATTACTTGTCTAGGGGAAGGAAGGAAGGGAAGGAGAAAAAATTGGAACGCAAGGTTTTGCAAGGGTGAATGTTGAAAATTATTTATACATATGTTTTGAAAATAAAAAGCTTTAAAAATATCATTTGTTATCTTGGGTAGCTCTCTGAGAGGGGGAGAGGAAGAAATATTGGAAAATTTGGGGTGATAAACAAAAGATAGCAATAAAATTAAAAAGAAAAAACAACAATCAATAGAAAGTAAAAATTAAAATATAAGCTCTTTGAGGACAGGTGTCATTTTACCTTTTTCTTGGTATCCCCAGGTTTTAGTACAGTAGGTCCCTGGCAAATACCTGGTGATTAATTAGCACATTGGGGCAAATAGCTGACGATTAATTAGCACAGTGTACAGAGTATAAACTTAATAAAATTCTTGCTGAATGATTGGTGATTAAAATGGGGCCTGGCCCAAACTGGACTAAGTCCAGTCCCTTCAAACATTAAAGTACAGCTGATCCACCCTCTAAGAGGGCAACTTTCAGACAGAGTACATGTTGTCCTTTCAGGAGCTAAGTCATGATGAGGTGGCTCTTTGCCAGGCAACTCTAGGAGGGACTTTGGGCCATACTGGCCAGTTGCCATTCCTGTAATTTGAAAACTTGAAGGGGTGGGGTAATGAATGAAAGACATAGGCTGTCAGAGTCCAAGGGTAAGTCATCCATCATGGATCAGAAGGCATTGCTCCAGGAAGAGAGGGCAGCTTCCTTCTGTAGTCTTAGGGAAAGGAAACCTATCTGAGGGAAGCAAGCAGGGCAAGAGAGGATTTCACTTAGGAAGACCTTTCTGAGTAACTGCAGAGAGAAAAGCTATGGATCAAGAGAAATGTGATAGGTGGTGGGGAACAGGATCCTTCCTAATTGCTTCATCAGAGTGGAATGTGATTTCTCTTTGGGGTCTAGATAGGTGCCTCCTTTAAAAGGATGTAGGCCCTGGGCCATGATGCCCAAGATATGCCAGTCCACATCAGGGATTTGCACTGGCTAGGGCCCTCTAAGAAACATTGCTAAGGCTGGGGTGGTGAATCGTGGGGGCTCAGAAGGCTTTAAGAGAAAATTCTAATGGTAAGAAATGTTGAGAGGGACCTCTTTATTTTTATTTTTTCTTTGGTCCAGACTAGTGATTTCATCAGTGTAGGGAACTCCAGGAATGGAAAGGTCTTCTGTAACTTTTATAGTTTTAAACTAGAATTGCCTGGTGCAATGAGGGGCTGAGTGAGGTAGAGCTGTCACAAAGCTAGTATGTCTGAGGCAGGATACCTCATGGCGATGGTCAAGACCAACCGAAATCTGCCCCATTAATTTGCTGTGCCTATAATGGTGACCTGGGCTTATAGAAATAGGCTACTTTGCCTGGTTTCCATTTCACAGAACTAGAAGTCCCTCCCAGATTCAGCACATCATCTCTAATCTCATCACCAAAGGGCTAATACAAGCCTTGGGTGACCACCTCCCTCAGACTCTTTTTCTGCCTCTGACTGGAGGGCAAGAGAGTACCAAACTCCTTCCAATGCATCACAATGGACTTTTCAGCTGACTTAGCTCTGAATCTGCTGCTATACCTGATTTCAAGATATTCTTTCCCCCAATTTCCCTTTGCCTGGCTGCTTTTGTGTATGGTTTCCCTCAATTTGAGTGTATGTTCCTCTCTCAATATGAGTGAATGTATGAGGGTAGGGACTGTCTTTCTATTCATTGTATCCCTGGCATTTAGTGGGTACTTAATAAGTGTTTATTGGATTGGATTGGCATCTAGAAGGCGAAGTACAGCTTGGAAAGGGAGTCCGATAATCTTGGGACCACATACAAGTGAGCCAGCAGTCCCACAAATTACCCATTCCAGACCCAAAGAGGTGGTGATGAAAAATAAAAATATAGGGCACTTCTGTTAGGCTGTAATTAGAATAAATGCACTTTCAAGTCTTATCTATTAAAGGGTCCATATGCAAGCTCCACTTAAAGTTACCCACATAAGAAAGATCATACTTGTGATGGAGTGAATGGCTCAAGGAAAAAGACCATGTCCCTGGGAGCAACTAGTATCTAAGTGGGCCCCAGTGTGGAGCAAGCTGACCCTGCGGAGATATCTTGCACAGACAGAGTTATCCTATAATGATGCCCACAGTTACTTTACACAATCTGGAGGTTAAACTATAGACGTCAACTCCCAAGGATATCTCGTATAAACAGAACACACAGGATTGCCAGTTGATTTATTGATATACACAGTACTATGCATTTACTATGCAGGTGGAAATGGGGAAATTATAATAGGGCATGTTTAGATAAGTTTATTAAAAATTTGCAAAATTGTTAGTTATTAATCCATTTTTCAGGAAACTAAGGACCAGAGACTTACCTAGGATCTATCCTGCTCTCCACTATCTCTCTGGGTTTTGTTTGTTTGTTTGTTTTGTTTTGGGGGGGGGGGGCAAAAATAGCAGAGTATTTCCTTCTCCAGCTCATTTTAGAGATGAGGAAACTGAGGCGATTAGAATCATGTGACTTGCCCCAGATCACATAGCGGCTAAGTTTCTGATGGCAGATTTGATCTCAGGTCTTCTTGATTCCAGATTCAGCACTCCATGCACTATGGTACCATCTAGCAGTCTCTGCCTAAATTCACAATAAATGAAGTAATACTCAGAACATAAGAACTCAAAAGTGGCCATTCATGCCATGCTGTCTCCCTACCAGACTCAGCTCATACCTCGCTCCATGGTCTAAGCAGGGTCCTTAAACTAAGGCCCGCAAGCCAGATGCAGCAGCTGAGGACGTTTATCCCCCTCATCCAGGGCTATGAAGTTTCTTTATTTAAAGGCCCACAAAACAAAGTTTTTGTTTTTACTATAGTCCGGCCCTCCAACTGTCTGAGGGACAGTGAACTGGCCCCCTATTTAAAAAGTTTGAGGACCCCTGCATCGCTGGGCTCCTCAGATGTGGTCAGGATCAGAATCTCTCTCAACGTAGGATTCTGAAATGGTGGGTCAGCAGCGGGGAGCCTTGGCAGCTCTGTATAAAGTTGGGCTTGGAAAGATAGGTTGAAATATGTTTTCCAGAAAGCCTATGACTTTGATCTGGCACAGGTTTGGCACAGATCAGGCTTAGAACTCCCCCTCAGAGCTTCTCTGGGTCTTGGCGGAGGGCATTCTAATCTTGGCACTTCAGCTGCCAGTTCTCTAATCTCTTCTTTCAGCCAGCCTCCTCCTCCCTCAGCCTTTGGATCAGCCCTCTAGCACCGAAGCGATCTCTCCTTCGTAGGGGCCCTGGATTCCCCTAAGGAAGAGGAATATTTAACTTTCTGTATGACTTGTATCCCTTTAGCAATTGGGTAAAATCTGTAGACTCCGTCTCAAGATAATGTTTTTACTTTCATAAAATTTTTGATGGATACAGATCTATGTATCTCTATCTAGAGATCTAGATCTATCGATACCACACACATACACAAAGTTACAAAGGAAATCAATAAAATTGAAATAGTTATTTAATAGTTATTAAAAAAAAAAAAAACCAACAATAAGAGTCTCAGAAGATGTAAATTTAGGGCACTAGGAATACACAAGGTAGCCAGAGCTGTACAAACTCTTGAGAGGAGATTGGTCCCCAATCTATAAAAAGTTCCCCTTCACTTTCTCATTCTTCTCCTTTTCCCCTCTTCAACCCCTCCTATATATCCTTCCCCTCCTGCATTTCCAGCTTCCCCTCTCCTCACATCCCCCATTCACACTTGTGCACGTGGATAACTGCATGGAGACACCAGGTAGATAAACACTCTTAGTCAGAAAGGATCAATTGGAACCTGTTCAAGACTAGAACAAAGAAGAAATTAGTTTCCTCCTCCCTGTTCTATCTTTGATTTACTATGTTTCTTTAGCTGTCCTGGTGAGGTTTTCCAGACACAAAATGAGAATCATCAATCTTGTCTCTTTCTATCAGAGTGTGAAGATGGCTGACCCTTTGCTAGGATCTCCAAAGCTGTGGTTGGGATGCTGACCATTATAATATTTCTCTTCTTGTATGGAGTCAACAGTCCTAAAGATATCTGTAAAGAAATCATTGATTTTTGTTTTGTTTTGCTTTTTAAAAATCTCAAATAGAGAGAATGACAAATGGTTATCTTATCTAGAAAAAGGGGAAGGATGACCATTCGTCTCTACTCCACCCATCCAAATTATTGTCTGACAAATAAAAAGACTACCCAGAATTCCTTTTTTCTTTAAGGCAAAAACAGCCTATGACCAGTTGATGGAAAAAACATTTAGGGGTCTTTAAAAACTGATTTTTATATTTACTGCTTTGATATAACTTAGATTTCATTTGTATCTTTCTTCCTGCCATCTTCCAGATCACTTCCAGATCACCCTCTTATTATGAAGAATTTTCTTTTAAAAAGAAAAAAGAGGGAGGAAATTCAGTATAATCAATCCATTGGAAAAATCTGACATTATAGAGAATGTTCCACATGTGTGAATCCTCACAATTCTTCCAAGAGCAGTGGAAGATACATTTAGGAATCTTATGTTCCGGACTGAGTGTGCTAGATATTTCAGGGAAATGTGGGACATAATTATAGCCATTGTACCAACCCAGGACCTTTGCTTCCTTATGACATCTTTTAACAGATTAAGGAAGAAGAGGGGTGAGATTGGGGGTAGGAGATATGTGGTATGTGATAAATGGTATGTGATAAACCTGGGATCCATGAACACAGATGGGAGAACAATTCCATTTTTGCATTCGCTAATCTCTAATTGAAATGAATGTGGGCAAGAAAATATTATTCTGAGAGTGGATTCATAGATTTTTACCAGCCTTTTAAGGGAATACATGACACAGAAAAGGTTAATAATTTCTAGTTCAGAGGAAAGATGGTGACCTACTCTTAAATCAGGAAGGAATCAGGAGGACTTGAGTTCAAATCCAATCTCAGACACTTGACACTAGTTGTGTGATTTGGGACAAGTCAGTTAACCCAAATTGCCTCACCAAAAAAAAAAAAAAGAAAGAAAGAAAGAAAAAGAAAAGAAAGAAAGAAAAGGGAAAACAAAAGAGAGAAGCTGGGATTTATTATTGAGGTTGAAAAGGGGGGATCCCAAAAATCCCAGACCAATGTCACGAGGTGTCTCAAAAGAATTTGCATGTTTGAATCCATCTTCTAGTCAAGGGGCAAAATTTTATTGAATGTAATATAATGCTGTTACAAAGCAGACTGAATTCTACGGGAATCCAGTAAAGAAACTGAAGCAAGAAGATACACTTACATAGTTTTCAATCATAGAAATGTTAATTCTATGGCATAAGGGTAAGGCTAGGAAGTAATCTCCAGATAAATTGAGGGGATCTCTGAAATGTGATTATCATTGACCAGTTCATCAGTCAGCAATGACCTGAGAAATAGTTTTGTTGTCTCAGGAACTATCTGGAGTGGTCAGAATCAGATAGATTGGGTATACTCAGTTTCCTGAGGCAGATTCCAAAACTAGAAGACCCAGGACCACTGACCCATTAAAAGAGAAGCCCCCAAGGTCAGGGGACCCCAAAGTCACATTACATCATTATGATGGAAAATGCTATCCATAAAGAAAGAAATGATGGACTATGAATGCAAATTGAAGCATTCTATTTTCACATCATTTTTTTTCTTTTGTTTTTTTTTTCTTTTACAATATGACAAAAAATTTGGAACTCAAAATTTCTTTTTAAATGGATGTTAAAAATTATATTTACATGTAATTGGAAAAAACAAAATATTATTAAAATTTTTTAAAAGAGAGAGGCCTGGGTCTGGACAAGTTGTAATTTCCCAGAGCCTCAGTTTCCTCATTTATAAAATGAGAATAGTAATATCTATCTTACTTGCTCACCAATAGCATCAAATGTTCATATATGTAAAGTTTCAAGTTTACAAGTTTCAAAATTGTGAATGCCACCTATTATTATTCTCCAGAATTTAAATTTGGTTACTCTTTCAAATGCAGATGATGGGTGTGACTGGGTGTCTTAAATGACTTTTACTGTCTGAATACATGAAAAAGCTTTCCTGTAATAACACCTTCTCTTTCCACTGCATCTTTTACTGAAACTTATTGGAAACAGAGAATCTTAATTAACCTTATAACATCCTTATTAAAAAAAAAAAAAAAAGCCATGTCTTCTTATAATTGTGGAAACTTCTGTGAATAGAAGAAATTCTTCTCTTGTTCCTAAAGTCCCTGCTCAACCAGGATCAGCCTCTAGCTGTTTATGGTTGTGTATCACAGAGGAACTTAGGGCTCATTTAGACAAAACTCAGAAAGAGAGCTAGATGGAAAATGAGACCTATGAGAAAAGATTAGTGCAACTGGGATTATCCAATCTAGGAAAGAGAAGGCTGTGGGTGGATATAACGAAGCTTTCAGATCCATAGAAGGTGATTATATTATTTCCATAGGATCTTGGGCAACTTGGTGGTGCAGCCGATAGTGTGAAGGTCTTCCAGTAAAAAAGATTCATCTTTCTGAGTTCAGATCTGGCCTATTAGCTGTGTGACACTGGGCAAGTCATTTAATTCTGTTAGCCTCAGTTTCCTCATTTGTAAAATGAGCTGGAGAAGGAAATGGCTGACCATTTCACTATCTTTGCCAAGACCTCTAAATGGGGTCACATTGTTCGTTTTTGGACAATAACAACAAAATGATGCTGGGCAAGTGAACCTTACTGTGCTTCCTTTTTGGGAGGCTGGTAATTAGCATTTACCTATAATTACTAAAACAAAAAAAGATACAGATGAGAGTTGAATGGAGCTCCTCCAGCTTCATTTCTTATTCCACTGAACCATGTTTAGGAACCATCCTGACAGTGTGAATAGCATTACATGACTATTTGTCTTCAGCCTATTTCCCAATAGAGAGCTATATCCGGTTGTCCTGATCTTTATCTATCTATATCTATATCCAGTGGGACCCAGATGGCTCTAGAGGAGAAAGTAAGGCTAGTGACCTTGCACAGCCCTCTCTTACTTAAATCCAGCTCCCTTGCATGTCACGGCATCACCTCCCTGATGTCATGGTCCTCTTCGAGAAGGAAGAACAAACTACGTTGCCCAATATGGTCAGTAGGTTTTTCTATTTACAGGTACTAGCTCTAGTTTCCTATAAAAATAACATTGACCTAGCTCACAGAATTCTTGAGAGCAAAATGCTGGTAAATCTTAAAAGAGTTATATAAATGTGAGCTTCTATTATTATTATGTTTATTTCTTCTTCCTTCTTGAAGAGGAAAGACAATAATAGTAGAAAAATGATGTCATGGCATGCAATTAAATTGAATTTGAGTGAGGGAGGACTGTGCAAAGTCACCAGCCTCACTTTCTGTTCCAGAGTCATCTGGGTGCAGTGGCCACATATAGATTAGGATGACTGGAGATATACCTGGATGCATTGGGAGACTTTGGTCTTTTTAAGCTAAGGCCTTTAATAAGTCTCAATTTGACTGAGACAATACCCATTCTGTAATAAGGGCAAGTAAGAAATGAGGCAAAGGATGTCCTTTTTTTTAATCTAGCCAAAAAAGAAAAAAAAAGGTAGTAAATTAGATAGAGTGCTGGGTTTGAAGTCCTGAATTCAAATTTGGCCACAGACATTTCTTAGCTATATATGTGACCCTTAATTTCTGTTTGCTTCCATTTCCTCATCTGTAAAATAGCAATGATAAAAGCAGGGTTGTGGTGAAGACAAAATGAGATGTTTGTCATGCACTTAGCTCAGTGTGTGGTGCACAGTAAATGCTTTATTTGTTATTATTATAGTTGCATTATGACTGATATCTTTTGCCACATGCCTTTCCCTTATGCATTTCATCTTCTACAGAGCTCCTAGAGTGATATTCCTAACGCATAGATCTAATCAACTCACTCTGATGCTCAATAAACTCCACTAGCTCCCTCCTCCCCAAGAACAAAGACAGGCTCCCCACCTGGCATTTAAAGCCTTTTACAACCTGGCTCCAAGCTGCCTTTCCAGATTTATTATTGCATCCTCTCCTTCATACATGCTATAGGCCATCCAAAGTAACTTAATCTCTCTTCCTCAATATAACATTTCATCTCCCATCCCCACTCCTTTGCAAAGCGGACTCTATATTCACTCCACATCTGAACATCCTATTTCTTTCAAACTTATTCAAAAGCACCATTCAAAAATTCCCAGTATTAATTTTGCACATGTTTGTATAGAAAATGATATGTTGTTTTCCTGAGAGAATATAAGCTTCTCAAGAACAGGACTGTTTCATTTCTGTCTTTGTAATCCCAGCACCTAGTACAGTGCCTGGTACGTACGAATGCTTAGGAAAAGCTTGTGGATCATGAATGATCTCAGGAGTTCTCTCTTTACTCCTTTTCCTCCTCTCCTGACAGAATGTGTTGGAGGAGAGGCCTGAGCCAAGAACTAAGGAGAATATAATGCAAGAAGAGATGACAGACTTAGTTATACTGCAGATCCATGGCCCCCTCTCTCTAGGTACAGCTAACTAACATGTCTATAATTTGAAATCTTAGAATTGCCCAAAAAAAGATTAAGTGACTCATCCAGATCTGGGGATTGGGAGAATGGAGAAAAGGAAGAAGCATTCATAAAATGGCTATTATATGCAAGGCACAATGCTAGGCACTGTTCAAATATTCTCATGTATTCCTTATAACAACTGTGTGATCTAGTGTTATTTTTATTTCAGTTTTGCATTTTGAGGAAACTGAGTCAGATAGGAGCTACGTGGTTTAGCAAAGGTCACACAATGAGTGAAAGAAGTCCAGATTTGAATTGAGGTCTTCCTGATTTCAGATCCAGTGCTGTGTCAGATGTGTCAGAATTAGGACTTGAACCCTGATCCTCCTGATTGCCGGGGCCAAGCCTCTATACTCTTCACTAGATGGTTTTTCATGAACATAATGATATCGTATGAGTTCCCTTTTTGGGATATTGTAGACCCCTTGTTAGAGTTGTTTTGAGCTGTTTCAGTTGTATTCAATTCTTTGTGACTCCATATGGGGTTTTCCTAGCAAAGATACTGGTTTACCATTTCCTTCTCTAGCTCATTTTACAAATGAGGAAACTGAGGCAAATAGGGATACGTGATTTGTCCAGGATTGTGCAACTAGACTGAGGCTGGATTTGAGCTCATCATCCTGCCTCCAGGTCTGTTGCTCTATCCACTGAGTCACCTGGCTACCCATAGATCTCTTACCAGAAGAATAACTTGAGGAGAACTGCCCTGGGCATGGAACCCAGCTTCAGGATAGACCTCAGGGAGCAGAGAGACAATCCAGATTAAGACACGGCTATTCAGAACCAGGTAACAACAAGATTATATGATGATCAATTCTGATGGATGTGGTTCTCTTCAACAATGAGATGATTCAGATCAGTTGTTCAGTGATGAAGAGATTATCTATACCCAGAGAGAGGCCGGGGGGAACTGAGTGTGGTTCACAACATAGCATTTTCACTCTTTTTATTGCTGTTTGCTTGCAATTTTATTGTGCTTTTCTTTTTTTCTTATGCAGCACAATAATTGCCTAAATATATATACATATATTGGATTTAACATATATTTCTACCATGTTTAACATATATTGGACTACTTGCCATCTAGGGGAAGGTGTGCGGGGGGGGGGGGGGGGGGGGGGGGATTGGAACACAGGGTTTTGCAAGGGCTAATGTTGAAGAATTGTCCACACATATGCTTTGAAAAATAAAAAAGCTTTAATTAAAAAAAAAAAAAAGACATGGCTATTGATGGCTTTGTCAGCAAAACTAAGATGGTTTTAGACATCATAAGTCATTTAGAAATATTCAGTAGGCTGTTAATTTCTTGCTTGCTGATATATACAAGGAAGACCTTAAGCCATCATTTTGTAGGTCACCTAATTTCATATTTTTCAGAATGACCCAGATTCAGGACTTAGTCCCGAGAGGGTAACTACTCCAATGATGTGTTTGGGCAGGTTACCAAGGACACATCAGGAAGGAGCCCTTCTAACTCTAATTCTTCAACAGGGAAGGAAAGTGGGTTTTTCTAGAGATATGAAATAGAATGGAAGAACTTGTGGCTATACAAAAAGTCCCAGTCTTTTTCAATGGTTCCAGCCTCAATGGTGAAGAGGTCTCAACTGAACAATACTAGATTCAGTCCAGTGAGGCTTGTTTATCAAAAGAGAGTCTCCAGCAGAATGAGGGAGATTATTGGCAATGAGGAATGTTCTGGGGGAGGGGAGAGGGAGAGAGCAGCCATGGAGGCCATCTGTATTTGTATTTGTGTGTGTATGTGTGTGTGTGTGTGTGTGTGTGTGTGTTTTCTCACTTCCCTCCCTGCTTGGACAACCTCTAAGGAGAGAATAATGGGACTGCCATCAAAACTGTGTCTTGGTTGACATAGGGAATGAATAGCTATCACATTCTGGGAAAGATTTCAATTTCTGATTATTACTGTGAACAATGACAGAGGCAAATCTATAAAACAGAAGGGTTTCAGTCTTGTGAATGTTGGGCTTCTCTCAATAAGACAAGAAAAATGAATAGAAAAAAATGTAGGAAATTCATTAATTCATTCAACCAGAATCTATTGAACACTTATTTCTGTTGATACTGAAAGAAAATTACAAACTGAATAAATAGCCTTGCCTTTGAAGACCTTACAGTAGTCTGAATTGGTGACACTTACCCAGGTAGTTGAGTATAAATTAATCTGAAAAGGGAATGAGTATTAACCACCAGTAGAACTGAGAATGGCTTCCCATAAGATGGTGGAAACTGAGTTGAACTTTGCAGGAGTCTAGCCTTCTTGTACATAAATCTCCTCCATGGGTTCTATGGTCCAGCCCACTTGATACACTGGGTATAGTGACTTCATCTCCCATTTCTTTTCCATTTGCATAGCACTGTCCCTCCCTCCATGTCTGATACATTTTTCTCACCTCCATGGAATCTTGGAATCCTTGCTTTCTTTGAAGACTCACCTTAAGCATCCTCTTCTCCACGAGGTCTTTCCTGGCACACCCTTCCCTAGTGCTTCCTTCTCCAGGTTACCTTAAATCTGCTTTATATTTTGCATTCACCTCTATATATTTTGAATCTATCTATAAATGTAAATATTGATTCTCTTATTAGAATGTAACTTCTTTAAGGATAGGGGCTCTTGCAATTTCGACTTTGTATCCTCAGTGGATGGCATTATGTCTAGGCCATAATAATTGATTGCTAAAGTTCCATGGTGGCTCAGGGTCCACAGCTGATGAGCCCATGAGAATCTGAGTAGCTCTGGTCTTTCCAATGTTATAATAATGTTAGTTCTAGTATTAGCACTGTTCCCACCGCTGCCACTGCCATTACTGCTATTATTATTTCCTGAGCATTAGGGCAGAAAGGTGAAAAGATTTTGTTCTACGGTGAGATGATTTGGTGAGTAGTTTGCGTTGTAAACTACTTTAATGGAAGGAGATTGAGTTTGGATTCATACAAAGTCAAAAACAGTATCTATTTCATACACTGTGAGGATTAAATAGAAATTTTCCTACCACCCCAGGGGACTGATCCCTTAATCCTTTGAATTTGTGTAACAGTTTGTTTGTTTTTTTTAATGACTTCCTTAGACATTGGATCCTCACACTTCTGTATGTAGCCCAGACTTTATTTGAGATTTACAGAATCTGAGGAGGTTTAGGGACTTACTAGAATCCTGGAAGTTAGGGCTGACTCATCTACCTTAAGTGACAGATCCAGGCGATAACCCATTATTCTGAATCACTTAGACTTTGCCTATACTCCAGAAACAGAAGATGCTTGAGCTAACCTCATCCCCTGAGGAAGCTACCCTAAAACCACTAATATGCATTTATTGGGGACTCCTGGGATCTAGTTGCACAACATCAGTATTTTTGCTTAAGGTAAGGTCCCTTGTAAAAGGCTGAATGTCTCATTCTCACATTCAGAGGCAAAGTCCTTACTTTCATACTATTAGAATAGTTTTAAAAATAAGTTCCAAGCTATTTTCAAATAGTTTATCAGCACATAAAATAAACTTTATCACTATCCTCTATTTGTTACCATTTTTATACTTCTTGGGCAAGTAATTTAATGAATGTCTCTTTATGAGGCCTTCCTAAATCCTTCCTACGATTCCTAAGAGTAAGGGGAAAATTACTAGAGCCTCATGGGAGAGGATCAAATGAGCTGAGATTGGAGTGGAAACCTGGCAGTGCCTCAAAATTTGGCAGGTGATTTGCCTTTTCAAAATGACTGGAATCATTCCACAATTGACAAATGGCCAAAAAATATGAACATGCAGTTTTGAGAGAAAGAAATCCAAGCTATCAAAAGCCATAAAAAAATGTTTTAAATCACTAATAGAGAAATGAACATTAAAAACAATTCTGAAGTTCAATCTCACACCTATCATATTGGCAAAATTGACAAAAATGGAAAATGATAAATGCTGAAGGGGCTGTAAGAAAACAGCCACGAATGCATTGATGATGGAACTCTAAACTGGTCTAGCCATTCTGGAAAGCTTTAAAAGCTGCAGATGCCCTTTGTTCCAATGATATTAGTGCTAGGTCTATACCTCAAAGAGATCAAAGAAAGAAGAAAATGACCCACATTTACAGCATCTTTGTTTGTGGTAGCAAAGAATCAGAAGCTGAGAGAGTGCCTATCAATTAGGGAATGACTGAACAACTTGTAATATATGAATCAGATGGCATACTACTGTACTGTACAAATGACAAAAGAAGATAGTTTAACAGAAACCTAGAAAGAATGAATGCAAAGTGAAATGAGATAAATTCATGAAAATGACATTTTTTTTTTGTATAACAGTACTATTGTAAAGACAAAAAAAAAAAAAAAAAACCCTGAAAAATTTAGATACTCTGTCAATTCAATGATTAATCACATTTTCAAGACACATTCTACCCACCTCTGGATAGAGATGTTATAGATTCAGAGTATAGATTTTTGACATGGCCGATTTGTTTTCCTTGATTATACAAGTTTGTAATAAGAATTTGGGATTTTTTAAAGAGGAGTGGGATGTGAGAGAAAGAGAATGTGGACCTGAAAATAAATTTTAATTTTTTAAAAAATTGTTTAATCACTTGTTTTTATTTTTTAAAATGAACATTGAGGCTGGGTGACCCTGGTCAAATCACTTAAGATTACTGTATCTCAGTTTCTTCATCTGCAAAATAAAAGAAACTAGATTTGATTTTTAAGGTCCTTTACAACTCTAAAATTTAGAATCCTAAGTTCCTATTGGATAACCCCCCCAATGATGAGGAATTCCTTACCTTTTGAGACAACCTATTTTTCTTTTGGAAAACCAGAATTGTTAGAAAGTATGTCCTTAAATCAAGATAAAATTTGCCTTTTTGTAACTATTAGTTATTTATATGTCATCTGGATCAAGCAGATCATTATCTCATCTTTGCCTCCATGCCCCAGCATACATTTCCTCAGATCTTCTGTTCTCTAGACTAAATATTCCTAGTTTCTTCAGTTAGGGATTCTGTATTTTTCTCTGTCAGCTCTGGCAGTGGTTAAACAACAAGTACATAATCTAGTTTAATAAAAAGCATTTCATCAGTGTTAGAGAATAAATATGGGACTATGATGTCTAAAGTCATTTTAGATTTGTTTAAAAACTCAGAAATAGCCATGCTATAGTTGGATTCTCTTGCTATGGTCTCTCTTCTATGCCCAGGGCAGTTCTCCCCAGGTTATTCTTCTTGTAAGGGGCCAAAGATGGCATAAAAAAAAGAAAATGTTGGACATCACTATGTTCATGGAGAGGCAGTCTGGTGATTTTGGCATCAGGAAGACCAGGATTGATGTTCTGACACATCTGATATAATAATACTGGACCCAAAATAGGAAGATCTGAGTTCAAATCTGACCTTTCTAAATAGCTGTACGACCCAGAATAAGTCATTTGATCTCTATCTGCTTCAGTTTCCTTAATAATACTACCTATAGCAGAAAGTTGTCATGATGATCATGTGAGATAATATTTATAAACCATCCAACACAGTGCAGGGTACACAGGACATGCTTAACAAATGTTTATTGATTAATTTACCTGGAATGTGCTCCTTCACCTGTGAACCTGGATTTACAGAATTTGTCAAGTTAGAAAGGACTCCATTAGCCACCTACCCATGCACATTCACGAGGTGGCTGAGTTTGTAATGGGCTGTTCTGCTAATCCATTGTGCTCTGCACTTGTGGGCACCCATTATTATGGATCTGAGTCCCATTTTTGTTGGTTTCTCTTAGGGGAGCTAGGGAGTGCAATGAATAGGGTGCTGGACCAAGAGGCAAGAAGACTCATCTTCCTGAGTTTAAATGTGGTCATGGATTAAATCTGGTAATGTAACTAATAAGTGTCATGACTTTGGGAAATAACTTAACCCTTTGTCTCAGTTTTTCATCTGTAAAATAAACTGTAGGAGGAAATAGAAAACTACTCTATTTTTGCTAAGAAAACCCCAAAGGGGAAAGGGGATCATGAAGAGTTGGACTGAATAACAGCAGTAGGTCATCTAGCCTCTGTTTATGGACATTTCAATGCAGCCCAGTCTCTAATTGTTAGGGAGATTTTCCTGATAATCCAACCTATATTCACTTCTTTGAAATTTCTGCCCATTTTTCCTGGTTCTGCCTTGTGTGGCCAGACAGGACAAGTCTGGTTCCTCTTCCAAATAATATCCTTTTAGATACTTGAAAATAGTTTTCATGCTCTCCTCTCCACGCCTCCCAACATTCTTTTCTCCAGGTTTCTTCCCTTCCTTAGCATCCATTATACCTCTCCTGGCTGCTGACCCATCATCCTCTGCACTATTGCTCAATCTATCAATACTTACCCAATGTCACTGTGTTCAGTGATGTTTTAGGCTTGGTGAATGGAGTTGGACATAAATTGGACATAAATTACAATTTCCAATCTCAAACTTGTAGTATTATTGAGAAAACCATCTAAATAATACTGTTCTTGACACTTTCTCTACCATTGTCATTTTGGACAATTTCCTTAGGCCCCAGATTACGATTCTATAAAATGACAGGCTTTAGACCTTTAGATTTAAGACTACACACATGCACACACACACACACACATGCACACACCCTCCATATTCCATTTCATATGTTCCTTTTGGAATGCTATTCCAAATTCTAGATATATTGTTGATGTAAGTTATCAGTCACTCACAAATAATATTCACAAACCCCCATCAGCGTTTTTCTTTCACCAGACAAGTAAAGAATACATCAGTTTAAAGGAAAAGACATTTAATTAAATAACATCTTGTAAAGTAAATGACAAGAAAATCATACAGGAATACATTTTCCTACAAGTCACACTATCAACTTTGGAGGAAGAAATGCCAGTTGCTAATGTACATGACCAAGAAATATGTATTACAGCGTACAGGTATAGGGACACATGTAGCTAGTGAACATGTATAAAGGGATACATATATAGGGAACATACATTGTTGAAAAACTCACCACTGGCATTGTAAAGCTGTTGATGTCATCTGGTGTCATTAGGCAGCCTGCTTTCTCTGCTATTTTTGTGTCAACTGCTCTCTTCTCAGTGTCACTTTTGAGTTGCCCTCTGCTTCCATCTGCTGGAGTATAACAGAACAAAGTGGATGTCACCAGCTGTATTCCTAACCAGAAAATTATCAGGGCTTAAAGGAGGGGATATGGTGGGAAGGACACAGTCAGGCAAGAGAAAATGGGGAAATGAATGGGACAATGTGAGAGTTTAAGAGACAGAATAATTCATTTCTTAGACTTCATTTTCCTCAATTATAAAATGACAAAGTTGGAATAGATATCTTTGAAGGTTCTTTCTATCTCTCTAAATTTAAGATAAGAGAGCCATAATTTTGATGGCTCATCCAGATCAGTTGTTTCATATAAACATGACCCTAATCATAAATAAATTACAAAAACATCATCTAGCCAACTTAACTCCTCAAAAAATATCCTGAGATTTGCTTCAGTTATATCCCACTGTTCCATTAGCATTCTTAGGATTAACCCTGGATCTATGATTTCACTGATATAGGGATTTCCCAGCTAATGAAAAAAGCAAAAACAAACCCTTTATCAAATTCCCCCAGCCATCATTTAGGGAAATAATCCACTATGAGGAAGGAGCTATGGGTCCCCACCAATTGCTCACAAAGCAGGGAAGCTAGCTTAGCTGAAGTAGTAAGGTAACCTAAGGGAAAGAGGAGGCAGTATGTGTCAACTCACCATCATTCCCTTGACTACCACCTCTTTTCAGACTCCAAAATGATAGGCCTGGGCCCTGAACCCAAGAGTCCTGGGAATAGCAATGTTTCCCAAACTATTAGCCCTGCTTTTAGTCTGGTCCATACAGCCACCACTGAAGGGAGAACTTCTTTTGAAAATGGGAGTCTATCTTTCTCACCATCAACAACCACCACCTACCATTTGCACAGGTAAGTAAGCTCAAGAACTCTGAAAACAGCATGTCCTACTTTAAACCTAACTCCTAAAGCTTCCCAGGAAGCAAATTGTATGAGAATATTTGAATATTAGTAATTGCTTCTTCAGGTATTATAGCTCCTACCTCCTCAGAAGCCATAGTTACCCAGAAAAGAAAAATCCTTCATACTAAAGCCTTGCTAAGTGGTATAATGTATTGTACATTGGGCTTAGAAGAACCATCTTCAAGAGTTCAAATCCAGTTTTAGATTAGCTGTGTAATCCTGGACAAGTCACTTAATCCTGTTTGTCTCAGTTTCCTTATTTGTAAAATGAGCTGAAGGAAATGGCAAATTTCTCAAGTATCTTTGCCAAGAAAACCTCAAATGAAATCATGAAGAATCAGACACAAATGAACAACAAAGAAACATTACCATCTGCTTTGCTGATGCATCCTAAGGACTATGAGGCTTTACTTATATGCACTATCTCCCCCACTAGAATGTGAGTTCTTTGAGAATAGGAACTGCCTATAATTTTTTAATTTGTCTCTTCAACACTTAAAGACTTTGCACAGTCCTCCCTCATAGATCCAATTCACTTGCATCATGTCATCACCTCCCTAATGTCATATTCCTCTTAAGAAAGAAGGACAAACAACACAGTAATGCTCCGGAAGGCGCTGACTAGATAAAAGAGGGATGCTGAGATAACCACTGTACAATTATGCAGAACCTACTATGCTTTGTGCATAATAAACACTTAATAAGGGCTATTTCATTTACTCATTTATACCAATGCAGCTCCCCAGATTCTCTGCAACTTAGACTCTCAAAGATTTGCTGAGAGCACTGGTATCAAACTCAAATAGAAGTGGGGGACATGTATAGACAGTATTTTTAATTATTTTATTTTTTCCTAGTTGTATATTACATGTATACTTATGTATATTACTTTCTACATGTATATTAACTTTCTAAATTCACATTTCTTTATGAATCATGTTGGGAGAAAAAAATGAGAACAAAAGGGGAAAACCACAGGAGAGGAAAAAAATAGAAAAAAGAAATGAACATATCATGTATTGATTTACATTCAATCTCCATAGTCCTTTTTCTGGATGCAGATGATATTTTCTATCTAGAATTTATTGGGATTGCCCTAGATATAGACAGTATTAAAACATAGTACTATCTATGTTTTATTGCATTTCTTTTTCTTTTGGTAATTATTTTCCAATAACAATTTAATCTGGAAACCACCCCACTTGGGAGGGCTAGTGGCTGCATGTTTGACTGACAGGGAACTGAAGGGACTTATCCAAAGACCCTATAGCCAGTATGTCATAGAGAAGACTAAAAATCAGTTCTTTGAAAACAGTTTCAAGCGTAGCACAATACATATTATTATATCAATTATATATTACTATATTATATATTATTATTATATCAATTATATTATATCAATACTATATTATGTATTGAAGTAATAGATCCTGGGTGACCTTTCAGTGAACTAGGCAGTTTTCAAAAACTGTATAAATTGGAGAGAAGGCACCGAACTATTGGTTGAAGGATTCTCCTCATAGGGAGTGCCTTCTGCTTAAAGACACTGGTCTTTAGCTTCTCTCTGTTTTTTTCAGACAAGAATTCTTAGTTCCTCAACTTGTTGAAGTAGAAGGTGATGATATATTCTCTGTATTCTTTCACCTTGAAGAACATTCATTTCCCTCCTCCACTCTTCCTTACCCCTACCAGGAATATCCAATTACCAGTAATGGAAGCCTTCTAGAAGGCAAGTGGGGGTGGATTAGGAAGAAGCTGCTAAAGGGAACAGAACTTCCCCTCCCACCCATGTTCTTATTTGTTCATCCTCCCTGATAGTACAGGGAAAGAAAGAGGCATTTATTTGCCTTGGAGTTATTAAAATGTCCTTTTAACAGTCGGCAAATCTCAAGGAGTAATTCAAATTCAATGTATTCTGGTTAGAGCAGAATAGACTAAAGACTCCACCACAAGTCAAGTCCCGGCAGCTCTTAGAAAAGTGAGATGAGAAAAGTGGGGAGACAGAATCCTGGGTTCCATTAGAGGTTTGCTAATGACTCATCCATTAGCCTATGGCAAGCTATTTCCCTTCTTTGTGCCTCAGTTTAATGACCTTTCATCTTTAGTGGGATAATAATATACCTCTTAGAGAAGAATCTTAAAGTTTAATGCTGGTAAAGCCTTTTAAGAGTGTTAGATAAAAGGTTCTCCATAATTGTGCAGTGGTTATCTTAACATCCTTTTTTTTTTTTTTTTTTTTTTTTTTTTTTAAGTCAGGGCATTGCAGAATATTACTGTGTTGTTTATTCTTCCTCCTGAAGAGGAATTTGACATTAGGGAAATGCTGCCATGATGCAATGAATTGGATTTGTGAGGGAAGGCTGTACAAAGTCACCAGCCTCATTTTCTCCTCCAGAGCCATCTGGGTCCAATGGCAATATATAGGTCAGGATGACTAGAGATAGCCCTGGATGCAGTAAGAGAACTTGACTTTTTAAAATTAAATCTTTAAAAGATCTCCATTTGATTGAGGCAACACCTGATCAGTGATTAAGGATAGGTAAGGATAGGTAAGAAAAGGCAAAGAATGGCCTCTTCGTTCCTTATATTCTACTATCCTAAACTATGCCATATACATAGCGAGTCCTTTATAAATACTTATTAAATTGAATACTAAATATCTTTTTTGTCCTCTCCTCTGTAAAATCCTTCTGTCTCATATCTTTAATCATTGCCTCTTTTACCTAGTCAGTACATATACATACATACACATACACACACACTCATTTTGACTAGGTAAACTATCTACGCGTACATATATCTGTTTATATATATCGGTGTATCTCTAGCTATTTATATACCTGTATCAATCTAGGAGGAGAAGACCCTCAGGGTTTCTAGCCAAAATAGAAACAATTGTTAGGGAAAGATTAGTAAGATAGAGAGTAACTTCAAGGAGCTTACTAGTAACAAAGTATAAATGATTAGTTCAATTAATGATACAAAGTACCATGGGAACTGGGGGGGGGGGGGGGAAGGAAAGAAATAATCTTCCTCTTCCCTGTGTATTTTGTACATAGTAATGTTCTATAAACACTATTCAATGCAGATGTTCTGGGAAAATTATCTAAATTCTTTGGCCTCAATTTCCTCATCTTTAAAATGAGAAGGTTGGACTCCATGAGCCTTTTTCACTCTTTTTAAGGCTCTTTTTAAGAGCCTTTTTCACTCTAAATCTGATCCTGATTAAAAGGAAAAGAAAAGCAGAGTTGGAATGGGGAAAGGGGAAAAGGTTCAGTGCTCATCAATTGGGAAATGGATGAATAAATTGTGTAAGACTGTATTTGGAATATTATTTATCACACAAGCATAAGAAAAAGAATTTTAGAAAGTCTCAAGTAATATGGAATGAAAAGAACCAAGTAAACTATTTAAAGAAGGACAGGAACTTTGTAAAATAAACTAAAGTTAAAAAAAAAAAACAACTTTGAAAGGCAGAAGAATTCTAATTTTAAGAATAATTGCCAACTGTATCTCCAGAAAAGCTATGATGAAACATGCTGTTACCCTCTTTTCCAGACAAAGAGGTGATGGGCTCAAGGTGTTGAAAAATCTACATTTTTAGCTCTTAAGTGTGAATTCATTTACCTTGAATATACCTATTTATTACAAGAATTTTTTCTTTCAGTTTCTTAAGTGAAGGTTAGGATAGAAGGAAAGGTTAGAGATTAAAATTTAAAAAATAAAGATTATGAAGGGAGGAGAAATAGGGAAGAAAGGAGAGAGAGAGAGAGAGAGCAACATTTCTTAAAATGCACAGAAAAAGAGATTCAGAAAGAATTACAGATAAGTAAGAGAGTTTTGAAAGTAGCATGAAATTTATTTTTATTGTGTACATAAAAAAACTTAGTACTTCCTCCCCAAATACACGTCAAGACAATTTTTAGCATTTGTTTTTTCAATATTTTGAGTTCCAAATTTTTCTCCCTCTCTCCCTTCCCTCCCTTCTTCCTAAAATGACAGACCATTTGATACAGATTATACATGGGCTATCATATAAAACATTTATTATGTACATTTTAAAAAAGTGATATGAAACAAAGATTCATGGTTTTTGATGCAGATCAGTGTTCTATTGTGACCCTGGATAAGTCATTTAACCCTGTTTGCCTCAGTTTCCTCATCTGTAAAATGAGCTGGAGAAGAAAAATGGCAAAGCATTCCACTCTTTGCCAAAAAAAAACCCTCAAATAGGCTCACAAAGGATCAGACATGACTGAATAACAATAACAACAAATGTATAAGGAAATGTTCTTTTGGTGTTTAAGTTCAGAATTTAAAAACAAAATAAAATCTATGATTCTATAATCTGAACTCAGATCCTGACATCATTCTAGCTATGTGCCTAGGAACAAATCATTTAAATTATCTGGGTCTCAGTTACATCATCTACAAAATTTATACAATAATTCGTATTTTCTCTACATCCCAGGGCTACTGGAAGGAAAGTATTTTGTAAATCTGAAAGTATTGGAGAAATGTGAGTTATTATTAGCCACCCACTTCTTGAGTCCCTTTGCTCCCCTTCTCAACTCTCCTCCCTGGTATGTGGCTTGTGTCTGAATTAGAGATTCTATTACCTTTGTAGTGTGGCCATCCTGTCACAGCTGTGAGTAGTGGGCTCCTTTCCCGGGAGCCCAGAGACAGGCCACTGCTTCCCTCTGCTGGCCCCAGGGAAATCTCTGTGCTTAAAACCATCCAGTATTTATCTCCATTGAACTCTGTTTGTCCCAAAGCTCTGACTGGGGTCCTAAGAGGGAGTTGCTGCTAGAGATTTGGAACAGAGGAGTGACATAATCAAAGCTGTCCATTAGGAAGATCGTTTTGGAAGTAATTTTCAGAAGGGATTAGAAACCTGAAGAACTGGAGATGGAGAAACCAGTTAAGGCTATTACTCTAGCCAATGAAATGTAATGGAGAATTGCACTACTGTGATAGTGGAAATAAAAGAAGGCGTGGAATGAAGACACTTCAGGAATTGAGTATTGTTGATGAGAAGAGTCAAAGATGAATTTGGCCTTTTAAGTTTAAGTAACTGGGAGAATGGTAGAATCATAAATAGGGAAGAGGGGAAAATAACAAATCCAGTTTTAGATACATGAATTTGAAGTTCTAATAGGACAATTGAGATCGAAATGTCTACCAGACAATTGGAAATGTGGGAATGAAGTTTAGAATTGAGGGGCAATATGTGGCACATAATAGATTCTTAATAAATGCTTGTTGATTGATTGAATGAGATGTAAGGGTATGAGAGAGATTAAGGAATGTTCTATATAAAGATCACTGAAGTTCCAAGAGTAGATGAGATCACCAGGAGTCAGAGAGAAAAAAATGAGGGCCAAGGTTATTATGAGGATCAAGTGAGAGAATATAAGCACTTAGTGCTTATACACATTAGCTATTATTATTGGTGTTGCTATTATTATTTCAAGAGGCAGGTAGGTACATAGGGGATAGTGTGTTAGCCCTGATGTTGAGACAACCTGCATAAAATCCTGTCTCAGAAACCTACTAGTTGTGTGACTCTGAGCCAATCATTTAACCTCTTAGCCTCGGTTTCACTTTTGTAAATTGGGAATAATAACAGCACCTACCTTATAGAATTATTGTAAGGATTTTGTTATCATTTCAGTCATGTCCCCATTTGGGGTTTTGTTGGCAAAGATTCTGAAGTGGTTTGCTATTTCCTTCTCCAGATCATTTTATAGATAAGAAAAGTGAGGCAAATAGGGTTAAGTGATTAAGGGTCATACCACTAGTAACTAAACTCAGATTTGAATTCAGGTCTTCCTGATTCCAAGCTCAGAGGTCTATCCATTGCACCACTTTTTCATTGCTCATTGTAAGGATTAGATGAGATAATATGTAAATAGGGTTTCACAAAGCTTCAGGCACAATATATATGCTATAACAATGATGATGATGTTGATGTCTAAGAGGTAACATGGTACATTGGATGTAGTATTGGCTTGGGGGGTTACCAAACTTTAATTTGAATATTGGTTCTGCCACTTTGTGCCTCTCTGAATATAGTCAAGTACTTTCATCCCTCTGACCCTTTTTAAAATTTCATCTAAAAAATAATAATGATCTCTAAGGTCTCTTCTAGCTTTTGATCTAGGATGTAATGACACTGTGCTAAGTGTTGGGGATACAGAGATGCAATAAAATGAAAATGTAGCTAGGACTGAGGGTTTTTCAATGGGTGTGATTAATTGGGAAACCTGAAGAAATACTTCTGGATATTTAGTGTAGCGGTAGTGTCAAAAGCAGAAAAGGGCCACTAAATAAACATAAAGATCCTGGAGGTCACACATTGACTGAGAAAACCACATATAACATTATCTACATTCTATTGTGTTTATATTTATTTTGTTAACTATTTCCTAATTTCATTTTGATCTGGTTGAGGCAGGCTCTTAGGAGTACTGGGCAATAGAGGGTCTCTTGTTGGACACTTTTACCCTAGCCTATAATAGCAGATAGTGCTATCAGTTGCATCCCCTAACACTTCCAGAAAAGCATTTGAACATCATACTCCCAGATTTCTTTAAGTTTAGCTCAGTCACTAAATGTAATCATATGATTGTATGAAAGATGCTACTTTTCTACTCTATGGGAATGTTTTCCTCCTCCCCTTTGCCTAAACACACTGAAGACATAACAAAGAAAAGACAAGCCTCTGTGATGAGGCAATTTGGGATCTGCTTAAGCCATACTTAAAATGAGGACAATCTACATGTCAATACTTGCAGATGGAACATGAATGTGTTTGTAAATAATGATGGAGTGATTTTATGCAAGAAGAGGCTACAGAGAGAATTTGATATGATTTTGGAATTGCATACATTTGTATGTCAATGTGATTGGCACTGAAATTGCTTTGACCCCCTTTAGTTAGTAGATGATCAAATTTTATGTCTTGCTTTATGGAAGTGAGTGAAATGGGAAACTGAGGACTTCTCAGAATAACTGTGGGCAATTCAAGACTCAGCACCAAGGATCTGTTAATCGTTAAGGCTCCAGGAAGAAGAGCAAAAGACTTGCTCTTCTAGCAAAAATACCTGAGATAACCCCCTTGATCTTTATTTAACTTCTTAGAGAAGAACCTGACTAATTATTTGATGTCCTGGAGATACTCAAGAAGTCTCCAATCTACCTATTTCTATTTGTTGATTGAAGAAGCCTGAAGTGAACTAAGTCTCCTTGGTTATTCTAGAAACCTTTTAACCTCTCTGGCTTAATCAATTACTTACCTCTAAATAAATCTCCTTATTGTGGAGGATTATGTGGTTTCTCATAAAATCATTAACTAAGGTAGATTGAAACTATAATCTAAATTTTAGTTTATGAAGGTCTAATGGGTTTGGGGAAAATGAAATTCTTTGTACAAACCTTACAATAGAGTCCTCATACCCGCTCAAACACACTTGCAAGCATTTGCAAACATAATAAACTGACCATCATAAACTTAGGCAAAGATACCTGCAATAAATCAACTATATTGACTTGACTAGAATTTAGCAAACCCTTTGCTGCTTCCAATTAAGCAGGGAATGAAAATTAACCAAATGAGGGGAAAGGGTCACATGTGGGTTTTGAATATTTAAATCATCACCTGGCCTTTGTAAAATCCGCTCTCCTCTCTCTGACACTTCAGTGAGTGGACTGTCCGCCTCTCTGAGATTCTAATAAAGCTTCTGTTCTTCACTTTGAGAAATCTCTGAGTAGTCATTTTGAGTTAGGGGTTGCCATCCCACACAGAGGTAAAGCTACTCTGATAATCTTATGTAGGATTCATTAACCTTGTGAGTAGAGCTGGGACTAGAAGTAGACAAGATAGGCAGCCATCTAGAATATAATTTGAGAGGCCCAAAAGGAATAGATTTTTTTTAAGGTAATAGGGATGGTGCTCTAGTGAATGTGTGAAAATGGAAAAAGGCCTTGTGAGCCCCTGTGTACTCCCTGGCTTGGTTCCTATAGTAATACAACAGCTACTACATTAACATTACTTTTTTATGCATAAACATACACATTTTTAACATCTGAAAATTCTGTTCTCTTTGGCTCAAAGGTATTCATTTGGTTCTGTCAACTTACACCATGCTGTGCATACAATAGATGCTAAATGTGTTAGTACATTTCAGTAAAGACCCAAATGTTCTGATGAAAACACATAGGATATACTTGTAAATATGTTTGGAAGAAAGATAGTGGTTTAAACCTTGCCTAGTATTCAGAAATTTCTGGTCTTCCCTCTGTGATCTCTCAAGAGTATGAAAACATTATAAAGACTATAAAGAATAAATGCCCTTATTTTCTTCCCCTCTCCTCCTGGTCCCCCTTGACACCTTTATTTTAGATGCCTCCAAACTATAATTGAGAGGGGCAATAGGAAGAATGGAAAGAGTGGGATGGGTGGAATGGAGAGGAGGAATAATATCCACTCTAGGGTGTCTAAACCACCACCCTCCCTCTCTCCCTACTTCAAACCCTCCTTCAAACCCATTTAAAGGCAAGAATTCTTTCTACTCTATGACATGTAAATATTTTTTAATGCATAATTTGTGGCTGGGAATTTCAGTTGTCTCAAGTCAAGCTGTGGCTGGGTTTATGTACTCGCTCAGCACATTTTCTAGAATTCATCATGCTAGGCGCATTTAACCATGTAAAGACAGGCAGTTCTTGATAGAATCAAAATGATGAAGTAGAAGCTGACACCTGAGCTTGGGAACTGTAGTCAGAGAGATCTAACCACATCTAAAATTTTATAATTCTTTGGCCAAGTTACTTATTTTTATTTCTCCATTTTCTTGAGTGTTTAAATTAGGTAAGAGTAGTCTAACAGTCCCTGCCTTTTTTTCTGTTTAAAATCATGTATCAGATGGTCCTGGGGACCAGGTCTTTGGAAAGCTTTAGGGAAGTTCATTGCTTTTTTTTCTCTTTAAATGTAGAAGTCTCCTCATTTAAAGTACAATCTTAATTGTTTTAAGGTCTGTTAAATGTCCAAAAGATTCAATTTATTCAGAATGATTCTCAAGAACAAAAATTAGGATTAACGAATAGAAATTCAGATTTGGGCCCAATATAGGAACTTCCCAACATTGGGACTGCTATCAAATACAATGGGCTGCTTTGTGTGCTCATGAGTCACTGTTTCTCAATGACCATTTATCAAAGATGCTGTAGAAAGTGTTCATGCTTCAGGCAGAGTCCATTAGAGTAGATGGTATCTAAGATTCCAAGATTCTAAAATAGATGCTGCTGATCTTCCTTAGGTGACTGCATAGATCAATTAAGGATTCTGATGGACCTCTGATCTCAGGGATGCGGGTACTTCCTCCAGAGCTATAGATTGCAAAAGAGCCAGGTCCCCACATCTTGAGATACTCTGACATGAAGATTATGTGGATGGTCTTCTTGTATTTCTCCTCATGTTTCATGGATAAAAGTAGAACATGTGGGCCATCTATCAGTTATTTCCTCCTTCTTGCCCTGTGACTATTCCTTAACTATATTGAATGTCCAGACACCCAGATTTTGTGGCACCATTCATTTGAAAATGTACAAGTAGCAATAAGTATTTACTAAATACTCTATGTCCCAAGTACTGCTAGGGATACAGATACAAAGAGAAAAGACAACTTCTTTTCTCAAGGAGCTTTCTAATTGGGGAAGACAAACCACAAAAGACATACTCTAAAAAGATACAACCACACATAACAGGGATCGGAAAGTGGAGTGGGGTTGAGGGGAGGTGGAGAGGGAGAAACTACATTTGAGGGGGCAAAGTGACAAAGCATAGCTGGTGTGATCTAAGCCTTTGCCCAAGATGGAGATCCTGAAAGGAATTCACTTTCATATAACAAGTCAAAGGCTTCACGGATCTTGACCCTAAAAAGAATTAATGTTCACATCATAAATTTAGAACTAAAAAAAAATAATAATAATTCAGAGGATATCTTGACCAACTCCATTTTACAGATAAAGAAATTGGTCTCAGGAAGGATGGCTTTCCCAAGGCCCAGTGGTAATAAGCACTAAAAATGGCATTTGAATCCTGGTCTTAGGACTGGAAAGCCTGTAATGATGATTTCCATTGTGCTCTGCAGCCTCCTCAAAATCTCAAAATACCTTTAAAAATGTTTTTCTATCTTTTCAAATCTGTGTAGATGATGTTGCTAAGTGACGTAAGGCTTTTCCCCAACTTGTACGCATTGTGCTTAACCTGTGGTCTTTGTGGCTGTGCTTTTCCATGTCTGCTGACTCACATTCCTCCTGTTTCGTGATTTGGTAGAGGAAGAATTATTTCAATTTCTCTGAGAAGAATCTCTCAGTTCACTGCTTGTTGATGGCTCCTCCATCTTGCACATGTATCAGCTTATCTGTGGACCCCCACAGATGTCCTTGTGCATATGTGTGGATAGTCATATTCATTTACACTTCAATATTCTTTGAACAGTTTCTTAAACCAAATCGGTTGTATAGTTGCAGGTTTTGCCATAGTGTGCCTTGGTATCTGTACTATTTGAATGGAGGTGTTTAAACACATATGTACACATATACCCACAACCCTCCTCTAACAGTACAACAAAGGTTACCTAGAATGCCCTGATTCCTTTCTAAATAAAGCATGATATGAAATACTATATTGTTAGATGATTAGTGTAATTTTTGATGAACAGGTTCAGCTGTCTATTTCTATTTGTGAAAAGAGTAATATGATATTGACAAGAGCATGACACCTTGTGAAAAGGAGAAGATAATCTTTGGGGTTTTTTGTAGGGAAGATAGGGTTGAAATAGGTAGATTTTTTGGACCACTGTATTTATTTATTCAATGAAAAATCTGTTTTCTCTGGAACTGTCACATTTGTCAGAAAAAGGACAGGATGGTAAATAGATCTCAAAAAGAAGCAGTTGTCTCCTGACTTGATTTAAAAGTTTGCTGTTACCCAGAATAGAGCAAGGCGTTTGGTTTTTCCCCCTCTCTCTCTTTTGTGATTACTCAAAGTTGGCCTAGGTCTAGTCACGGGTGCATTTCATTTTATTATTGTTAACAACAGAAATAATCATATTACTAATAGCTAGTATTTATATAGCACCTACTAAGTGCCAGGCGATGTGCTAAGTACTTTACAGATATCTCATTTGATTAAGCAAATCATGACAGTATTACTGCCTTGAATTTAGGCCGCTCATGAATATAGGTCACATCTTGAAAATGAGCTTTCTTTGAAAAGAAAATAGGTCTATGCTCAAAACCCATGCTGATTATGGGCTATAGTCAAGTTAATGCAATCCAGATTTTGAGGAAATAGTGCTTATTATATTTGAATTAAGGGAACCCAAATGGAAATCCAGATTTATACAGAAGGTTAATTAGGAGGTGATTATTTGTTCTCCAGAAGGATATGTTCTAGGATTAATTTAAGAAGCAAGATCTCTTAGTACACTGAAAATATAATTCTATTTGTAATATTCTGCAGAATAATATCTTGTCAAATATCATCAATTGGGTCCATTAAAATGATTTAAGATACAACATGATGAAGGGCAGTTATTCCAATGAAACAATATTATAAGTATCAAGAATCTGGTTTATTCCTGCTAGGTTTTGTGAACTTAGAGGAGAGTTTGGCTTGAATGAATAAATGAATGAATGATTTATTAAATGTTTACCTGCCCCCGATGGATCCAATTACAAAAATGTGACATTATTGGTTCTCAAAGAGTTTAAATTCTAATGGGGAAAACAATACATACAGGTGATCATAGCTAGGATTGGAATACTTTGGTTTGAAAAATTATTTGTTTTGAAAAATGAGACATAACAACTATACTACCTTGGGAAAATTATTTAAATATTTAGTGCCCAATCAACAAGACTCCAGGTTAAAGAGGAAATATTTGTCTGCATTGTTAGAGGGAATTTACTCATTAGAATTATCCTATCCCAATAAAATTACTTCTGATTAAAAAGAAAAAAGATTAACAGGCCAAAATGTACTTAATCATTCCCTATTCTTCATTCTAAGACTGTTTATAGGCTTCAGCATTTAAGGCTGCTGTGAAAATCCTTAATGTATTAGCGAAGTGATTGTGGAAGGGAGTTGTCTGGATAGTATTATATTGGGTAATATCATATGTCTCTTTACAAGCATTTTCATACAATTTATCTCATGTGATCCTCACCATAACATATAGATGTCCTAGTGGAATCACTTAAGATTGTGGAATCAGAATGATGTGAATTCAAATCTGATCTCAGATAATATTTACTAGCTAAGTGATTCTGAACAAGTTAGCCTCTGTCTACCTCAGTTTCCTTCTTTGCAAATTGGGGATCATAATAACATCTTAATAACTAACCCTCACAGGGTTACTGTGAGAATAAAATATATTTGTAAAGCACTTCCTATCCAAAAGGCTAATGAATGCTGGTTATAATTATTATTGTTGTTATCCTCCCTTCCCATCAAGGAAATATATGACTAGACCATCTTCAATCATTCTGATCTATACTGAAAGCTAAGCAGTGTCTTACTTAGTATGACCCATATACTGATTAAAAGCATTGACAGCTGACACAAGTAGAGACTCAAGTTTCCTATTGACCTTTGTATGATACTTCATTTGTACAAGGAAGAAACTTTAAGATTTTTAAAAGCTTCTGAAATGGAAGCATGAGTTATGGCAGGTCCTACTGAACTGAAAAAATTGGACTAAAGATGCATAAATAGACTGAGCATCAGTTGAGAAAACTGATTCCCAGGTAGTTTATATGATTTAACCATAGTCACACAGGTAGTACCAGAGGCAAGAGTTGAACTCTGATCTTCTGAATCTGGTGTTCTTTCCACACTGCTTCTGAGAACCAGTTAAGAGGAATTTCAGTCAGAAAAGATAGACTAGATACTGTCCCTTCTTCATAAGGATTTGCTCTAAGATTACTTTTAGGTGACAAGATCTTCTAGTGCACTGAAAATATTTAATTCTCTTTGTAGAAGATGGTGAACAGTCAAGAGACCCTGAACAAAAGCAGAGTCTGTAGAGATCTTGATTCCAGAACTAGAAAGCAGACATCAGGTTGCACTGATCAAGTAGTAGAGATAATTAGGATTTCCAAGCAGAGTAATGACTAACATCTGTGTTCCTTTTAGAACATCGAACTGAAGGTGGAAGTAGAGAGCCTGAAAAGGGAAATCCAAGAAAAGCAGCAGGACCTCGATAAAACATGGTGAGCTGCCTCTCTGTGATTACTGAGTTCTGGTCCCTCCATCCTCCAGGTGACTCTATGCTCTGACTGTTCCTGGCTTGCAGATATTTAAAAAAGCAAACAAACAGCTCTGAATTCCCAAAGAACTCCTGACTTATTCCTCTAACTCATACTACACTGGGAATAAGGGCATAACATCACTATGGCAGCATGATTCAATACAATTGAGTATAGCAACAAATATTTATTACATGCCTTCTGGGTCAAGATATGGTAGGAACTGAGAATACAAAAAAATGAAAAATAACAGTCCGTGTTCCTCCCTATTTCAACAAGTGTTATTGGCTCCCTATTATATTTGCATCAGTGGTTCTCAAATTTTTTGGTCTTAGAACCAAAAATGATTGAGGACCACGCACCATAAAGATCTTTAATGTTGATTATAGCTATGGATAGTTATCATATCAGAAATTAAAACATATTAATATTATTGTGGAAACCGTTTTGACCTTGAGGACCCTATGAAAAGAGTCTCAGGTATTCTCAGGGCTCTCTAGACCTTACTTTTGAGAAGTGTTGATTTAGACAAAGAGTTTTTGGTTAGCACTCACTTGACTCTAAATCTTCATTTTTTTTAAGGATTCTAGTTAATTCATGTTTTAACATACACATTCAAGGAGTTAGAATACACAGGGGCAAATGCATTTCCCAAGGTTTCTCTCTTGAGGGGTCCTATGCATTCCTTTTGACCTCAACCCCAGAAGTACAGCAACTGTTCTATCTTTAAAAGAGGCAGTGAGGTGACAGTGGATAGAGCACCAAGCCTGTAGTCAGGAAGACAACTTCAAATCCAGGCTCAGATATTTACCAGTTATATGACTCTGGGTAAGTCATCTATCTTGTGTTTATCTTAGTGTAAAATTTTCTTGCTCAGTTGTTTTTCATTTGTCTCCAACTCTTCATGAGCTCATTTGAGATTTTTTTGGGCAAAAATAGGAGTGAGTTGCCCTTTCCTTCTCCAGTGCATTTTAAGAAGAAGAAACAGGCAAACAGGGTAAAGTGACTCTTACTGCAGCCCAGGTCTCTATCCACTGTACCACCCAGATGCCCCCTTTTTGTTAAATGGAGGTGATGTTAGCACCTTTCCCTAGGATTATTGTAAGGATTAAATAAGATAATAATTGTAAAGCTCTAATCCTAATGCCTAGAACATAGTAAGTGCTATATAAATATTAGCAATTATTATTGTTGTTATAATTATTATCTATAAAATAATAGCATGTCACCATCATCATCATCATTATAGCACCTATCCCTCAAGGTTTTTTGTGACGATCTAATGAGATAGGTCTGTCCAGCACTTAACACAGTGCCTAGAACATGGTAGGTAATTAGTAAATGCTAGTCCATTCCAAGAGAGCCCAGGAGGGACTGTTACCCGGAGAGTAGGATAAACCTTTGCCACTCTACAGCAGAAGCTAGTTGCTGGGGAAGGAGGGGCAGCAGGTTCCCAATGAGCTTCTCAACAAAGCTGGAGAAGCCCTGAGCAGGGTCAGCTCTCAGTAGGGAGTCTGATAACCTTGGATACAGCTCCCAGAAGTGAAACAGAGCTTTCTGTGGAGTCAGCATCTCTAGCCAATAATCCCACAGTCTTGGAAATGAAGGCATAGGTGGAAGTGGATTGTAATCAAGAAATGATTAAGAACTTGGAATAAAAATCCAAACTGCATTAAGGACCACTCAGCACTTGGCTCTGAAAATACTGATCATCTTCCTTTCCTTCTTGCTTTCCCCACCCCCTTACGTTTAAGGACAGCTGCCTGCCATCTAAAAATAAGCCATTGGCACCTGATTCACTTATTCTGGTGCCTCTGGGCATTCCTGTAGACAGCAGAGAAGGGTATCTATGCCAAAGTCCTGAGCTCTGCTGGAGAAAATGGTTGGCACTGTACCAAAAGAAAACTTTTCAAAGCTCCGGGTTGGGGGGGGGGGGGGGGAGGGAGGGGCATATAGATTTCAAAGGATGGCTTGCTCTTGACCATATGCTGTCAGAGGCATTGACAATTCAAGAAACAAGAGAAATCTGAGTTATAAAGCAGTAAGAAGGAAGATTCCAAGGGCAGAAGGTGGTGAATCAAGCAGATGATGTCTTCTATCTTTCAAATGTTATCTTAAAGGCCCCCTTTCCAATTTCTCATCTTGAATCTGTGGTAATGGAGAAATTTTGGGGGAGGCAAATAATCTACATGACTTAATAAAGAACAGCCATCCTGAGTTTCTTAAATATTATCAGAAAGGGATTGGAAAGAAGTTCACCCTTTGACATCCTTTCCCTGTCCAAAGTCTTTCTATCTAGTCAAAATGACTTGAAGTTATAAGAACATTTGGTACTTTATTTATTGTCCCCTTGGGACATTAATGCAGTCAGTAAACCAACATATAAGTGCCTACAATATGTCAAGCACTATGCTAAGCACTGGGAATTCTAATGATAATAGAAATAAGTCCCTACCCTCAAAGAGCTTACAATCTAATGAGGAGGGGGAGAACAGACAAAAGGAAACTGGCAAAAGAGAGGGGGAGGACAGTGAAAGTACTTGAAAAGGGGGTGTGGTAGAAAAGTCAGACAAATGCAAAATACAGCCCAATGGGAAGCAAGGAGAGCTTCTGCTAAGTCCATGTTATGTCATTGCAGGGCAGCAGCAGAGAATCTGAACAGCCATAATGAAACAGAGCTCCGGCGCCATTATGAAGAGAGGCAGCAAGAGACTGAGCATGTATACGAACTCCTGGAGAACAAGATCCAGCTCTTGCAAGAGGTAAACATGAGCTCCAGAGTTCCAGACAAGGTGCTTTTGACACACACTCTGTCTGGAGATAGGGCTAATAGCTCTGAATGCTATCTAAATATTAGCTGGATTCATTTTATTAAATTGTTATAATCATCATTATCATTATTTCATATAATTCTTGACTCATATTTGATATATTACAATATCATGATAATGTGATATGATCATGTAATATAATGTTACATACATAGATATTATGTATCATTCTTGGATATTCCCATTCATATTGATATTTTTATATGTAATATATGTTACATGTAATACAATGCTGCATACATATGATATATATCATTCTTGAATATTCTCATTCATATTGATATATGATTTATATATGTAATATATGTTACATGTAATATAATGCTGCATACATGTAATATTATATATCATTCTTGAATATTCACATTCATATTGTTATTTCAAAGTTCCTGCCTTAAATGGGGCTTCCTTGAGATCTCGCTATTTATTCTTTATCCAGGAGACCAAGCTTGCAAAGAATGAGGCTGAACGGATGGCAGCACTTGTGGAGGCTGAGAAAGAATGCAACCTGGAATTAACTGAGAAACTGAAGGAGGTCACCAAGGATGGGGAAGATGGACCAGGACTTAAGGGTCAGGATGACAACCACTGTACCGCCTTGGCCCAGAGAGACAAGTAGGTGGCTTGGGCCCTATTTTGATTTATTCTCTCCCTCACTTGTGTGCTCTTCTCTTGATGAAGAACACATTCCACTATCCCTGACCCAAAGAAGGCTAGAGGAGATCATAGTTCTCAAATAGTGCACCAGGATTCAATTGTACCACAGGTAATCTGGCACTGGCTCTTGGAGTGATGTTTCTCAAATAGTGCACCAGGATTTAATTGTACCACAGGTAATCTGGCACTGGCTCTTGGAGTGATGTGCATGTACTAGCCTCCCAACTCTCTCATTTTCTTCCCAAAAGAGCACTGGAAACACCAAGCTTGCTTCAACCTCTTGGTTCTAACATTGCTTCTTTCTTTTATACAAATTGATTGAGGAGAAAGAGGGAAGAAGGAGAGAAGAACACAACCAGTTTCACACACTGGCTTTGATTGATTCAAGCACTTTTCACTAGCTTGTTCAGGCTGGTGGAATCAGTGCTACCAACACTCATGAAGGCTTCAATGCTAAAATAGTTGGTTTCAACTTCACCCTTACAAATGAATGAATGAATGAAGAAATGAAAAAGTGTTTATTAAGCATTTATTAGGAACAAACCACTGGTTGTATACAGAACTGGAGATACATATAGAAAAGCAGAAACCTCTGTTGTCCAGGAATTCCTATTCTAATGGAGGATCAAAAGAGATAGCATAATGTAAAGCCCAGCTTCTTAAATTGTGGGTTGCAATCTCATAAGAAATCTTGTAACTGACTGTGGGGGTTGTAAAATTGTGATTCATTTTTAGTTAATCTTTGATTTGTATACCTATCTTATATGCCTATATACCTGGGGTCTTGAGTGGGAAAAGCCCTGATATAAAGTACTTTGCAACCATAAAGTCAAATAACATTTATTAAGCTTCTCCTGAGTAATAGTGTTAACTATTATTAAAACTGTGAATTGTAACCTCCTAAGAAATCTCATAACTGAATGTGTGGGTTGTGAAATTATGATTTTTTTTGGTAAATCTTTTATTTATATATCTATTTTATGTGCCTATATGCTTAAGGTTACATAACAATTTCTTGGGTGAAAAGGAGGGAGAAAAGCCCTGATTTAAAGCATTCTGGAAACCATAAAGTCAACTAGCATTTATTAAGATTCTATTGAGTAACAGCATTAACTATTATTATTATTAGGTACAGATGATCTCTTATTTACTTCCTATTTATCCTATCTATAGCTTGTTTATATATTTATTTGCTTGTTGACTCTCTATTAGATTGTAAGCTCCTTAATGGCAGGGACTATGTTTTGGCCTCTTTTTGTATCCGCAGAGCTTAATATCAACCAATAAATTAATAATGTAATTAATAAATGCTTAGTTATTGATCAATTTATCAAGTTCTTTCCAGCTCTAATAGTCTATGATTATTAGCTGAGGAAAAATCATCCAAAAGTAAATTTGATGAATTGCCTCAAGCTACAGAGCTAAGTAGCAGCAAAACCAGGATGAAACTAGACCTCCTCAGCCCCAGTGCTCTTTTCACTAGACTATTAGTTCTGTCTTTTGAGTTAGCCTTAAATTATATTTATATATATTTATATATATATATATAATTATATATATATATATATAAGTCAAATCATATTATATCAAATGTTTTCATCTTCATCCTCATCATTATTGTTATTCTTTCATTATTCCAGAAAAATTGAAGAGCTGAGTGAACTCCTGGCTGCCCAGGAAAAGCTTGTTGAACAGCTGTCCAAAGAGAAGCAAGAACTTTTGCAGCACCTGGAAGAACACAAGGGCATGGACATCCAGGTAAGACTCAGGCTGCCTGCCTGGGAAATTGTCTTCATCTTTTCTCCAACCCCAATCCCTGGTTAACAGGGCCATTTGCTGTCTCTGTGTAGTAAATAGTTTAATTCTATTGCCTGAGATTCTTTACGTCATATTAGTACCTTGTAAAAGCTTAATCAGATCAATTCATATGGCAGCATGGAAGAAAAATATCAGAGGAAAGTTTGCACCTCCACAAATGAGAGGCTTAATTTGAATTTATTGAAAAGTAATTTCTTCCCTGAATTCCAAAACATCTCTGCTCAAATAGCATTGATGGTCCTGAAATGCTCTGACAAGAGAATTTTTGTGGGTAACAATCTAGGATCACAAATTTACTGCTAGAAGGGAGCTATAAAGCCATATAGAATAATCCCTCATTTTATAGATGAGGAAACTAAGGACCCAGAGATGTCAAGTGATTTACCTGGAGCCACACAGGCAAAAAAAATAAATATGAACTTATAGATTTGTGACTCTTGGTGTGTTTGTATACAAGTAGGTAAGATGATGGAAGGGCAGAGCAGGGAAAAAAAAAGGATAGTGGCTTTAGTGACCTTAAGTTTTTGTATGCATTGAAGATGTGTATATCTTGCTGATATGAAAGCAATTCTTTTTTTTTTTTTTTTTCTTGAAAGGCAATCAGGGTTAAGTAAGTGATTTCCCTATGGTCTCATAGTCCACTAAGTGTTGAGTTTCTGAATCTGGATTTGAACTCTGGTTCTCCTGATTCTTTTCATTGTGATACCTACCTGCCCCATGAAGGCTATTATTAAAGGGGAGTTCCCACAATGTTCTGAATTATGGTAGCTTCCCTGGAATAAGTGAAAGGGAGCACTCATTTAGATTGACAAATTGTGGCATGTATCTAAAAATTAATCTAATGATCATATATGTACATTCTTGGAAGGTTGGTTGCTAGAATATGGATTTTGGTGCACATTCATCCCATTGTTTTGATAAATATTAAAATACGTGTGTCACTATTTAAAATGTTTTGTCAAACCGTCAGTCCTTTGACAAATCCATTATTTGAATACTTTGGTATTTTCTCCATCAATGCAGATCACATTCAATTAATTAGCAAGCATACCTACTTTATGCCAAGTATTGTTAGGTTAAAAAGTGCAAATAATGAATTGACTGAATAAAACCAGAATTTGTACTATTCAAAGATGTAATTGCTTAAAATATGGGAATTGGCTTCAGTACAATGGAAATGTGCAGGGGAATTGGAATGAACTGACCATTTCAAGGAAATTCATTATTTGTACTAATTAGGACCTAGCTGTAATATTTCCAACACAAGTGAAAAAATCAAGGTCCTTTTAAATCAGGCAGTCTTTCAAGTGAAAAAGAGACCAGAGTTGAAAAATGATTCTTCTTTATAATCTCTTTTTTTTTCCTTTGAACTTGTGATTTAATTGATTTGATGAATTTCCATCACCAGGGCAGATAGTATCTTCTCTGCCATTTGTAGCTAGCACTTAATAATATTAACTAGTATTTGGGGGGGGAGGTTAAGCTTTGCATAGCACTATGAAAATATTATCTTTTATTTTCACAACAATCCTGGGAGGTTTTTATTATCCTCATTTTACAGATAAGAAAATTGTGATCAACAAAGTATAAGTGACATGTACACGATGACATAACCAGTGAACTACTTTGATTGAATTTAAAATCAAGTTTTCCTGACTCCAGAACTAGCATTCTGATCTGTGCCATCTAGATGCTTGGATAGAATATTAGCTTCAGAGAGATGCTTGGATTAACTTGAGAGATTGGTTAAACCTGTCAGAGACAGGTTTTAAATCCAGACCTTCCTGACTTTGAAGCCTTTTCTCTGTCCTTTCGGTCAAGTAGTCTCTATAATCCGTTATATTATATTCTGGTAATTATTGAATACATGGAATATAACAACCTGAGCCCCAGGCATAAATGAACAGATTGCACTGCATGGATCATACCCCATCTGTCTTGTTAAAGCTCAGAGGCTGAGCCTTCAAGGACATCACCTGAGGGGTATGAATGGCTGATGAAACCCAGATTATGATTTAGGAGACAGATGACAGAAAGGGTGGAGTATATAAAAGAGCACCATTCTGAAAATACCCAAATGACTCCTGATGATATTGCTATAAATCTCCATCAAGAGGATTCTCTTCCTGCTGGTTCTGATCTCAGAGTATTCGTTCCCTGCTTCATCCCACTAGTTGATTATAATATGGCTGGATTATTCCAGCTATTGGTCTGCTGCACAGAATATGAATGGCAGCAGCAGCAGCCACAATGCAGCAGTTTGATGTCCAGTGTCTGAGTCCCTAGAATTGTGGGCATTAGCCATTGACTCCGTTATATCCATCTTGCTTGAAAGAGTGGGGACCCCTTGTGGAGGGAGCTGCGCACATTGAGAGGGTCAGTGAATCAATTCACTTGGAACTTAGATAAGGGAATTAATTTTTTTAAAAAAAGGTCACAACAATTTATTATAGTCTGGAACCTCAGTAAAGGATCTACTGTGTGTTTAATATTATTAATATTTTATGTTACTAGTCCAGTGTTTTGTTACATAATTATATAATAATGCACATATTTATATTAATAATCTAGTATTGTTATAAAGGATATTCCTTTTAACTCTTATTTATATTAATATCCCAGTGTTATATTAAAGCAGGGCTTCTTAAACTTTTTTCATTCATCACTACTTTTCATCTTAGAAATTTTTACATGGCCTCAGGTATGTGGGTATATCAAATAGGAATAAAAATCAAATATTTATTGATAACCATAATTTCATAACTCCCACATTTAGTTATAAGATCCCATATGGAGTCATGACCTATGGTTTAAGAAGCTGGGGTATTAAAGGATATCTTTTATTATCCCAGCATTTTAAGCACTGGGATACAAAAATAAAGCACTCTCTAACTTCATAGGGTTATAAGAATCCAATGAGATGTTTATAAAGTGCTTAGTTCAGTGCCTGGCACATAGTAGGTACTAAATAAATGCTTATTCTCTTACCTTACTTCTTAGATTATTCAAATGGAAAGGGCTATATTAAGATGTGG
Source organism: Sarcophilus harrisii (assembly GCF_902635505.1). NCBI lineage: Eukaryota > Metazoa > Chordata > Mammalia > Dasyuromorphia > Dasyuridae > Sarcophilus > Sarcophilus harrisii. The sequence continues at coordinate 423,351,398 of NC_045429.1, forward strand.
TGAATTTCTCCTTAGGGCAGATCTTCATGTAAGACTTGATCGGTTATTCGTTGGTAAAATTTTAGAAGGGATGATTGTTTAGGTATAAGTCAGATATAGGTCCTCTGAGGTCCCTTCCAACTCTCAGATCCCACGACTTTGTGGAAGTAGACTTAACAAAATGTTCTCTAGTTTGGATTTCTGTGTTGATTCTAGGGTTGAAAACGTGAACATGGAGGTGCCATCAACAGGAACAAGAAAAGTTAGGGAGAAGGGAGGATTTGGAGGTGAAAAAAAATGAGTTCTGTTTTGGATATGTGAGTTTAAGATATCTATAAGCTAGCCAGCCTAGTAGCTAATTTTTGACACAGACAGAAAGAAACTCAGGAGAGACTAAGGCTGAATGAATTGAAATGGGAGTTGTTTTCAGAGAGATGAACTGAACCCAATGGAACTGATGAAATTAGTAAAGGAAGGTAAGAGGAAAAAATAGAAGACGGTATCGACTAGAACCTTGGGGTATATCCACATATAAATGGCAGGACTTGAGTGAAGATTCTGCAGAGACTGAGCAAAATCGTTCTAAAAGGTAACAAGAGAATCACAACTGTGCCATGTTATCCAAATCTAAAAGAAAGAATGCTGGAAAAAAAGACTAAAGAGAGAGTAAGAAGGAAGAGAAAAGGCTACCAGATAAGAAAGAGTGCTAGAAAAAAAGTCTAAAGAGAGAGTAAGAAGGAAGAGAAAAGGCTACCAGATTTGATGAAGAGATCATTAGTAACCTTAGAAAGAGCAGTGTCAGTAAAAGAATGAGGTACAATGGCAACAACAAGATTTTATACAATGATCAATTCTGATGGACATGGCTCTTTTCAACAATGAGATGATTCAGGCCAGTTCCAATGATAATGAAGAGAGCCATCTGCACCCAGAGAGAGGACTATGGGAACTAAGTGTGTATCACAACATAGCATTTTTACTCTTTTTGTTGTTGTTTGCTTGCATTTTATTTTCTTTCTCATCTTTTTGATGGTCTGATTTGATTTTTCTTGTGCAGCAAAGTAATTGTATAACTATGTTATGCATATATTGGATTTTCTACTATGTTTAACATATATTGGACTACTTGCCATCTAGGGGAGGGGCAGGCAAAGGAGGGGATTGAAATACAAGGTTTTTCAAGGGTTAATGTCACAGAATTATCCATGCATATGTTTTGAAAAATAAAAAGCTTTAATTTAAAAAAAAAAAAAAAGAATGAGGTACAAAACTACATTGTAAGGGATTGAAGAGTGGTGGGAAAATAAAAGGAGGCAATTTTTGCTGCTAAATTTTCCTAGGACTTTTGGCTATAAAGAAAATTAGTAGCTTGAGGGGATGGTGGTGTCAGATAAAGAGTCATGTGTTTGTTTTTTTTTAAATAAGACTGGGATTTGTAAAGTAGCAGAAAAAGATCCAGTAGAAAAGAAGAGAATGAAAAGTTAGAAAGAGAAAATGGGAGGAATAATATGGGCTTAAACAATAGAATTTAAATTCTTTGGGGATGGACACTTCTTTGAGTTTTGTTTTGTTTTGTTTTTGTCTTTGGATTCCCAGTACCCACAAAGTTCCTGGCATGTCATAGTAGACACTTAATAACTGTTTGTTGAAAGAATGTCTGACAGCTCTGCTGCCTGGCTTCCACTTGACACCCATGTTCAGACCCAGGAAAGTGTTCATAAGACTTTTGCAATTCATTTCGACAGAGCTTCTGCCTAGCACCCTGTGTATACTTGTAATCTGATGACACAGCACACATTTGTCTTCACATTTAAAAGAACTTGACATTAAAGAGAGATCCTTCTGGAGCATGGAAAAAGAAACCTCTCCTTTGACCACTCTTTGTTTCTGTAACTGGAGGAAACTTATTCCTACCTATAGGCATTTTGAGTAGAGGAATTATATAGCAGCTTCTCCAAAGTAATGTAAATATAATTAAAGTAGGTAATTAAAATCTTAGTGTAAGCCCCCAAGAATCCCATGAAAGCATATTCCTCTGCTAGATACATCCCACACCATGCCTCATCATGCATAAGTACAGTGGATACTAGAGCCAAGGAGAGGAGAGTAAGTGATTTTAATGTATCTTCCCTAACTACAGCCCATTCTGAGGAGAAGAAAGTGAGACAGTTGATTGGAAACATTTTCTCTACTATAAAGTCTCAGTTTAAAATAATTTACAGGAAAATTCCTGTGTGTAAACTGTGAGCTGTCTATGAGGTCAGTGAAAGGAGGCTGATCATAATGACAGCTGGGGAAGTTATTAGGGTTTTTAGGCCTCATCTGGGATAATTATTTAGAAGGGAGGATCTTTATATTCATAAAAATAGTAGGAGATATAACAATGAGAACTGGGACTAGGATTGGAACCAAAAGCTTGAGAAGCACTAATATCATGACCCTCATTTTTCAGTCCTATCTTGAAAGTGACATTCACTTAGGTCATCTGATTAAGAAGTGCTGCTGAAAAGATCAAAAGCACAGGTTTGATTTCCCTAGAGGTCTTTTCATGTTTTATGAAAACAATTTGCCTGGAATCACATAACCAGGATGATCCAAAACAGAACTCTTCTGGACTCTGAAAAGAGTTCTCTATCCTCTCAAGTCTAATATATGTCACATTCTAGAAATTCAGAGATACAGGAAATGTAGCAGATAGAACAAAGGCATAAATGAATGGACTGAGATGTCTAGATCAAAGTTCTTAAACTCCAGGTTGTAACCCCTTATGGGGTCTCATAACTGAAGGTGGGGGGGCCACAAAATTTTGATTTATTACCAGTAAATATTTGTTTTATACACCTATTTTATATATCTTTATACCTGGGGTCACATAAAGATTTCTTGGGAGAAAAGGGGTCACAAGTGGTGAAAGTTTAAGAAGCCCTGGTCTAAATCAGAAGTATCCAACTCCATGCTACAGGTATGGGTCAGAACCAGATTAAAATGTAATTGAGAAAAGTTTAATAAAATAAATAAAAATACAACATAACATTGATAATGTGGATTTATGGCTTATAAGTCAATATGTAGCCTGCAGGGACAATTTCTAGATTTCAATCAAACATCCCTAATTTAGATCATTCCACTTTTGGAATTGAATTAACATGATTCTCACTGAAAGTGTACCTGTCACTACTTTCCTGTCCTTCTAGAACATGCATCTCCCTATATGTACGGAGAAGGAATCTTTATAAAACACATTCTCAAGTTCAGGCTTGTCAATCCCATTAAAGCCAGACCTGATCTCTTCACCGTCAGTTAGCAACTGGGTTGGTAGAAACAAGGAGATCCTATAGCTCCTTCAGGAAGAAGCTAAAATTGGATGAGGGAAGTACATTGATGAAATGACATCATCCCCAATTTCTCACCTTGCTGCTGTCTCCCAACCCCTTCACTTTCTAGCCAGTTACTTCTTATTCAAACCAAAGTATGTCAATCTAGATTAGAATGGGTCCGAGCCACAGGTTCACTTCCAAATTCTATAAGGGCCCCTTTTGTGTTTAAGAGCATCTGTCTGCCTCGTGTTCTTGCCTCTGTGCTTCTCACCTCTACTTTTATAAGACACACTGAGAGCCCTTGTCCTGTATCAATCTACAAACTCTCTTTAGCTTGGTTGCCAAATAGCCTAATAATAATATCTTGGTATGGGACTTTTTGTTCCTCCAAAGTAGAGCTAGCTACAAAGTCATGGGATGTATTTGCTGATTGTTAAACTGATTTTTATTATCCTCTCTTCCAAACCAGTAAAATGTCCCATCTCTGTGAAGTTCCCACATGAAATTAGGCAGGGAAAGGGCAAAACAGGGGGAAAGGGCAAAACAGGGGAAAAGGAGGTTGTCAGCCTCTTCTTTTTGTCTCTGTGTTTTATAATTTTTATAGCAAGAGATGTATTCATAAGCAAGATACATTCAGAGGAGCTTTCACTGAAAAAGCAAAATAATTAAAATGCACAGTGAGATCAGAAGAAGCAGAATATTAAGCAAGCAGGATCAATTCTGTCTTACAAAGCAGTCCTCATGCTGCTCTGTTAGGCCTGGTCTGAGCTCAGACATAAACAGTGCTGCCTATGCAACAAAGCATGTTATTTCTCAAAATAGCCCACATTCCCTAGTTGCCATGGAGAGATCTGACATGGAGCCTTAAGTCAAAACTATTTCATACACTCAACGCAGAGACTGAACACATCACAGGAATTAATGACCCCGGACAGCTCCAGAACACTCACTTATAAGGAGATTTCTCAGAGCAGCTTTGTGTAATCTCCTGCTGGAGTGGACACCTATTAAATCTTCAGAGTTTCAATTTACAGATCCTCATCCAGCAGTCCAGTGTCCTAGACACCCATTAGGTGCATGTCAATGACAGCTCTTATCAGTTAGTGCAGAAGAATGCTGAAACTTCATAAGCAGCCCTTCCACCCAGTTAAAAAGTCCAAGATAATTATTTCCAACCTTTTCACCGAATATTTATAAGATACCCGCTACTGTGTTCAAGGTCCTGTATATTCTGTGATTGCCTCTCCTCTCTAGCCCGTCGTCCACCCAGATGCCAAAAAAAAAAAAAAAAAAGAATGGTCTTAAAGACCAGGTGTGACATCATTCTCCTGCTTATTTGTGTCTATTTTGTATATTTCTGCCAATAGAATAGGGTGGAAATAACTTATAAACTATAAGTTCCTGATGTAAGAGAATGCCCTTGTATCAATCTAAAAAGTCTCTTTAGCTTGGTTGCCAAATGGCCTAATAATAATAATAATATCTTGGTATGGGACTTTTTGTTCCTCCAAAGAAAAGCTACAAAGTCATGGGATATATTTGCTGATGTTAAAATGATTTTTGTTATTCCCTCTTCCAAACCAAATAAATGCTTGTTGACTGATTAGTAGTTGTGAAGATAGATTTTTTAAAAATTACTAGCCATATGAGGAAACATATTTTCAGTACCAAAAGTAGGGCACAGACAATGATCACAATGGGCTAGAGTAACAGCAAAGAATTTACAGAAAAGGTAGAGATTTAAAGAAGATGGGATTTAAAGAATGGGTAGGATTTTGGTGAGCAACAAAGGAGAGGTAGGGGGCATTCCCAACAAGGTTCATAGTTTATATAAAAGTCCAGAGGATATATATTGAATCAAAAAGCTAGGTTGAGGTCAGATTGCGAAAGGACAAGAATTGAGCTAAGCAATTTGAACTTTATCCTAATGGGTTTTTGGTGTTGTTCAGTCATATCTAATTCTTTTGTGACCCTATTTGAAGCTTTCTTGGTAAGGACATTGGGGTGATTTGTCATTTCCTTCTCCAGCTCATTTTACAGATGAGGAAACTGAAATAAACAGGGTTGCGTGACTTGCCTATGGTTGCATAGTTAGTATCTGAGGCTGGATCCAGGTCTTCCCAACTCCAAGCCCCTCACTCTACTCACTGTGCCACTTAGCTGATCTTGCCGTAGAGGTACTGGGGAGCTTTTGAAGACTTGTAAGTAGGGCAGTGTGATTCAGGAAGATTGGCCTGGCAGTGAGGTACAGGATAGATTGAACAGTTGCAGGAGTGGAGCAGGGAATCCCATTAGGATAAAAAGATAAGGAATTGTGAAGGTGGGATTGACAAGACTTGTTACTTCCTTAAATGAAAGTGGGAGGGAGGAGGCGAGGAAACAAAGATGAAATCTTGGGCCCAGGTGAATACTTTCAAGCCTACAGACTTACATAATGATAGAGACAAATGGAGCCCAGGTCAAGAAAAGGCCCAAATTCAAGTCCCAGCTGTCCATGTCTATTTGCAGAGATATACCTACCACAGTGTTGGCAGGGTTCCTTCCCAAAGTGACTCCTATCCTGAAACTTTGCTTCCAAACTTTTTGCTGGAGCAACTACCCTAGACTTCCCTCCTCCAGTCCCATCATCCATCTTTATCATGTTCTGCTTGAGGATCCTTTTTCATTTTTTCCAAATCTCCCCAAAGGGAAGATTGAAGCACCTCCCCTTGCCTGACATGACTCCTCTGATGGGACTGCATTATGTGTAACTTCTTTCCCCTCCTCCAAATCAGTTTCTGGGCTTTTTTGAGACTGAGTTTCCTCCTTTGTAAAATATAGATAATACTTAATGATACTTGCTTCACAATGATCAAATAAAATGAGATCACTTTATACACATAAAGCAGTTCTAGCAATGTCTACACCCTGGGACAAAGTCTTTCTGGCCCTGTAATAATTATGGTTCTGCAAATAATCAATGATGCAGTTGGAATTTAAACCCACATCATCTACCTCTGCAAATTTGAATATTCTCTGTCTTTTTCTTATTTATAGATAAAAGACTGGAATGCTGAAAAACTAAGAATTAATTAAGAGTCATTAATTAAAAAAAAATAAGATTCTTTTTTTTTTGCTGAGGCAACCGGGGCTGCCCCAGGGTCACACAGCTAGGAAGTGTTAAGAGCCTGTGACCATCTAGCTGCCCAAGAATACATTCTTTATAGTTTGCTCTTACTGATCTAAATTGTGTCACATCCAATGGTCTTTTATCAGTCCTCATTTTGATGACTTCTCCAAAGTACACGATGCTATTAACTGCCCATTTATTAGAGCTCCTTCTTTGCCTTCTGTGCCTGTGTCCTTTCTAGTTTTCTCTTGCCTCCTTGTTTCTCTATTTCCTCTGCTGTGTGCTCTTCCTATTCTGACCTTCACTGTGAATATCCTGCTACACTCTCCACATCACACTCTTCCTATTATCATCCACTTATTTCCTCAGGGGATCTCCTTCACTCACGTGATTCAAGTTATTACTGCTATGTGGGTCTCTCCCAAAGTTACATCATAAGACTTGTCATTTTAAAGCAAGCAGAGATGTGGAGCAATCATATTTCATACCAGTTTAAGAAAAGGAGGAAAAAAATATTGCAGGGACTGGCTGCAGGGAGTTACACCTCATTCAGATTTGCAAGATATTTAGCTCAGGCTCCATACCTCCAGACCACCATAAAACTGTTGGAGATTTGATAACTGATTCAATCCCAATCTTTCAAGGCTGTGATCTATGTGCAAGAAATGGAGGAGCAATCTTTGTTTCAGTCTGCTGACAAAATCACAGTGAGATCAGAGAACTCAATTTTTCCACTATCATGCTGGACTATCAGTGGGAATTGTCAATAGAATCAATCACATAACCAGTTGGTTTGTCTCATTCTAGGGGTGTGCCACTTTGAACCATCTGGAGCTCATTGTTAAATTTTCAATGTAAGTGTATATACCATGGCAAATGGAAAATGCTATAAATCAGGACTTGATTATCTAGACTTTAGAAACTGATGGAGAAAAAAATTGAATTAAATTAATACAAATTAAAAGTGTGTCATATAACCTTCCAAAAAGCCAGTTATTAAGTATTTACCAGCACATCACTGCACGTGCTGATACTGTCTTGGGAAAATGGAGTCTAGGAGTACTGCTGATGATATCTGTCTGGAGCTATCTGGAGGTCATTTAGAGTAGATACCTAGGGAATAAAATCACCAAGACTAAGGTTAGCAATGAGTTTAATAGTTCCTAGTCTCAGCTTCAAGCTCCCATACTTGACCCATCCAGTGAAACTCTTTGTTCTGCTCTGAGAATTGTACCTATGACAAGGATCTGTGCTCATTGACACTAGCCTTTCTCAGCTCTCCCACATTTTCAACACACAACCCATCCCAAACTGGTTACATTTTCTCCCCATATACTGGCTTTCCTTTCTATTGCCCCACTTCTGCTAGGAGTAGGATGCATTGTTAATCATCCATTTAAAAACTCAGAAATCATTTTGACTTCCTTCTCCTTCATGTTTTGAGTATAGTTTGTTACTGAGTCTATTATTTCTTGTTTTGAAATGTTTGCCCTATTTGCTCTTTTCTCTCCACTTACACTACTGTCTAGTCACTCTGTCCTTCCAGTCACATGCCTTTATGATGCTTCTGCTGTTCTTCCTCGGACTACCCAACTATATTCTTCTGTGTTTGCTCTTTTATAGGTCTAGCACAAATGGACAGGCAGTTGGATGGTACAGTGGATTGAATGGTAGAGTTAGGAAGATCTGGATTCAAATATGACCTCAAATACTTTTTAGCTGTGTGAATGTGGGCAAAGTCAATTAACTTCTATTTGCTTCAGTTTCCCCACATGTAAAATGGAGATAATAATAGTACTTACCTTCACATAGACTTGATGGAATGAGAAATTTGTAAAATATTTTATAAACCTTAAAGTGACTTATAGCACCAGCTGTGTTGTTGTTGTTGTTGTTGTTATTATTAACCAGGTCCAATCTTGGAAACTGCCCTAGAAAAATCATTATCTTTTTTTGATTTACTATGTTACTCTATGGAAAAATGACCAAATGTAGCTGGTGTCTAGATTCCTATAAATATGGATAACAGTGTTCTCATATCCTCTATAAGCATATAAGGTAACAAATTCCCAAGGGGTTCAGCTCCAAATGAATCAATTCATCTCAGGTTAGTGCCAGTCAGTGAGATTTAGTCAAGCATTGTCTTCTCTCCTCTTAAGATGTCAATGGGCATTGTCCATAGCCTCTAAAGGAAGGAACTTTCAAGAGTTGCAAACAAAGGCTCACCACCCACTAACTATCAAATTGGGTTAGTCACCTGATCAACTTCCATTAGCATCTATTGATTAAGAAAATAGGTAATGACCAGATGAGGATTGATAGACTCTGTAATAACTGTTTTTTTCTTGGGGTTTCTAGCCTAAGAGTTGGGAATCCTGGATATAATCTAAAGCAGCTGTTCTCAAAGGGCTTTTTTATACTCTCAAATTAAAATTATAGAGAATGCTACCCAGAGAACTTTTATTTGGGTTATATATTTTGAAATTCACAGTGTTAGAAATTAAAATGTCAATATTACTATGAAAATAGTTCTGACATCATGGGTCACCTAAAAGGGTCTCAGGGATCCCCAGACTATACTTTAAGAACTAAATAGAACATTGTACTGAGTGTCAGAAGACCTCTCTCTTGTTTAGTACCTATATGACACTGGCAAGTCACTGAACCTTTCTGACCCCATGGACTACCTGAAAGGGTTTTAGAGACCCTCAGACTATGCTCTGAGGACTGCTGGTCTAAAGAGAAGATTGAACTTAGTGTCAGAAGATCTATCTCTGCTGTTTACCATATATATGACAATGGCAAATCATTGAACCTTTTTGAATAGTTTCTTCATCTGTACCTGAAGTGTAACCCGAGTGAAACCACCAGGGCTTTGTTTCAGGGTGCAAGTGGATAAATGACATCCAGTTTTCATATCTATCTATTTCTATCTATCTATCTATCTATATATATATTTATATATCTTTCCTGCCACTGTTGGCAATGTTAAAAATGATATTCTGCCTGCCCTGTGCCAAGGTCCCCCACATCTTTATGGAAGCATTTAGAAACTGTCAGGCAAGATATTCCCTACTTCAACCTGTACAGTTTCTTCCAAGGGTGGGTTTCAAATATTACAGGGTCTCTCTACCTTTTCAAAAGAATTTACCTTAGGCTCAGAATTGCTACTTATTTGGAATAATAATATGGAGGAGCCACAAAACTCTCACTCTCTCTCAGACTTTGAGGGAAAAGCTTGGGAAATTCCCTCAGAGAAGCTCTCCCCTGAGAGACAGGTCCCAGGGAATCAAGATAAAGTAGTTTAATTCTGTTATCTGGGTAGGACTAGTTGAGTTCAGGACCACTCCCTACTTAGCAGGAGCTGGAGATCTAGATTTCTATCCAACTCTATTGAGTTGGAGATTAGTCCAGGTACACTCAATCAATTCCAAGATTCTCTATTCTGATTCTAGCTCAAACTGCTCCCAGCCCCCGCCAAGAGCTGCCCATAAAACAAGTTTTTAGCTCCAAGACCTTGCAGAGGACCTAATCATGCCAAGGAACCTCTCTCTCCCCTTGGCATAGCTGGGACCCTCTGCCTGCTGAAAAGACATTCTCTTTCAGCATTACTCCCTCTTTCTCTTTCTCACCTATTTCCCTAACAGAACCCTATCTACCTCTCTGTCGGGATTTCTCTGCTAGATCTTTACTTCTCTGTCAGAACTCTGCCACTAAGAAAGTCAGCCTGCAAAAGCTGACTTCTCAGTTCTAATAATAAACTTCTTTTGCCAGTTTAACTTTTCTGGTTAGTAAATTCATTTACTAAGGTCCTGTGTCGACCAGAAGGGGGTTTCCACAACTCCCTGCCCTGCGCTAGACCTCAATACCAGAAGGGGGTTCCCACAACTCCCTGCCCTGCGCCAGATCTCAATACCTTATAAGGCTATTGCCTGATCTAATGAGATAATGTATGAGAAAACTCTTTGTTTTTTACTATACTTTATATATATATAAAGTATACCTTATAAGGTATACAAATATACCTTAATATATAATTATTAATGTAATTAATAAATATATAAGGCATATTTATATACCTTACATATAAGGTATATAAATACTTATTGACTTGACTATTATTACATTTAATTATTTTACTTCTCGTCTTATGTCAATTCTGTCCATCTAGTTCCCCTTCATGAATTAACTAAATAATAACAAAGCCCTTTAGTATCTTCCTTACAGTATATCTAACTTTGGTTTTAAAATAGATATCATTTTCAGATTTAAAAAGCTCTAGGTATATGGCAACAGGAAGGATAAACGTGGGGGTTTTTTGTTTGTTTGTTTTGTGTGTTATGTTCCAAATTCTTAATGATTACAAAATAGGTCCAATTTAATTCATCAATGTTAAAACAATAATAACATCCAACATTTATGTAATACTTGAAGACAATATGTAGGTTCAAGCATTAGATTGTAAACTCCTTGAAGGTAGGCATTGTTTTTTTTTTATGTTTGTATTCCCAGAGCTTAGAGCAGTACCTGGTACTTGGTGAAGGGCTTAGTGTTTATTGACTGCCTGATCCTTTCAAAAATTCCCCCTTCTGGGAAGCTTGTCTTTTGTCATTTATCAATCTCTAGATTACACTATAAAGGCAGTGGCATAGTAGTTAAACTGGCTTTAAGAGTTTGGGTGAAATCCCTCTTACACTAGCTCTCTGGAGAAATCATTTAAAACCTTTGTAAGCTTCAATTCCCTAAATGTTATCTAAGTCAAATCTCCAGGTGGAGGGAGTTCCCTAGTCTGATGATATCTTGCATCCTTATATCAGCCTAATGTTTGGTGACTCCCAATCAGATATAAAGATTGAAGATTTATCAGCTGTGAAGACAGAGACCTTTTTATAACATAAGTACTTTGCTTCTACAACATTGTAGTCCAGTGGGAAAAATAGTAGATTGGAGGGGTAATTATGTTGCACAGTGAATAGAACACTGGTCTTGAAATCAGGAAGACTCCTCTTCCTAAGTTCAAATCCAGCCTCAAACACTTGCTAGCTGTGTGATCCTAGGCAAGTCACTTATCCTTATTTGCCCCAGGAAATGGTGAAGCAAATTTGATACCTCTACTGCCAGTAAACATCAAGACAGGAGTTCTTCACTTTTTATGTAATGCATCCCTTTGGTATTCTAATGAAGTAATACTATGCTTACTTGAAAGCACATAATTGAAAGACTCTCAATTTCATTTATAGTGAACATAAGGAGATTGGGTTTTTTTATTCCATCTAAGTTCACTACCCTCTGAAATATGATTAGCAAACCTCAAATTAAGAATCCATAAAATAAATTATAGAGATTTTGATAGGCATTAGCAAAGGAAGTTTCTTATACCAACAGAGTCACAGTTTCAGTTCCACTCTAGTATTTCTGCCAGGAAAATCCCAAATGGACTCATGAAGAGGTGGAAGCAACTGAAAACTACTAAACAACCACCAATATTTATATAACCTACTTTGCAGGACTGTTGTGATTAAAAAACAGGTCTGTTAAGTGGTAGAGCACCAGGCAAATGTGAAGTGTTATTAGTGAAATGCTCTTTTAAATATAGGCATACCTGGTTTATATTGAAAATCCGTGCAGTGGCTTCAATCTGTGTCTTGTGCCTGCGATTATTTTTATGTATACATGAGGGCTTTAGTGAGGTCTGAATATACCCTGCCATTCCTTCTATCAGTCAGGGTGGATCAAAGCATACTCCCTATTTCACAGATCAACAGCTGCATTTCTGAAGAATCTTGTCAAACGTGTCTTAACTTGAATTTTTACAACAAGGGCACTGGCAAAAATAATCATGGGAGATTATGCTACTACTTAATTTTATCTTGGGTATTTCACAGAATTTCAGAGTTAGAAAAAAGGATCCTCCTTACAATATATTTCATATTGACAAACCTTTGATTGAATTGCTTTGATTTGGTATCAGAGCTGTGATATGTATATTTAATAAGATATAATTGGAAGTAAGGAATAGAGGGAGGTAAAAAGCATTTATTTAGCATTTACTGTCTACCTGGAATAGGTGAAAGTCAAGGATATAAAATCAAACAAAGAATCAGTTCCTAGCCTCAAGGAGTTTATATTATAATAATGGGAAACTATCTGAAATGAAGCTGAGAGCAGGGAGTAGGAATGGAGATGGAGATCAAATCTTCCTGGGGTTTGTTTTTAAAACTTGGAAGTCAGGAATGGAACCTGTAGGAAGATGGAAACTGGAAAGTACAGGGTTGAACCAGGAAGGGTATAAAGTCTGGCCAAATTAGGCCCCTCTACAAAATGGAGATCAGAGAAGGAATTCTCCTATAGGGGATGGGCGTAGATTTTGCAGACTGATAAGACTTGAGGAGGCTCTGACTTGAGGGAAATTTCAGAATGAAACATCAGAAGTTTAGGAGTCCAGAAGTTAGGGGCAGGGCTGGTATGTTAAGATCCCAGCTCTCTCCAACTATTTAACCTTAATTCCTCCCCTCCCCCCCCAAGTGAAACTACTAGTAATGTTTATTTTTTTTCTTTTTCTTTAATTCAATAAGCATTTATTTCTTTAAATGATATAGTATTTTGTTGTTCCAAATACATACAAAGATAGTTTTCAGCATTCACCTTTGGAAAATTTTGTGTTACAATTTTTTTCCCCCTTCTTCCTCCCCAAGACAGCAAGCAATCCAATATAGGTTAAATTGTTTGGGGTTTTTCTGTAGTTGAATATGATGATACTCTGGTTGGAATATTTGCATACCAGATTGAGCCTCTAAGGAAACAGATTGTGCAATTTATTGCAATTGCATTCAAACCCCACTTTCAAATCTTAGAACTCTATTTTGGGGTCTAAAATTTAGAACAGCAGAGTTATAAAAGTATCTGTTCTCTGTTGGGAAACAAGGCATTCATACTGGGGCACTCGAGGCCTTCTTCTCAGGGATGAGCTAGGAATCTACTTACTGGGGATTTCTCTTTTGCTTTAGTGGAAATGAAAAGGGGACCCTGAAACTCTAAAAATCCTTAAAGGAGAAAATCTCCTTCAACTCTGCCTCCACCCCAAGGACAAACAGCTTCATCTTTGTTATCTGGGTGGGGTGGGATCAGTCCTGAAACCCATTGAATTCAATTCAAATTCTAGCCCAAACTGAAACCCAGAGAGGAGCTAACCTGGGACTCCACCCATGAGCCCTCTTCAGCTTGTAGCCAAAGCCTCCTATTATAAAAGAGCCAAACTAAAACCCTCTCTTTGCAGAGGTTCCAAACATGCCAGCCATACCATGCTTGGCACCCCAAGGAGCTTCTGCCCACAGGAATACTCTTTTCCAGTGCCCTCTTCTCTTTCCCTTCACCTATTTCCTTAACAAGACTTTAACCTTACTTCCAATCCCCATAATAAACCTCTTTTATCAATCTAGGTTTTCGAGTCTGTAAATTCCTTTACAGAGAATCTATGCTTGTGCAGAATCCCAAAGGGTTGCAGGAGAGACAAATCCCTCCATTTGATTCCCTGAACCCCAAACCTATCACTAGACCTTATTTAACTCCTTGACCACCAGTAACTCTAATTTCATTTGGGTACCCCAAATCTAAACCTCATCAGAAAGAGCAGCAAACAGAAGACTAGGTCTCAAATTCTTGTTCTGTCTTTTTGCTAACTGTGTGACTTTAGACAAGGCACTTAATTTTGGGGCTCATCCCCTGTAAAATGAGGATCATAATAGTTATACTCTCTCTTGTCATTGGGTTGTGAAGAAAATTACCTATAAAACTGTAATGCCGGAGAAACTGAGGCAAGATAGAAATTAGAAAGTTTTTAATATTTTATTTGAAAGGGAGAGATTTACTGGGACCAAATGGATTCACGGTTTGGTGCCAGGGTTGAATGAGACTATCGTCTCCAAGAATCCAGCAAACAATATGAATTCTCTATGACATATATACACGTGGCTCACATACAGGGGATAGACAGAGACAGGGTCGGAGTTAGAGTGCTAAGATCAGGAACGGGACTCTGACAGGATGGGGGGAAGTATCTTGATAAAATGGTATTTGATATTCTCTTTTTTTTTTATTTAATAGCCTTTAATTTACAGGATATATACATGGGTAACTTCACAGCATTAACAATTGCCAAACCTCTTGTTCCAATTGTATTTGATATTCTCATTGGGATGGGGAGAGGTATTCTGATATTCTAAAATATAAGATCTTTTATTTTTATCAAATATTCTGATGATTAAGAGGGAGAGGTGGTTTTACAGGATTGAGCAGAACAATTGAGGCAGAACAATTCAGGGAAACTGAGTCAGGACAATAAAAGAGAATTGTGGCACAACAAAACAAAGTGCTATATAATCTGTGCAATTATTAAAATGGATGTGAGCAGCACCAAACTAAGTACAGTGCCTTTCTCATAAGAAGTACTTAAAAAAACAAACAAACCTGTTTATTGAATTGAAAAATATACAGGGATCAGACCAAAAATCAATCTTAAGCATAGGATCAGATAGCTAAAGGCTGAAGGAACCATCTGGCCCAATCCCTGTATTTTGCAGGAAAAACAAAAACAAAACAAAACAAAACAAAACCTGAGTCCCAGAAAGTTAAAGTGATCTACTCAAATTGAGTCAATAAATATCAGAGGTAGGATTTGGGATCTGGAATCTCTATTTCCGAAGTTCATAACTTTTTATATATGTCATGAACCCTGTTGGCAGTCTGATAAAGCCTATTATGTGGGACAGTGATCCTTACCCAAATTAAAAACAGAGACTCAGGTAAAAAGCAAAAAAAAAAAAAAAAAAAAAAAGAACGTATTATGATTTCATGAGAAAAGACAACTCTGAACAGACAAGATATCACTACAGGACTGCAAAGCACAAACTGCAAAACACAGAAGCTCCTCCCTCCCTTTTCTCCCATTGTCTGAGGGAATCCAAGCTTAGATTTATACTCTAAACACAAATCTATCCCAGAAATGAAACAATAAATAACAAACTCTTAATCCAGATTTCTCTAGAGAACTGTTATACAAACAGATATATTCTTGGATGAGAGAATTCTATTACCCAATTCCCAAAGCCATCTTTTTCGACTTTAAAAGAAGTATTAAATGCTAATTAAGATGGGGGGGGGGGGGGGGGGGGGAGGGAGAGGAACAGGAGGGGAAAAGTTCACCCAAGACAATCAAACACATACAGCTTTTCAGCTATAGTTCAACTTGTTTTTTCAGTCTCAAATCATAGTTCAAGGATCTCAAGTCATAGTTCAAGGCCACATTCCCATGAGAGATCTTCACTCAGTTTATCCCATTCATTATGAAATACTTCTCAGAAGAATGTTTCTAGATATATGAAATGAAATTTATAGGATTACCAAAAAAAAAAAAAAAAAAAAAAAAAACAAGTTGTAAAATGAAAAAACTAATTTTTTAAAATTTAAGTTCACAAAACCCTTAAAATCTTGGTATTTCATAGGTTGACCCCCAGATATGGACTCCTGTTCTATCTCCTGAGCTAGTTACTATTGCCACTGGTAATAAGCTGCAACTGGGTCCTCTTATCTATTACTTTCATCTTAGAGACTGAATCCCAGAGAAGTAGGCAGTATACTGGAGTCAGGGAAACCTGAGTTTAAATCCTACCTCTAACACTTTACTAGCTGTGTGACCCTGGGCAAATCACTTACCCCTGTTTGCCTCATTTGCTCACCCAGAGAAGGACCAACATATGCAAAAATATTCATAGCAGCCTTTTCCTGGTAGCAAAGAATTGGAAATTGAAGGAATGCCCATCAATTGTTCACCCATCAATGGCTAAACAAACTGTGGTCTATAAATATATTGGGAGACTATTGGACAATGAGAAATGAAGGCAGATTTCAGGAAAACCTGGCAAGACCCATATGAACTGATACAAAGTAAAACAGAAAAACCAAGAAAACATTGTACACAGTAGCAGCAACATTGTGTGTTGATCAACTATAATGACCCAAACAAGAACAAAGGGCTCACAAAGAAAAATGCTATCTATGTCCAGATAAGGAACAGATGGATTCTGATTGCAGCTGAAATGTTAAAAAAAAAGAAAGAAAGAAAGAAAAAGCTAGAGAATGGAATGGCAAACTACCCTAGTGTCTTTGCAAAAAAAACAAAACAAAACAAAAAAACAAACATAGGATCTGGAAGAGTTGAACATAACTGAAAAACAACTAAACAAAAATGAGGATAGTAATAGTACCTACCTCACAAGGTTGTAGTGAAAATCAAATGAGATAATATTTATAAAGTACTTTAGCACAATATCTTGCAAGTACTAGGGGCTTAATAAATAAAAAGGGACTTTCCTCTGAAGTGATTACTATGGGGCCAAGAATCAAACCCAAGATTTAGCCAAATCCAGTATTCTTGCCCTGGAGAACGACTCCATTTGTGAAAGAACTAGCCCCAGGCCTTTTTCCTGATTGTTGCTCCTCCTTGGAACTGGATCAGAAGACTTATCTTTGGTCTCCAAAGCTTTCAACTTTATCATTAAAACACAAACAAACAAACCAGCCTTTCTCTAATCACTGAACCCTCAACTCCAGGGATTGTCTTCTGATTTCCCTAGCACCAAGAGTCTGGTGACCTGAATTTCTAGATTGCAGAAAGTAGGGAATGTACTACAAGTTTGGCTTGGTTCCTGGTCCTGCCCCTACCATTTTCTATTTGCAGTATCTTGGACAAGTCCTTTCTTTTTTTCATGTGTACAATAAGGTTTTCTTGGATGATCTTTTTCTTCCCTTCCCTTTCTAAATCTAAATAGGTCACATCTACTTCCAATGCATTTTCCCCTTCTACCATAGCATTCACCTCCCTCTTCTCTTTCTATGGAGTAGGTTTTCCATGGCTATATCTTTTTTGAACAAGAGAAAAGAGAATAAAAAACATTCAGGAAAAAAAAAAAAAACCTGGCTAAGGTAATCAGAAATGAGTTTAAAAGAAAACTAACCAGACCGAATGGTGCCTAAGCTAATCTTTAACTAAAACTCTCCAGCCTTACTCCAGATTTAATGACCTTTTCTAGATAACGAGTATCTGGCTCCATTGTGGCTCCCAAAGAGAATATATTTTCCCCCTCCAGATGTCCTTTTCTGTTAAAAGACCTAAATTGGGCTCGCTGGCCCCTTCTGCGTTTTGTTAACAACCAAACGAGATAACGTAGGTAAAACGCCTGCAGTCCTTGGGGAGATGCTGCGGTTACTGTTGTTACGGTCATTATTGCGGCTACCCTTCCAGATCCGTTCTCGCTCGGTCAGAACGCACGCCCGGTCGCACGGGAGGTTGCTGGGGGGAACCTCGCTAAAGGCTTGCCCGTGCAAGGATGCTTTCATTCGGGCTGCGTGGGTTACGTTATTCTCCCACGCCCAGGAAAAGTCTTCGCCTTCTCTTTTTTCCTGGCTGGTCCGAGATCAGTTCCAGCAGGTGTCCGTCCCAATGCGCAGCGCCCACTTCGGGATGTGCGCGCTGTCCGGGACGACACCCGGGCACGGTCTGAGCAGGACGGGGGAGGCGGTGCAGGGCGCTGCCAGCGCGCATCGGGGTACGTGGCACTGGCTGTCCCCGCCGCCGGGGAGGAGGGAGCTCTCTCTCTCCCTCTCTCCTCCCCTCGTCCCTGCGCAGGCAGGAGGAGCAAGCCCCAGACTGACAGCTCCGAGACACTCAGCCTGCCGAGTCTGGGACTTCTCTAGGCAGAGAAGCGAGGGGGCAACGCACCTCACTCTCGTCCCTGCCGCTGCCGAGGCCCAGAGAGAGAAGAAGGGGGCGCGCGGGGGCTTCGAGGAAGCCCATCCCCAGCCCCTCGGACTACAACTCCCAGAAGCGCTTTGCGGTTCCCGCAAGCGCGGGGGCTGCTGGCGCCATCTTGAAATCTGATGCTCAATCTCTGAGCTGGAACGTTAGCGGCGGCGGCGGCATCGGCGGCCCGGAGCGGGAGCGGCGGCGGCGGCGGCGGCGAGAAGAGGAGGAGAGGGCGGAAGGCGCGCCCGGGGCTGCGTGGCCGAAGCCGGGACCATCGGCTCGGAAGGAGGCCGGCGCCGCCGCCGCTCCGCATCCCCCTGAGCCTCCCGCCGGCGGGCGCGGGACCGCGAGGGGCGGGGACGCGCGCTCCCTGCGAGTGGTACCCAGAGCGGGGGCGCGCGCGGCGGGAAGGCGCGCCCAGGTGGAGGCACAGGTGTGTGTCCGCGGGGAAAGCGGGCGCGCGCAGGCATGGAGGGCGGGCGAAGGAGCCACGGAGCGGCGGCGGCGCGAAGCCCCCGGAGCGAGTGACCGCCCCCAGCCCCGGCCCCCATCCTTTCCCCCCCCCATCCCTGCGACTCCGGGCACCCTCCGGGCAAGACAATGAAGGAGACGTGCAGGATCTGCGCCCGGGAGCTGTGCGGCAATCAGCGGCGCTGGATCTTCCACACCGCCACCAAGCTCAACCTGCAGGTCCTCCTGTCCCACGTCCTGGGCAAGGACGTGCCCCGCGATGGCAGAGGCGAGTTCGCCTGCAGCAAGTGCGCCTTCATGCTGGACCGCATCTACCGCTTCGACACGGTCATCGCCCGCATCGAAGCCCTCTCCATCGAGCGCTTACAGAAGCTGCTGCTTGAGAAGGATCGCCTCAAATTCTGCATCGCCAGCATGTACAGGAAGAATAACGAGGAGCCCCCCACCGAGGCCAAGGTAGGGAACGGGACCGTGGATATCTCCAGCTTACCCGACGTCCGATACACGGCGCTGCTCCAGGAAGACTTTGCGTACTCCGGCTTTGAGTGCTGGGCAGAAAATGAGGACCAGAACCACGAATCGCACAGCTGCCACGCGTCAGAGGGCCCCGGAAGCAGGCCCAGGAGGTGTAGGGGCTGTGCTGCTTTAAGGGTGGCTGATTCTGACTACGAAGCTATCTGTAAGGTACCTCGAAAGGTAGCCAGAAGCATCTCCTACGGGCCTTCTTCCACCAGGTGGTCCACCAGCATATGTACTGAAGAGCCAGCCTTGTCAGAGGTTGGGCCATCAGACGTTCCAAGCACAAAGGTCCCAGCTGATGGGGAAAGTATGGAAGAGGGAACTCCTGGTTCCTCTGTGGAATCGCTGGATGCTACTGGACAGGCCAGCCTTCCACAACAGAAGGATGAGGAAACGGAGAGAAGCAGTAAAGAGCTCCCAAAGTGTGATTGCTGTTCAGATGACCAGGCCAACCAGTACACGTGCGGCCACAAACTAGAACTTGCTCTTAGCATGATTAAAGGTTTTGACTACAAGCCCATCCAGAGCCCCCGGGGGAGCAAGCTTCCTATACCAGTGAAATCCAGTCCTCTTGGAGCCAAGCCTGGCCATCTCATGGCAGATGGAAGTAGTCCCAATTTCCTAAGTAGGCCTGTGAAACCATTTTCCAAGACACCTGTGGGCTATTCCCTGGAGATTTCTGATCTGCAAGAGTTGTGGGATGATCTCTGTGAAGACTATTTGCCACTCCGGTTCCAGGTATATATTATGTAATACTATGGCACTTGGGTTTTATCAGATTACACAGCTAGCTGGCTCCAGGCTTTCAGCAAGTCTTCTCATTAGTCGATATTCAAAGCTCACCAGCATATCTAAGATTCTTAAATTATTTTAACTGTATTCTGCCTTGACTTTTATGCTCCCATATTTCTCTTTTGCCACTTTGGCGTGTAGATCAATCCGTTTGCTTTGATTCTGCATGCAACATTAGTTGACTAAAGTGGAAAAAAAAAAAAGATTCAGCTAACTAAATTCTCAGCCAATTTTGCCTTTACAAAGGAAGGCAGCCTCAGCTCTAACATCACTCTGTCTTGTTTACATCTTCTTCTTTCAGCTTCCCAACTTTATTGATCCTTCTCATTGTCAGTAAGAGGGCTAGTTTTTTCTTTCTCACAGATTAGGATGAACCAGTAATCTTTTTGTGTTCAGGTGCTCCCAAAGTGATTGCAGCAGATGTTAAGATTTGTGGAAAATCCATTAATTAGTAAAGTGCTACACCAGAAAAATGTTTTTGCTCAGCTGCTGTATTTATTATAATTAATGGGCTCATTGGGGGGGCTCTTGTTCAGGATGGCTTGTTTTATCCCTTGAGTCTTTATTTTTATTTTAAAGGTCTTGGGGATTAAAATAAGATACTATTTAAAGCATTAAGTAAAAGCCACTCACAGCCAACAGTCCCAGGTGTATCTGTTATAGGTATATTTTTCACCAAACTGAGGTTTACATACTTGTTGTCTTAAGGCAAGAAGATTGCACCAATTAGTGTTTTGATTTCACTTAATGGTTTGAGAGAGATTGTTGGTCTTAATTCATCTGAACTCAGAAGCTAGAGAGGTGCCATTTTGTTTCCATAGTAATCATAAGCACTAGATGCCTATAGTTTTCTTCAGTACTTTAGAAACAAATCATCTTTGTTCAATGATAGTACAAATACAAACATTGTTATCTAAAGTGAATACTTAAAAATTATATTAGAGTGCTATAAGCTAACAAAGCTCCATGAGACTTTGAAATGTAATGGCACTTGAAAACTTAAAAAGCTATTCAGGGATGCCAAATTAAAAATTTTCTTAGTATCACAATAACATCCAAAGTAATGGATACAAACAAATAATACAAACAAAAAAGTAAGAAAAATATATACAGTACTTAAATATTATGCACAGTATGTGAGGAATTATCTTTGGAAAAAAGCCACACAGGTAGAGAACTTGTTAAATTTTTCTGCATTTTACAAAAAGTCAATTATTATGCTTAAAACCAGCATCTTTTTCCTTTTATGCTTGTTTCTTTTATGTGCTTTCAGATGGAAATAATAATGATGATAATAGATTGTTCACATTTATGTAGCATTTCATAAAATCATGAGGTAAATTGCTTAAAAATTATTACCCAAGGGAGCTAAGGCTCAGAGAGATTTAAGAAGCACCCTACTGAATCTATGGTCTTAGCAGCTATTTATTTTAAGACATCATCATAAATAGTGCTTGAGACTTTCATGTCAATTCTGCAGAAGTAATGTTTGTCCAGACAAAGCAGAAGGGAGAACTGTTTCATTTCACAGATTTATAATAGGGCAGAAGAACAATGATTGGAAAAGCATAGGCCCAACACAAAGAATTTTATCTTCATTTTCAGTCACTCTGCTCAGATTTTTGAGCAGCAATGTAGTGCATACTCCAATCTAATCATTTTTTTAAAAATAAATGAAGTCATTGAGTTTCCTAGAAAATTGTAACTTATTTAAGGGTTACATCTAAAAACTAGATCCCCTAGTTCCTAGCATTATACTTCCCCTTCTCTGATATACTCTCTGAAATACCTCCTTAAGGGCCAGAATTCTTAAGAGAAGGAATTCCAAGTTCCTCCACTATAACCAGTTAAAGAAGGTTTTTTGGGGGTTTCTGTAAAATAAAATGGGTGAAACTAGACATGTTTTAGTATATGCCTCCGTTTGATCATCTCCAGGACTACATTTCACAAAGGTTTAGGATATGAAAAGCAATGTTTGAACAACATGGCCTTTGTATGTGACCTCCCTGCTAGCTAACATCTTGCTTGAATCAGAATATATAAAAATTAGAAAATGCTCTTAGAGGTAATCTAAACCAAAATCTTTATTTTATAGATGAGAAGTTAAGTTCCATCTAAATCACACAGCTAAATTGAATGGCCAAGAGGAAACCTGGAACTCGGGCTTCCTATTTCACATCTCTGTTTGGACCATTGTATCACAATGCCTCCCTTTATCCCATTGTTGCTAAGAGAACATCACAGCCAAATGAAAGAGAAGAATTTTAAAACCTAATTTATGATTCTAAAACCTGTAATAATAAGAAATAAATTCTAGAAAGATGAGTGGCATTTGTGGTATATTCTTCCTAAATAAAATTATTTGACAGTGATCTCTTTTGGAAATCGGTTTTATTAGGTTTCAGTAGTGTTCCTTAGCAGGAATGCATTGTACAGAACAAGAGCTGAGTGGAATAGAGAGAGAGAAAAAGAGGAGTATTTCTCTATTGTCTTGTCAGACTCCTTAAACCTTTCAATGGGTAAAGACTTGTAACTTTGGTTTTGATAACATCTGCATTAGAATTTGGGAGAAAAAGACTAAGCAAACAGAAATTTCTCTGAGTCCTTTGTTTAATCCCACCCTTTCTCTAGGGACTACTAGTCTGTGTTAATAAACACTGCTTTTAGGGACTTTCTCTTGATTGCTGGTTTTCTCTATGAAAAATACCACCCTAATATCTCTATTTATTGATTCCTTTATGTGAACCGATTCCATTCTTTCCCATATTTTTGCCTAAAAATTTGGGGCTGTTGAGATTTTTTAAAGTTTTGTATGAAGCTTTATGTATTTTATTTGGGAACTTTATTTCACTGTCTGATTTTGAACTAGAAAGGCCCTGGGGAATGTGCTTTTCCCCAGTCTTTCAGGTTTCTAGTACATCTGGCATTTTTCCCTTTTCAGATAAATATAGACAGCACAAGATGTTTTTGATCTTTGCAGCAAATATTGTAGTGATTGAAATGAATCTCTCCTTTGTTGGAGCACTTGGCTTGTTACAATCATAGTTCCTGGCCACCCTTTGGAAGATGAGAAGAGTCAAAAAGGCCATCAGGCCAATATAAGTTTTTAATCTTCTACTACCATTTTTGTGGCCTTCTGCCATTTATTAGCAGCCTGAATTGAAAATTACAACAGCATGAAGTCCAGGCCTTGTTATTTTGAGGGCTGAAGCAGTGCCAGGCGAAGTGCTATTTAACCAGAAAAGTCTTGAGTATCAATAATATCAGCCTGAAATCGAAGTGTTGGCATTTTGCTAACCACCCATCCTGGAAGTGGTTTTGCTTTCTAAAGCAAGGGAGTATTTATTGGTTGTCTCAGAGTTAAATGATTCCATTTTCAAATTACATTATCTTTTCCAATGTAATATTAACAGTTCCCCAGATCTAGCAATTTAGGTAATGTTGAACCAAATTATTGCAGGTTGAAAATTTGATAAAACTTTCATAGCTCACTTTAGAAATAAGTATTTGTTGCTTAAGCACATTGAAATACAGTCAACATTTTAAAAAATGCAAGTTCACAGGCCTCAGATTAAGAATACTTTTTCTACCCAAAAAGAAAAAAAGGAAATTTTTCTGATACATAGGGATTTAGACCTGGAAGGAAATTTAAAGGTAAGATTTTTTTTTTTTAACCAGGCCTATGATTCATTGCAATAAAATAGAATTGTAATAAGAGATTTCTACTGCCAGTGTAGACTGTCACCTGTTCTGCAACTTAGACTTTGGGACCTCCCAGAGCTATCGAGGAGAAATTACAGTGACTTCTACCAAGGTTTGACAGCTAACATATGTCAGAGGTGAGGATCAAACCCACATCTTCCTGATTCTGAGGCTGTTTATTACATGTGCCAGAATAATTTAAGATTAAAAATAGACAATGTATCTAGTATCTAAATGTTTACCATCTATGAATTATTTCAGCTTAACTGTCCATTCTTACCTAAGCATGTTACAGTCATAGTTCCTAAGCAGAATTTTGTATGTATATTTCAATGGAAATTCCTTGACTTTTGAAATTTGTTTTTTTTTTTTTTAATCTTGAGGAAAATAGGAATTGTAGTTACAAATTTGATTTTTAGAGAGAACCACATGCCAGAGCAACTTGCAAAATCAGCTTTAAAAGTTACTTTCAGTCCTTAATGTATACTGTTGCAGTCTTTACTTGTTATAATTACTGGAAATAACCAAACAAGGGTATATTAGGTCATTCTTCCACAGCTCCAAGTTCTCAAAGGGTGCTCTTCACATCTTTTTTTCTGGCCACACAGAAGAAAAGTTTACTCTCATTTGTCTACAGAGGTTTTATTGAATTGATCCTGAATTGTTTGGAGGAATGGTTTAACTTCACAAGTTTATCATGAACTTATCAAATTACTTGTGATCGTTTCTTTTATCTCTCTTTTTCACATTTGCAAAGTGATATTCTTTGATCCTTATTTGATTTCCATTTAGAAGATTTTGAGCTCCCTGGAGATTAATTATTCAACAAGGATTTCTTATTAGGAAGTTCAGAATCTTTGGTCCTGATTTTCTCATCTAGTTTGTTTTTCTGTTGCCTTTAAAGTCAGAATACAGACTTAATATGTCAAAGGATGAATACTGTTAGTCGATAAATGCCAAGACACCTATCAGCTAATATTTATTGGGTATCCATTAGCCAGATTAATACCAAGAAGATAGCATAGGTCTCAATTTCTGTTTTAAGGATTTAAGTAGTTGCTGATTAATTGCTTTTAAGAAAGAATTTAATCACTCTAGTACTTTTATTGTTGGATTTCATTTTACTTGATTTTTAAAGATAATTTATTACACCATTAAATCTCTAGACTTCCATTTCTATTTCCTGTGATTCTTTGCTATGCCCATTAAATCTTCTGTCATATGAATAACAATATAAATGACTTGCCCTTCGTTGGCTTTTCTAGGATTTTGAGAATCTTAATCTATCATGATTTATATCTTAACTCCTTTAAACTTATATAACTAAAATAATTGATGTATTGGCATTCCTACATTTGATCTTCACAGTAAGTGACATTTCAGACTTCCTATACTCTTGGATTATCTTTTTAAGCCATATGATATAAATTTGTCTCATTTTAAGGAACATACTTGGCAGAAGATAATGGTAACACCTTGTTCTAGCTCTAAACAGTATTCTGAGAATTGTTGTTCATAAATGAGTTTTGAATTCATCAGCTACAAGGCAACCATCCCCATAAATCCTTGTCGTTAAAAAAAAAAATCATTGTTCTATTTTCCAAACCCCAGACTAAGTTGATACTTATTATGATATCACACTGGTGTCACTGAAGAGAAGGGATCATTTTTATTCAAGCTTATAGCTTGTGAAAAATGAAAGCCAAGATCCATTGGTTAAGAGTTTGATTTGACTGTTCTTATTTCATTTCTTTTAGAATATTACTGAAGAGCCATTCCAGCAACAGGAACTGAATTCAAATGAGGCCACCATGACCCAGCAATGTGTGCCTGATTCTCACTTGGCAGAACTTCAAGACAAAATTGAGCAAACAGAAGCTGCCAACAAGGTATGGCTTCCTCCATGGCAAGCTTGCATCGACAGTCATGGAAGGCTAATAAAAGTTTGATATCTGTGAAGCCCAAATGTTCTTGTCAGGTTAAATTAAGTCTAGAGTCCCTCTAAGTAGCTTTTAGCCATTTTTCTATGAAATACTTCCCCCAAACTATTTTTTTTTTCAGCTTTATTTCACTTGAGGATTTAATGAGTACTATCCATAGAGAAGTAGCAGGGGACTAGTAGGCTCCTTGTTTGTATTTCCTGAAATTTCAACTTCAGCCAGAGATTTGGGAAGAAGGATTTCTTGGCGGCTAGCATGCAAAGACTAGTTATGATCATCAAATTTGCCACATACAGATTCTACAAGAGAAACTGAATGAAATGAGCTGTCAACTGAAATCTGCCCAGGAAGCATCCCAGAGGCAGGATTGTACAATTCAGAACCTCAGTCAGTCCTTGAAAAGCAGGGAGAGTGAGGTAAGAGTTTCACACTTGGCACTTCCTTTTGCATTAGTGCAGTTTAATTTTCTTCAGGGGCTCCCTACAGAATACAGCTCCGGCTGCTATTCCAGAATGTGCAGCTCTGTAGGTCTGGGACAGACCTCCCTTACCAGCTTTTTCTTGTTTGGTTACCCACCTAGGAGTCTGCTGCTCCTCATACTGTCCTCTCCCTTCCCCTTTTGTCTTTCCTTTCTATCATTGAAAGCTCCACTAAATGCCACTCTTAGGTGTTCCCTGGGCTACCCTCCCTCTCATTCTTCCTCCCAGACCTCCCTTCCCACATCTCTTAGAAGCTCCACATTATTCCATATTCGTCTGGCTTTTAAAAGTCCTTATGACCTGGCCCCTTCCTGCCTTTCAGTCTGCTTACACCTCATCCTCCCCAACACAGACTTTTTGATCTAGTGACACAGGCTCCTAGCTAGTTTCTTCCATTCCCAGACGTAGCTGTTTTCTCCATGCCTCTCCATCTCAGTCTACTGGTTTCTGGGGTTTTCTTCAAGTCCCAGCTAAAATCCCACCTTCCACAGGAAAATAAAGAAGTCTGTCCCAGTCCTTTTAACTCTGATGCTTTCCATCTGCTACGATTTCCAGCTTATCCAGTCTGTAGCTTTTTTGTCCCTCATCTTTTGCCTTTCTCTTCCCCATTGACCTGTGAGCTCCTGAGAACTGCCACGGTCTTTGCATTTAGCATTTGGTCTGGGATTGGCACATAGTGGGTACTTTAAAAATGACAGCTGACAGGATAGCTGACTATTTACTTGTCATTTCCTCTACTAGATTATAAGCTTTATGGGGACAGGCTCTCTGTCTTCCTCAACATTTGCCTTAGATTTGTACATCATGGGTAACTGCTTATTGATTCTGTGGAAGTATAAACTGATTTTTTTGTAACACAAAACTGGGTTAAATCTATAGTAGCATGACATATATTTGCTCACTGTTCACCCATGGTGAGGGAGACAATGAGCTTCATTTTTATCCCGCTCCTTTATATTTTTTCAGACTGAAGAGCTGTACCAAGTGATCGAAGGTCAGAACGACACAATGACCAAGCTGCGGGACATGCTACACCGAAGCCAGCTTGGACAACTTCAGGTAAATGAGTGCTGCCGGGCTGCCACCGCCAGAGGTCCAGCAGGGCTGTTCGGGCTTAGCATCCCCACCTTTATCTCGTTGGTTTTCCATCCAGATGTTAGCTAAACCCCCATTGTTGGATGCTTTCTTTCCTCTTAGGTTCCAGAAGGAGGGTCCCCGGCCCAGCAGCAGATAGCCCTGCTTGATCTGCAGAATGCCTTATTCTGTAGCCAGCTGGAGGTACAGAAGTTTCAGAGGGCATCCCGGCGGAAGGAACGGCTCTTGGAGGATGCCAAGCGGAACCTTCAGTTCATGGAGACTGCGGCTCAGGAGCTAGAGCAGCAGAAGGAAGCGGCGTGGACCCACAATCAGGTAAATCATTAATCTGTCTGTGGTAGTAGGACTTGACTTTGTCCCCACCTGCCACTTCTTAGCACCAGGGTTTGCTTTACTTATGATTAATAGCTCCTTTGACCCATTGACCTAATTGTAGTCATTCAGCAAAGTTCTTACTTGATAATCCATAATTAAAGTCAACTAGATGACAAACTTCTTGCTTGGAAAGGGTCTTCAGCGTGCTAGTCCCTTAAGAATCTAATGCCTATTTTAATTTGTAGTTGTGCTTTCGAGCCTGCAGCTATTACCTTAAGGATCTTAATCCAAATTAAGTTTTGAAGATGGAACATTTTGAAGATTTCTACTATGATTTATTCTGGAAAATGTTTTAGATTTTATTGGAGCCCTGAACAGAATCCACCAGAGACTCAGAAATGTCGACTGAAGAATCTGTTAAAGCCAGAGTTAGAGAGTTCTAAAGAACTCTTTTTCATTAGTTCCTTAAAGAAATTGATTTCTTGACCCAGGTTTTGTCAGTTACTTTAGGTGGCAATATATGTGAATATGTTATTTAAAGTTTTAGATGGTTTGACCTAAGAATTTGGAAAATAGGCTAATTTGTTATGGAAAATTAATTATAGTCTTTTCTAACTCTAAGAGAATTAGGAGAGTAGACAGTGAAAACAGCCAGATTTCCCAAGCTTTGTGAGGGTGAGAACAGAAGCTTTAACTGATTGTTGAACTTAACTTTTTGAGGTTGCTGGTATAATTCACTTCTTCCCTTGTCTTCATTGCCTGAAGGGACAATCTTCCAGTCACATGATGAATCTTAATGAAGAGATAGATCCCTGTCACTTCAGATATCATTTAGTACCATCATATCATTATTTCTGGCTACCATTGTTTCAAGATGGGTGCTTGCTGCCTGGCTGTTTCTCTCCAATGGGGCCTCTACCATGAAAGCAGTTTTCTTGCCATGGTCTACCTTGAGCCAAATTAAATGACTCGTTCTTCCTCCATTGTGGTCTCTGCTTCCCCACCTCTGGCCCTTCCTCATACTATCTCCTGGGCTTGGAATGCTGTCCCATTCCAATACTTGTCTACTGACAATCTGTGTGTCCTTCAGGGACCTGCTCAAATGCCCCTTCCCACTGGAAACAATCTCTTCCTTTTTCCCTTTTTTTTCCATCTTCTTCTTCTCAACTTCCATAATACTTAAATCTTTATCATGCTATTGTCATTTTGTTTAT
The DNA here is from genome assembly GCF_902635505.1 of Sarcophilus harrisii. Lineage (NCBI taxonomy): Eukaryota > Metazoa > Chordata > Mammalia > Dasyuromorphia > Dasyuridae > Sarcophilus > Sarcophilus harrisii. The sequence goes on from NC_045429.1 coordinate 423,380,130, forward strand.
AGTCCTATTTTTATTTGAAGTCATTTGTGTCCATCTTACATCCTCTAAATGATTGTAAGCTCATCACCAGATAAGCAGATAGAGTTCTGGGCCTGAGGATTGGAAGATCTGAGTCCAGATGTGGCCCGAGACACTTAGTAGTAATGGGACCCCGAGCCCATCATTTAACCTCTGTCTACCTCAGTTTCATCATCTGTAAAATGGGAATAGTAATAGCACCTTCCTTCATGGTTATTTTGAGGATTAAATGAGATAATTGTACAATGCTTAGCACAGTACCTAGCACATAGTAGGTGTTAAATTAGTTCCATTACTCTATTACCTTTGTATTTCCTTTGACACCTGGCATGCTGCCCTGCACATAGAAGATATTAAATACGTTCACTTGAAAGCTTACATTTTTAAGTAGCCAACCTGTATTTAGGAAGTGAAAGTAGAAGATTTTGCTGATAAAGATTTTGTTTTATATTAGGAATTGCGAAGTACCCTGCAGCAGGTACAGGAAGATTTACGTAATAAGAACAAGCAGCTTCATATGCTGGAGGGCACAAAGTGCCGGGAGAACCAGGCTCGAGAACAGAGTTTTCAGCGTCTGAACTACAGCCTGCAGCAGAAAGACCAGCTTCTGCAGGTGGGCCAGGGCAATGGAGCCTTGCAAATTCTTGTTATCAATCCCTGTGACTTCAGATTATGGATCATCGTCATCCAGATCTAAGTTCTTATTGTTATCCAGAACTCTGAAAGGGAGCCTGAGGGTGGTCATACCATGAAATAAGATTCCCAGGTGTCTGAGGAAACGCCAAGAATACAAGCCTGGAAAGTCCTGAAGAAGACTTAGTCCTCAGGATTAGTCATCAGATCCTCTCCAGGAGCGACAGGGAGTAACTTAGCCCAGCCAGTTATCTTAGACAGTTGCTTTGATCGTGGGGTCTCTCTGTGACTTACCTGGGATCATGAGACCAGAATGTGTCACAGACTAGAACTCAGGTCTGCCTGACAGAGAGGCTGACCCTGTATTCACTGTGCCACAGTGTTTCTCCCTAATATAAACGATTATAGGAAGTGAACATTTAAGGGAAAACTAGAACTTGAGAACCAAGTGCCAAGTCTGCAGTCATAGGGAAAGATCTTTAGATTCTAGATGAAATTAATATCTTATATTAGAGGCGTTATATCCAATGCTGAGTTTGCCATGGCTCCTCGTCACATGGCATGCTGGCGTGCTTCAGTGGATTTACTCAGGTTAGTATTCTGTTTAGATGCACTAGGGATGTTATAGAGGAGAACATGGGTATCCTATGTGAATTAAACACTCATGGTTCAGACCTTAGGAGGTTAGAAATGTAACTTTAACTTTTCCTCTATAACATACTTGTCATTCTATAGTTGAAGCAGTAAAACTTCCTGGGCTTTATTTAAAAAAAAAAAAAAAAATTCAATTTCTAGACTGTGAAGCCCCAGGTAAATATGGATTGAGTAGAAATCACCCTTGAGAAGAGAATCCCCCAGATCATTCAACACAAGGAACTTTATGCTTTGGGCTCATGGGAAGCAGGAAGTGGAAGCAGAAGTTCCAAGAGTTCCTCTGGATTCCAGGAACACAGTGGGCCCTGCTTAAGCAAAATGGCAGTTGAGGAGTATGAGAAGAGGACCTGTCTGTATTCCTTTTGATCCTTGGGAGAGAAATTCTGCTGATTGTCCACCTGGGGTCATCCTGCCACTTTCACCATACCTGCTCTACTCAGAGGTTGACCCCCTTAGGAAGCTCAAGCTAGGTGTAAGCTAGGTTAATGGTTTGGGCCATTGTGGCCCCTTCGTTTTGTCAGCTTTTGGCTCTCACAGAGATTTGAGTGGCTTAATTACTTGGAAGCAAGGAGAAAGAAGGATAAGCTGCTGTGGGGCTGCTCTCTTTGACGATGTATAACTATGGGAAATTCTTTGGGGGTCTCACTAGGAATACCGGGAACTCATGCAGTATCAGAACAACTCGGAGAAGAGCCTTGAGGCAAATGAAGTGATGCTTGAGAAACTTCGCAATCGCATCCAAGATCGAGATATTGCTTTAGAGGTAAATTAGATTGAATTCTGCTCCACTTAGATGAAAGGCTGTGACCGAGGACATCATCTCTGTTGTATAAAGGGCTTTACGTTGGGACATGTAGAATTAAGAGTGTTGTCTGTTGAAAGAACTGATACTCCAGGGGCTTTTTTTCCTGTTGTTCTATTCTTTCACAACATGACTAATGTGGAAATATATTTTACATAAAAAAGAAAAGAATGTTTTCTGTTCTTTAATTTTAATTGGCACATGTGGCCATTTGGGCATCCATTCTTAATGGAGGCCCAGGATTCTCCTACATTTTTCGTTATCAAATGAAATAACATTTGTAAACCATTGAGCACAGTAATTGGCATGTGGTAGGACATGACAAATGCTTATATCTTTCCCCACCATTTCCTGACAGCGGGCCATTGATGAGAAGTTTTGTGCCTTAGAAGAAAAGGAAAAAGAACTACACCAACTTCATCTTGCTGTGAGAGAGCGAGATCATGACTTAGAGAGACTCCGCTACGTCCTGTCTTCCAATGAAGCTACTATTCAGGTGGGCACCACACTCGTCCCTCCCTAATCTGTTCCCTTTTGCTAGCATGAAGTCTCACTCCTTGCCTCCATTTTTCAGAATCCCAGCACATTAGCCTTACCTGTTTCCCATAAAGAACAAAGCAGGAGTCCTTGTCTGCACCATGCTTTCTGATGGCATGCTGTGATACAGGAGGTGTTAGCAGTCTGCCATTCTTGAGTTGGCTCTAAAATGTCAACTCTTAGTCTGTAATTTCTCCCAAACTGATTTAAATAGAGGCTTTAACATTCAATCTTTTCTTAAAAGACTTGCCACCCTTTGGGGTTGCAGTCTATTTTCCTTCTAAAACCCTGGCCCCACACTATTTTGTCAGAATCAGTCATCAGGGTTGAGAATTTCTTTCTTTTTTTTTTTTTTTTTTTAATTTCATTTATTTATTTTAGGGTTGGGAATTTCTAACAGCATCGAGTCATGTCACATTGTTGGGTTAGATGCCAAATTTTCCCACTGAAAAACAATGTAAAAAATTGAACCTTCCCTACATAGGAAAAGTGAAACTGTGACTATAATAAACTAAGAAATCTAAACTCCATTTTGACATGTGTCCTTGAAAAATGGCTCCTTAACTCGTGGGGTTCATTTTCTCTTTGTGGCTTTAGAGTATGGAGAGTCTTCTGCAGGCTAAAAGTTTAGAACTGGAACAGTTATCAGTTACCTGCCAAAACCTTCAGTGGTTGGAAGAAGAAATGAAGAAGAAATTCAGCCACTGGCAGAAGGAGCAAGAAGGCATCATCCAGCAGCTGCAGACATCTCTGCATGACAGAAACAAGGAAGTGGAGGCAAGGCTTTGTTGTTAGCTTGTGGTGAGATCTTGGCAGCCCGGCTTCTTGGTAGTCCTGCCAGTGGCCTGTTAGGATACCTTGGGGTGGGGGTGTCTGGGACCCCTTCTATCCCGAATGACTGGACCTGTCATTATGCTGATCTTCCTTCCTTTTCTGTAGAATGGGAGGGGGGGGGAGATATTTACCTGTTTTATAGGAGTAACATGAGAACTGATGAGATCTGTGTTTTGCATGGAGCTTTTACAGAAAAGCAATACACACATACCTCCACTCCCCCCAAGACTTTTGGGTATAGTATACCACATCCTTTTTTTTTTCCTTTAAAGCAACTTTTGCACGCTTTTAGTGGTTCATGAGCAGAAAAATAATTATTTTCTGTTGACCCCAAGTAAGTCATCGCTAGCCTTTAGCAAGCAATGACTTTTTCCAAGACTGATCTGTAAATTGTCATTCTGAACATTCTTGTCATATAATTCAATGTGTAATCGAATTCAAGCGTCCAGTAATTTCTGAATCTCCCATAAGCCAGAGATGGCATGAACTTTTGTAGCTAACAGCCATAGAGTGGTATAGACAAAGGGGGGGGGGGGGGGGCACCATCACTCCCTCTCTTTTCAAAATTTCTTCTCTGTCCTTTCCCTCAGGATCTTAGTGCAACATTGCTTTGCAAGCTGGGACCAGGGCAGAGTGAAGTTGCCGAAGAGTTATGTCTACGCCTGCAGAGGAAAGAAAGGATGCTGCAGGACCTTCTGAGTGACCGAAATAAACAGGCTCTGGAGCACGAGATGGAGATTCAGGACCTGCTCCAGTCTATGAACAACAGGGAGAAGGACAGTCAAGTAAGGACCAATCAAGACTCAAAAAATGTTCATTCAGCTGTGGTGGACACCATTGTCTCCAAACAGGAAATAGCATGGAGGATTAGAAGACATTTATATACATCCTTACTTCTTTACCCTGATAAGCAGTATTTTCTTCCCTGCATAATAATAATTCCTACATGATCATAAAATTTAAAAATTGAGATTCTTCATTCTGAGTCAGTGAAACCAAAGGAAAGAATGGAAGATTTTTTTTAGTGCTCATATTGAAGACATATTAAGGCTAACTGTGACACCATGGTTATTATCCAAATCCCCAAATAGCCCAAATATCAGCCTTCATTCTTTTCTCTTCCCTTGGAGGTTCTCAGAAGATCTTAGATTCTTGTCAAAAAAAAAAAAAAAGGTAATTCCCACAGATATTGGGTATTATTGACTATTATAATCTAGTGCTAAAGCACTGAATTTTGTTTATTAATTTCCCCATAGCTTACAACTTGAATAATTCTATTTGTAATTTACTTATTTTTTAAAGATTTATTGCTGATTTATTTTTTACATTCCCTTCTTTTCCACATATATTCCTTTTCCAGCACTTCCCTGGTGAACTATCAATTTTTTAAAAGGGGGAGAAAAAAAGCAGTTGAGAAAACTAACCAACATATTAGGTCTGACAACGTATGTACTGTTTCACATCCATTGTCCTCCACCTTTGCAAGGAAGAAAGAGAGGGGGACAGTTAGATGACATAGTGAATAGAGCACTAACCCCTAGTTCAGGAGGATGTGAGTTCAAATTCAGCCTCAGACACTTAACATTTCCTAGCTGGGTGACCCTGGGCAAGTCATTTAGCCCTGATTGCCTCCAAAAAACAAAAAAAAAAAAAAGAGAGGGGCCTGTTTTTCATTTCTTTTTCTGGGTCAATCTAGGTCATTATAGTTTAATTTTTTCTTGATGTTACTACAAAATAAAAATTGTTTTTGTGGTTCATTTGGATCAGAAGTGGTGCTCAGGCTTTCCCCTTTGTACCATTACCAGTCTTATAAAACCATGATGACCTAAAGCAGTGAGAACACTAACTGACTTGTGCTGTGTTTGTTGGATTCTCCTGATAATTTGATCTGATGATATTTCATCTACAGCCCTAAAACATAGAAACCTATGTTAGCTTAACTACAAAAAGAATAATAAGCATTTCAATGTGAAATAAACAGGGCTAACAAGAAGGAGAGGTCTTTAAATTCTTTTCCCTGATACTTACATTTTCAGTTTGCCCAGGTTCCAGTGACTAGCAAGGGTCCTCCTTAGTTTCCCTTTTTAAACTGAGGTAGCTCTTCCCAACCTGTTGGATAAGTTTACCCTTCCAAGTGAGGGTCCTTCAAGGCCTTGTCATCTTACCTTAGAACCAATGATACACAACTCCAGTCTTTATATCTGGAAAAGCTCTTTCTAATGTTAGGCTGTTATATCTCCCTTTATCAGGTTGCTTTGGGAAAGATGGTGCAGGCCCTGATGGAAAGGAGCACGGAGGTGCAGACCTTGCGCCAGCACATCAGAGGGAAGAACCTGGTAATATTCCCTTCCCACAGGGTTATTTGTGGTGGGGTCAAATGGAATGATGTGTGGGGGCCACTTAGCCAGCCTAAAGCATTTCAGAACTCTGAGGTAGTTTTATGTCATTATGTTGCAGGGGTTCAGCACAAATCATCCAGCTGAAGCGACCACATTCATCAGCCAGCATCACGAGGAGCAACCTGTCCAAGTAAGAATTGCTATGCTCCATGCCATAAAGACCACATTTCATTTTTTCATTGAATCCATTTATTCTTAAATTGTGTTCTCAAGCATAGGAACACTTTAATCTCAGGTTATGACAAGTTCTTGTGGCTTTTCAAGGTTTAGACCAGTTTTTCCTAGTAATACTCTGTTATATGAAGGATTTTATAAGTACTGAATGTTCCCCAAATTCCCTTTCTTTCCTTGTTTTTAGGAATCAATGCAAGAAAACGTTAAAGATGAACTTACTACAGTGACTGCTAAGGGAGATAGCAGCACATCCAGGCCTTGGTCAGGTTCGTATCCCATATCATCATATCTCTCCTAGAACTTTTAGTAATTTAGCCAAAGTTGCTTCACTTCTTCGTTCTCCCCAGTGGTAAGAATGATGCTGAATGTGAGAGGGCAACAATCCCAGATGGAGTGTCTTGTGCAGAGGCAGCCTTAGGATTGATGATCCAAGGAGGCTTCCTGTTTTTGGAGCAGCCTTCCTACCTAATGAGTCCTGGGCTGTGATCCAGGGAAACGGCATACAGGGGGAAAAGAGATCAAATTTCTTCCCATATCCCCAAGTCTTTCTGTTTTGTGAATTATTTTCAAGGCACTACTTGATAATCATTTGAACTTTATTTCTTCTGTATTTAAATTTATGGGGAAGAGAGAACTGGAGCACATCATTTGCTTCAGACTGCACGCCCAAGGTATCAAGTCTCTAAGTCCCAAAGCCCATTGGGGATGGCTTTGATCCTGTGCAGACATCTGTGTTATGACACTCAATATGTCCTGTAAGCCAGGGACTTTTTTGTAGAGAGGAAAGTTGCAAATATGAAGGGACATTTCAAGGATGAAACCTTGAAAGTTCCAGAAATAGAAAATTGCCATACCTTATGATGTGATAATGGTGACAAGTCAGGCCTATGGGTTTGGTAAAATAGGGCATGCTTTTACTTTTTTTTTTTTTTTTTTTTTTTTTTTTTTTTACATTATCGGGGTGGCCAAAGTTTTGTTTTTGACAATTTTCAATCTCTTACTCTGATACAAGTCATCAATCATAAAACTTTTTATATGAGCTATAAACTATGCTGGTTTTGTTAACTGTCTACCTCTAAAATCCTGGGGGCAAAATTGTAAACTGCTGCCTTTATATTGCTTATGTGTAAGATGCGTATAGACTATTGGAGATCACTGGTTATTATAGGCCACCAAGCCCAGGGATAAGCAGCAAGGGTCAGTTGAACTGTGACAGCTTTTAGTAATGATTAAATCTCTGTGAGCATTCTGTGTTTATTTATAGGAAACATGGAGGCTGCTGCAGAGCTGGAGAAGGAACTGATTCATACCAAAGAGGAACTTGAACTCATAACAAGAAAAGAAAGAGAAAGTAGGGTGAGTTCTGGGCACAGGCTTCACTCCTTTTTTTTCCAAATCCAGTTTAAACTTCTTTTTTTTTTTTTTAAAGCACATCAGCTCCTCTAATCAGGGTATTATAAATTGGATAAAAGGAACTTTTTAGGGAAAGAAGGCAAATTGTGTTCGAAATACCACCACAAGCCATCTCTTTTTACATAATTGGAATTGTTAAAATTATTCATGCTAATTGCTTCAAATAGAAATTACTGTAAAAAATCATTTGCGGAAATGAGGGACTTGGTACTTGCTTAGCAATTGTGTTAATACTATAGAATCTAAAAATTTGGAAGATCACAGCAGTAGAAATTAAATTACTTTGAATGTGTTTTCTTGGGACAGAGGCTCCCTGCTGCCTCAAACTTTCATTTCAGCTACTCGGTAGAGTCCTCTAGAGGGTGCCAAGGATTTAAAGCCAAAACCCCAAACCATTTGATGCCCTCATACTGTTTCTCTCACTGGGAGATACCACACATAAAGAAGGAAATGGCAGATAATTTGAGGAGAGGAAGAGAGTGCCGACAGTCAGGGGTCAAGAAAAGCCTCCCTCCTGTAAGAAACAGCGAGTGCCTGAGCTGAGCCCTGAGGGAAATTCAGGATTTGAACAGGAGGCTGAGGAGTGGGTGCATTCTGGGGATGGGAGCAGCCTGCCGAGGAGCAGGCCCATGAGGTGGAATATGGAGGTGGAACAAGGGATGAGCCACTTTGTCTGCATGCAGCATGCTGTGCGGGAAGAGGAATAAGGCAAAGGTTGACTGGGGCCATGTTGGGAAGGGATCAAAATGCCAGTCTGAGGAGTGGTGCCCTTGGAAGCCACCGAAGGCTTCTGAGCAGGATCAACTTGGTTGGAGACTGTTGTAACCCAGGTGAGAAGCGATGATGATGCTCTCATCTGGGAGTGGACTGAAGGGGACCGACGCGTGAGGTCTGGGAGCAGACATGGCTACTGGGCTGAAAGAGAAGGGAGCATTAAATGCAAGCTCACCTTGCAGTAGCGCCCCGACAGAACAGGGAAGCGTTGGCAGGTAGTGGGCGGGGGAACTGTAACGGCTCTGTCTTGTTGCGTTGTTTGAGACACCCATAGAACGTTCAGGCAGAGATGGCCAGGAGGCAGTTGAGGAGGTTGGACCGAAGTTTAGCAGAAAAATGAGAGTGTTGTCTGAGGGGCAGCGCGTGAGTCAGATTTTCCAGACCAGAGAACACAGGGAGAGAGATGTGGGAAGAGACTGGGAGGCTGGTCGGCGCCCATCCTTGTGATGAGCTATAACCCAGAGTTTATACCTGACACAGGAATATGGAGGTGACCCGGCCAGATTGTGCTTTAGGAGGATCCCTTTGGGAGCTGAGCTGAGGCTACACTGGAGGGGGAGGAGGCCAGGGACTTCTCGCAGTCATATTCTATCCATCTGTCTGTATTGCTCTTGCCCACATCTCTTCACAAGTAGACACCACAAAGTATCCAGCGCTACTTCAGTGCAACATTTTATCATCTGCGTTTCTTTCTTCTGCTGTGTTACTTCAGCCTGGCCCCTTTTCTGATCACAGAATCTGGTGCACTTTGTTACATCTTGTACCTATGCTGTTAGTAACATGTGATACTCTCCACCTACCATATACAGCGTGGATCAGAATTGGAAACAATCTAATCTCAATTGGGAGGATATTTGTATCAGCGATAGGCTTCTCTGGCAGGGAAGATTTGGGGATTACTTAGTTCTGCATAATTTTAATGTGCCATCTAGCATGTATTGTACCCAGTTTAATTATATTGTATATCTACATCTATGTAAACAATACATAGTGTAAGTCTAAGGCAATGGGATACATGTCTAAATCATGTCATGATCTGGGCAGTTTACATTTTTCATCCACTTGATTTGTCCTTTGCGGATGGTTGAGGGCTAAACTGTGTGTGTGTGTGTGTGTGCGTGAGTGCGCGCATGCGTGCGTGTGCACACAGTGACTACCCAGCTTGATGTAGGTGACATTGTGGGACAAGAACAAAGCCTCCCCATCTCGGGGGAATCCCTGCCCTGTCTAGACTTTGCCAAGGATTTTCTTTGTGACATAGGCAGGTATCTTTAGTGAATCAGCGTCTCCCTTGGCTGATGGTGATCATCAAATAAAATTATCCCTATGCCTGGACCCACCAAAGAGTGTCTCATCTGACACAGCAAATGCACTAAGAGCAGAATATGGTTTTCCCTTTTTCTGTTGAGTGATTTAACATGCGCTTTCCTGTAGAAAATCACCTGCAGAGATCTTCCTCTTTCCTTCTCATGGTTTCATCAAAGAGAATCATTATTATGTGGGCTCAACATTCTTATAGATTTTATGGAGGGGAGAGAGTCAAGTGCCTTCCTTACATGGCCCTCTAGATGAGGAAGCTAGAGTCTAGAAATGGTGCTTCTCTTATTCTTAGTCAGGAGCTATGTGGCTTCTTTCCAAGGCTCAGTTTCCTCAACTGTAAAGTCAGAAGACCCTGGAATTACACCCAGGTCCCTTCCAACTCCATTAGAGAGGTAACAGGAAACTGTGGCGTCTCTTGCTCATTTCACTATATCAATTCCACAAGCTATAAATTACTACATAAAATAAATAGTGCCTGATGAAGCAGAAGCTATAGAAGACACATTCTGGTTATTACTTGGGTTGTTTTTTAAATTTCTTAAGAGCTCATTTCCCTAGAAAAGAGCCAGGCTTCATGGAATGTTGTAACTTTTTGTTGAAATTGAACCAGGATCCAGTTCCAGTTCCAGCATCCAGCTGGCTTTTAGCCTTTAACCTATACATGATGCCCTTTTTAGAATTTCATAAAAATATTTGCCAGCAAATCATAGGGCCATGTTCTCCTGTCTGTGTGGATGTGTAGTGTTTAGAGAATGTTGATATCCTTCAATGTTATATTGTTGTGATCAGACATGTTTTAACATTTGGCTGCCCTGTTGGTTGAGTGGTTGAAGACCAGCAAAATCGAGATCATCTGGGGCTGACACTATATGGGCTGCTGCCATGGCATGCCCCCAATGCCCAGAGCATTTCATTAACTGATGTTGCTAAGAGATGAGAGGAAGGTGACCTGGGGGAAGAAGCTGACCTTAGTCTTGTCTTTGGTTGAGATGCTGTGTGGCCTCCCTCCGACTCTGGCCATGGGGCCTGCTAAATCCAGAGTGTTCTCTCTCACCAGATGGAGCTCTCTGCTCTCCAATCCATGGTTGCTGTGCAAGCGGAAGAGCTCCAAGTTCAAGCCGCTGACATGGAATCTCTAACCAGGAACATGCAGATCAAGGAAGATCTAATCAAGGTCTCTGCAGTCTCTTGAGTTGGGCCCGGGTGGTCTGTCCTTGGAGCAGCTCCAGATTTTATCAGTTCAGTCTGTCCCTATGCTGTTTTTTTCTCCTTTTGACACTACTCCTCATCCAGAGATGTACTAATAATATATTTGACAGGGATCAGATCTGTTGAGTTTTCTTTTTGAATGGGGGACTGCTCTCCTTTGGAGCCACACGTCTCCCTGTGGATGGGGAGGGTGATGTGCTCCATCATTCCCTCTGTTGATGCTGTTCTTTTGGTTGCTAGGATCTTCAGATGCAGCTTGTGGACCCTGAAGACATCCCAGCTGTGCAGCATCTGACCCAAGAAGTCCTGCTCCTTCGGGAAAAAGTGGCTTCAGCAGAATCCCCGGGTCAGGAAACAGAAAACCGCAAGCATCAGGTAACGATTTTTGTTCTGGTGTCACTTTAGGAATAGATAATGGTTTTGATGAATTAAGAAATAGCCAGCTTGTGATGTTTTCATTTGGTAGCAGCAAAGACTATTTTCTACTTTGATTCACAGAAATTATGGTATCTTTTTCTGAGATTAGGAAGCTTTGAATTTAAAAGCCAAATGGGAATAACAATGTATTTCTACTTGACCTACTCATTTTTGCCTCCAGACTAATAAGTGTTGCTACCAACCAGCAGGGGAGATATAAATAGGATATCTTGGCCAACTTGTAATTTCCAGAAAGATTTTTAACTTCTTACTTTTTTATGGGTTTTTTTTTTTTCCCCTAAGATTTGGAGTACTTGGAAAAAACATTATCTTTTCTACTCATCGTGTAAGTTATATGTGCATAGGATGTAGGGAGGTAAAAGCATTAGAAAATTTTCAACAGTAGGATTGAAGAATGTTGAAATTTGGAGAAGAAAAGACACAGAGGGCTGCTAGCTCTCTTTAATTAGTTAGAATGCTAATATGTAGAAGAAGCAATGGCCTTACTTCTGCTTGGCCTAGAGATCAGAATAGGGAGCATTGGAAATAAGTGAAAAAGAGGGGAATTTCAGTTCATTATGAGAAGATGCTTCCTGAGCTGTCCAGAAGTGGGATTGGGCTGCTGTGGGAATTCAGGGAGTTCTTGTCTTTGGATGTCTTCTAGTAGATGCTTCTGTGAAACGACTTTTCCCACTGAGGAAAAGACATTTCTTATTCAGGTAGTGATGAGAAGAGATGACCTTTAGGGTCCTTCCAACTCTCAAATTCTGTCCCTCCCCAGAAAAGGCAAACCTTCATTTCTGCTCTTGTTTCTCTCCCAGTTGCTGCAAATGATGGAGGGTCTGGTAGAGGAGCGGGGCCGGCTCAACGAAGCCCTCCAAGCAGAAAGACGACTCTATAGCAGCCTGGTGGAGTTCCACACACATCCAGGCGGGTAAGAGAGCTCAAGGCATTCTCTTGGGAATCCACACTGAGGTGAAGTTCCATCTCTGTGTCACTAGAGGTGAACAAAAAGGAATGTGGTCTCCTAGTCCACCTACAGAAGACCCTACTTATCGGAATGAGACAGTAAAGTGCCACATAGTCATTCATTACTGTCCATAGAGTCACTGAACTGAGATTGAGCTTGCTGATCAATGAGTTTGTGTGGGGGCCTCTGCCATCCTTTTCTTTATGTCTTTTTGTCCTGCTTTAATTTTTTTTTTCCTGTTTTCTATTCATTACACCCCTTTCCAGGTTTTTATCTTCTTATGTTTCAAGAACTAGTTAATTTCCTTTTAGTTTTTTTTTTTTTTCCTTTTCTACTTTCTTTAGGTGGAAGTAAAAATTTTGCTGGGGCTATTTAAGAGAAGAAAGACTGTACAATAAAAGAGGACCCAAAATAATTTGAAAACATCTTTCTTTTAGTAATTTTAATCTTTATTATGAGTATTCGGGGAAGAAAATCTTTGGATCTCCAGTTTCTTTGTGTCAGTATTGTTTTACAGACTCGGCATTATTACTCCAAAATTTTTATGTAGAGGAAAAAAAGTCTTTAGAGAAAGACCCTGTCAGGTCCTGGTTTGCTTTGAGTTTGCAGCTTGTTTTTAGTAATCCATGTATGCAGATTCTTCTTAGTGTAATGGATTGTTATGGAAGTAAAACATGTAATAGAAAATTGGGAATTCACTCAAAGCTATATGAGCAGGGAATTCTAGAAAACTCCCTTTCTGTGAATTTGGGCTAAAATTTGCAATGAGAAGAGTAAGTGCCGAAATGGGCCCAAATAACAACTGGCAGGACAGCAGCAGGAAAGGGACTTTCCTGATGTCCCAGACAGCATTTGGTTTAAGACTGTAGCTTCATTGAGAGACATTGGTCCCATTCAGACTGCTTTCTAATTCTTCTTCCTTCCCGTGTGGCCTCTCCACCCAGTTCTGAGCGAGATCAGGCCCTGCAGGTGGAGTTGGAAGGAGCCCAGGTGCTACACAGCCGGCTAGAGGAGGCTCTCGGAAGAAGTCTGGAGCGCCTGAGCAGGCTGGAGACCATGGCTGCCTTTGGAGGTGGGGAACGGGAAAGTGTGAGAGCTCACCACAAGCATGCCTTCTGAGCGCTGGCGGGTCAGGCTTCGGCCCAGGATGGAAAACCATGTTTGCACTAACAGAGAGAGAGGAGAGAGCCTTGTCTGACTTGGACAGAGATAACTGGTGATTTACTAACGTTAGAACTGTTGCAATTTAGAATCAACTCAGAAGCAAATTCAATACCCTCATGATCTCTTTTGTATGTACTTATCTCTAATCTTGTGGTGGAGGTAACAAATTGTATTTGCACATTTAATCCATTCCATTTTAGTTTATTTCCACCCATTTTCATTCCCTCTCATTTAGTCTTTCCTCTTACTCTTCCATCCCCTCTGTGGGCCAAATAAAGTTTTTTTTTTCCACCCTTTCCCCAAACTATTTTAAATGTTCTGCATCGTGTCACAAATGCATGCGTGTGTATTATTATTATTTTTCCATCCAGAGGACTCTTGCTTTTGAAATAAGGACTACTTTATGACTAGAACGTAATTGCAAAAGAAACAGGTTGAGGGCCTGTGAAGAAAACTTTCTTGAAACAGTAGTAGCATCTTTTACATAGAAGGAATTGAAAATGAGGAGAGTGGCAATGCAGGACTTAGGGAATGACAAAGACACCATTCGTGAGATGGGCTAAAGGCTTTTCAGGTATTAGTTCATCTTTGTTATTCCTCCTTAGGGCCATCATGTGAATGTGAAGTAAGACCAGTTCAAAATCAAGTTTTAAATTCTCATTCTCTGCTCCTTTGAAGCCTTCTGGATCAAAGAGAAGCTGCTTTTTTTTTTTTTTCTCATAGGATCTACCCAAGGATGCCCTGAGATCCTTCTCACCCAGAATGTTTTATATATGAAGTTCATTTCAGAACTAAATTTCCTCCTTTTTAAAACTTTCAAATTTCAGTGATAGTGATCGGGGTGGGAGATAGAGACTAACAGGAGAGCAATATTGCCACATAATGGAGTTTAAAGTCAGGATAGACTTGTGTAGACACTTGTGTTTGGCAATTGAGAAAGAGGGTTTAGAATAGAGGCTTCCAGGGCACTTCCCAGAGGAGTATGAACATAGCTCTGCAGTGAACAGGAACAGATCCCAATCTTCAGAGAAGTTTGAATAGTCTGCCACTGCCTTTGATGAGAGTTGGTCTCTCATCGACATAGAAGGCATGACTGTCACCTCATGGTGGCTGGACACGTGTAAGGAAAGCTGCCCAACATGTGGTACCAAATAGTTGTTCAGTGTCTCAAGTTCCAAGAATGCAAAAGTTCTCGAGGATACTTGGAGATATGTGGGTACATCAACATGGCTTATTCTTTCTTTTGCCTTCAAGATTTCTAAGATTATAGAATTGGGAGTCAATAAAGATACTGAATTTTAAATTAGTTTAGAACTAGGAACTCCTAAAGTTTTTTGTCTAGTTAATATGATTAACATCCTTTCCTGACCTACACAGGCCCAAAGATCTGTTTCTGATCATTTTACATGAATCTTTTTTTTTTTTTTTTTCCCACCTCACATTCTTTTTTAGAATAGTTGGAACTTCATTCTGAATTCCATCCAAGTTTCTGTAACTTTAGCTGGGCATGTAACAGATACAGCATCACAAGGGAGTGGGCAGGAAAGAAAATGTTTCAATAGGAGAAATTTTCCAGTCACGCTTAGACTGATAAAGAGTCTGCTTTGAATCAGATTAATTATCTTCTACTAATGGGATATGGAAGCATCTCACTCTAAGTCTCTTTTTGGGAAGGAAAAAGCTGCTTGAAATAAGAAAGGTGAAGAAGTAATCAGAAGTTCAATAGACTAAACCCTAGGGTTACTTTCCTAGTAGTCAGAATATTAAGAGTTAGAAAAATGGCAGACTGCTGCCAATCAATCTGCAGAGTGAAGGTAAGGATTGCAAAGTTCCTTTGGAATCCAAGGGAACATAGACTTGTGATAGATTCAAAGCCATGACTCAAATACACTAAGGCCTCATTTTGGCTATTTTTTTTCTTTTTTTTAAGCTACTCTAAAATGCCTCCTCATACCTTCTTGAAGTGGACTAATTAAAGAGAATGAGTTATGGTTCTGATAACAGTTATTCAAAATCTAAACCATTAAAAGTGGCCTTCAAGAAGTTTACTGAATGAAAGAAAAGATTATCCCTATGGAGTTTTTTTTTTTAATTTTTAAAAATTTTTTTCTTTTTATTCACTTTGAGAAAAATATTCCCTTTATTTTTTTTATTTTTTTTTTTTTTGCATTTCTAAAAACTGCTATTTAAACATGGTTACCAGTGGAATTAAGCATTTCTCTGATCAGCTGCTCCTTTCACAAAACTTATCCAACCCACAGTATTTTTTTTTTAAATCACAATTGGGTGATGGCTGTTAAAGCATCTAGTCACTGATCAAATTTCAAGGCTTAACCTTTATGACAAATTCCACTTCTGTTCCCTGATCAAATCTTCAATTTTTCATTCAATTATGATGTGCCATTTTATTAATATATTGCATTTTCACAGAAAAAAAAAATGGATCTTTCATTCCCTTCTTCCAGTGGTCACATGCCAGTAAAATGAATTGTTCATTTAAAATCCCCAAGGTATCAACTTTCAAGACAAAACAAAACAAAAACCTCTTTTTGAACTTAGTTTTAGATTTGTTTTTTGTGAGTTTTTTTTTTTTTTAATACACAAGAATTAGTAAAGATGCAAAATGTTTTTAGATCAAATTTACCATCGGCTTAACTTCCTCTTCCTAATCTTTAGTGGCTGATGATTTAAAAACGATATATAGAATAATGTTTCTGCCAGATTCCCCAGTTTATATGCAAGTGAGCATCCATCTGGGAAAGCACAATATTACCTAATACTTTATCCTAATGTGCTCTATTTCTTCATCATGACACATGTACACTTTATGAAAAGAGAGGTGTCTGTCCAATGATCTGGGATCAGTTTAACCGAAGGTCTCTCCATTTCCAAGCCAGATGAGAGTTTTCTGTTTCACCAAAAGGAGCTCTTTTTGCTCTGAACAAATAGCTCTGCTTGTTATTCAAAGCACTGACATTCTTCCATTGGTCTCCTTTGTTTTAAAAAGATGGAGCTAGAGATTTAAGTAGCTGGCTTTCCCTCCTTATGTGAGAGAAGCCTGGCCCTTTGTGGCAAGATAATGAACATTTTTTTCAGGTTCCATAGCTTTTTGCATAAAAAAAAAAAAAAATCCAGCATTTGTCATAAAATGAAAAAAACAAAGGGCTAAGGGTTTAAAAAAAACCAGTCCCCACCCTGTTCTGTGAAGGTAATACCAGAATAAAAGAAAACAGCAATCTTGTACGTCAGCCCTCCACTAAGTAATTCTAATAGTGCCAGTGAATGGCCCTTTTCTAGGGCTGAGTTAAATGAAAATACAGAGATAGTTTTCAATTCATCTAGAACAGAGGTGTCATGTGGCCCACATGCTCTTGAGTGAGACCTGAACTAGATTAAAATGGAAATGGCAAATGTTTAACAAAATAAGTTAAAATGCAATAAAGTATAAGTGATGTTAGTATGTGATTTTCTAAGCAATATGCAATCATTTTATACTACTTGGTGACACTACTGACCTAGAGAGAGGGCTCGAGGGAGCATTCCTCCCTCTGTTGGCTAATATATGATATGCAGTCCTGGGTTACTGTCCATAGGTCTAGGAGAAAGAATCCCTGAGAGTGTGAAGCCAGTTCAGACACCCCTGTGGTCTGAAAGATGCTGCATTGAGGAATGATCTTGGGGTAATGGTTTGAGTCTTCAGCTCATCTCAGAAATAAGTTCTCAGCATCCCATTCCTCAGACATCCACAGGGATGACTTTCTCAGAGCATTTTATCGTGGGCATCCCTCCATGGGAAATGATCTGAATATGACCGAAGGTAAGTTCTTAACTCCCATTCAATCACTTTGACATTAAACTGCCTCAGTGACTTTTCCATATGACAAAGTGGCCTTTATTTCCTTTTTCCTTCAGGAAAGAATGAAAAGTGAAGGAAAAAAATTGGTAGGATGGAAGTAAAAATATTAGTCTTGGGTCATATTTCAATTGATGGATGAGATTGCAGTGGGAGACCATAAAAAGAGAAAATACATATGGCTTTATAAAAAGTCCCAAAGGAATTGACTCGGAAGTAGGTTTTGTTCCCTTCTTCCTTTTGTACCTGCAAAATAGGGTTCCAGAAGTGAAAAATCTGTACATTCAGCTGTTTTCTTTCTGTTATGACTGAAATGCGAAAAGGATAGCTTCCAAATGAAGGAAATTTGATTTCAACAAATAATGCCAAGAGCAGGGATTTTAGCTGTACAACCCCATTAACTGCATGCGCAGAATCCGCTTCACATTCCCTTTCACAAAAGGGAATTTTTCCGGCACGTGAATGTGAACGGCCGCTGGTTGCCTTTTGTGTTTGCATAAATGTGCAACACTTGCTTTTCTAATCAGTGATATTTTTTGGTCTAACAAAAACTTTCAACCCTTCTCTTAACCTGTGAGCCTCAGAGGTATGTTTATATAAATATGCAAAAGTATGTTTGTATGAAATTTGACATGCCATCTTGGTTTCCTCATTTGTGCTAGGGGTTTGTTGTTTCACTAGCTTTTAACTTAAAATATTTTCCTGGGAATGTAGGACTGTTTAGAGGAAGTGAAAGTATCCCTTGCTTTTTCTGGGGAAGAAGGAAATGACTTTTTATTAAAAATCAAGAAATATGACCCTTGTGTTTTTCCAGGAATTCCCCATCCCCAAACCTCCTCCTCCCAGTAAGTTGTATATTTCTTTCTCTCTCGTTAAGTTAATTTTTGTGGCCATAGTGCTTTGTTGTTTGTTATATTCTCCATTTCAGAACACATTTTTATATTAGCCATTAGATTTTTTTCAGCAGCTTCAAGTGATGGATAAATGTTCTATTGGTTCAATAAAAGTTGATAAGGATCAATAGTAATGATTTGGTTTCATTCTGTTAGGAAAAGCTCAGTTGTTTTTCTTATGGGAGAATCAGTCTTTTGAAAATCATAATAAAAGTCTATGCCAAAAGCTTTTTAAAGAAAGAAATCAGGTGAGTTAATGAGTACCTTTTAACTTAAGTAATTAACATTTAGAAACGTTAACATTTCTAAGAGTTTTCTAAGGAAATCTTAACATTAAGAAATGGAGAGGAACTGATAGCCTCATCCTGGATGCCTCTTGCTTGAAAACAGTGATGGAGAAGAAATTATGTCAAATCTTCTTCACACAATTTGGAATGAGCATCCTCAGAATGTCTGGCTCCTCCTCCTTAATGAAATGGATGAAAAATAGGGAGGAATGAGAGAATAAAATGTTAGGAAGCAGGTTCTGCTTGAGAGAGAGAGAGATGGTGTAGGGCAAAGAGTGCTGGGCTCAGAGTCGGTCGTTAAATGTTTGCTAAGCTCTGAGAATACAAAGGGACAAAAGACAGCCCCTGTTTTCATGGACTTCTTCACCTTCTAATGGAGGAGACAACATACAAAGAGGATCATAGAAACAAAACACATACACAAAAAAAGTAGAAATAATCAGCAAAGAAGGCACGAAGATGAAGGGGGAATCAGAAAAGACTTCTTGTAGAAAGTGGGATTTTATCTGAGAACTGAATGACATCAGGGAAGCCAGGAGACTGACCAGGAGGGAGAGAATTCCAGCAGTGGGGGACAGACAGTGAAAATACTTGGAACTGAGAGAGAAAGGATCTTGTGTGAGAGGTCAGTGTCACTGGGGCATAGAGTATGTTGGGGATGAGTAAGGTGTAAGAAGTCTGGAAAGATAACAAAGGGCAGGTTATGGAGGGCTTCACAAGCCAAACAGGATTTTGTAGGTAATCCTGAAGGTGACATGACAGGGACAGTTGCACCTAGACTGAAGAAGGAAAGTTGGACAGAGTCGAAAGTCCGAGGTTTGAACCACAGTTTTTAACTAGCTGTGAAATAACTTCCTCTCTATGAGCTTTGGTTTCTTCTGCAAAACAGACAATACGTGTTCTGTTGTGTTGTGTATAACATGCTATATAAACATGAACTAGTCTGCTCTAGTGATTCCAGAGAAAACATAGAAAATACTGCCTGTGTCCTGCTTTATAGAGAAAGGAAGCCAATGAGTAAAGGCAAAAACTTGGGGAGAATTAAGAGTCTAGCTGACCATGGCTTATTAAAAATTATTTTAATTACCCTTTTGGAAAGGTGATGATCTTTCTGCAATGTTTCCCAGGACTTCAGGTCTCACAAGGTCTCCTAAGATTATAAATATATGTAAATTTATAATTCTAAGATTATAAATGCCGGAGATGAGCAAAAGAAAGCTGTCACCAAAGACATCCTTCATTTACAAACTTGTGGGGCAGCTAGATGGCACAGTGTGGAGAGAGCACCAGCCCTGGAGTCAGGAGCACCTGAGACCAAATATGACCTAATTCTTAGCTGTATGATCCTGGGCAAGTCACTTAACCCCAAATGCCTTAAAAAAAAAAAAAAAAGGCAAAAACAAACAAAAAATATATAAGGTTGTAAGCCCTCCAGGTTCCTAGAAGAAGTGATTAAAGAGACCCAGATGATAACAGAGAAGTCAAACTGACTATTTTGAATTGCAGTTTGCATCCAACACTTTCCCTTCTCAGCTGCTCTGCCAGTAGCATCATATAATGATAATAATGATAAATAGCTAAATAATGATGCCAGCCTGTAAGTGGGAACATTATGGAGCAAGAGGAAAGAGTTTATTGGAGCAGGGGTAGAGGAGAGCTTCCTGATGTTTTGGCATGGAGTGGAGCAGTGATGGTGCAGCTGTTCAGAGAAGGGCCATTCTGGCTTAAAGCAATCCTGGTAAAGGGTAGGAGGGTATGGGAATGTGAGGAACTTCTCACCTTTTGGACAATAGCCACAGTGTTGCTTGAGAATAGATTTCAAGTGGACCTTTTCCCAAGACGTCCTAGAATAAAAGGGTAATAATTCAAAAAGAAAGAAATCTTGGAATCCATCCTGGCAGGTTGGCCACAAAACTGTGTTGGGGAAGTGATTATTTTTACTTAATTAGGAGGCTGTGACCTTCTTATGAGATGGATACGGTGGACAGAGTGCTAGGCTTGGAGTCAGGAAGATTTGTCTTCTCAAATTCAAAATGGCCTTCAGATACTTACTAGTTGTGTGATTTGGGCAAGTCACTAAACCCTATTTACCTCAGTTTACTCATTTATCAAGAAACACAGGGAAGGAAATGGCAAACTACTCCAGTGTCTTTGCCAAGAAAAGCCCAAAATGACATGACAAAAAAAAAAAAAATACAACAAAAAGTGTTCCCAGGCCTTTTAGTCTAATCTGCTCATTTTATACATATGGAAAATGACTTACATTTAAGCATATGGAAAATGAAAAAAGACTTATATTAGCCTTAAGTATCAGCAGTGGGATGTGAAACTCGGTCTTCTGGCTCCAGAACGCTTTTTCTCAATATCATGTTAGCTCATAATCTAGGATCCCACTTATAGTCTTCATCCACTATGTGGGAAATACCCATTATTTTCTGTTGGCTTCTCCATTGGCAGTCTCAAATTTTTGAAATGATCCCAAATGAAAAAATCCTAAGTCATATGAGGACTTCAGTATCCAGCAGAATTTGATAAAGATATTCTGGATCCCGATTCAAGGAAGATTTAGTTATAGAAGTATGACATGCTGCTTTTTATAAAATGGCTAAACCAAGAGAGCAATCTCACAGCCTGGGCTTAAGATAGAGGCTACAGTTTAGTGATATTCAATCAGACATTTGAAAAATGCCTACTATGTGCCAGGAATTAGCCTGAAACTTTTTGTACATCATGTTTTATAAGTATATAGAATATACACAAGAGAAAGCCATCCTGTTTTACTAATACCCCAACAAGCCTCCAGCCTCCTTGTAAAATAAGAGAAAATTGTAGCACCTCAGCTAACCAAGAAACCCTGACAAGTGAAAGGACTTAAAATTCACCAAATATAGCAGGATCTTCCTTTCTCTCTGGCACCTGTTGCTATTCAATTGTTTCGGTCTGATTTTTGTGGCTCCATTTGGGTTCTCTTGGCAACAATATTGGGGGTGGTTTGCCATTTCCCTCTTCAGCTCATTTGACAGATGAGGAAACTGAGGCAAGAAGAATTAAGTGGCTTGCCCAGAATCACACAGCTAGTAAGTGTCTGAGGTCAGATTTGAACCCAGAAGATGAGTCTTCCTCACTGCAGTCCTGGCATTCTGCTTCACTAGCTGCCCCTCTCTTGCATATGGGAGCAACCAAAGACATTATATTTCTATTTGTGTATAATGGTAGGCTTCCCTAGGATGAGGCAGTAAGGGGGAAGAAAAAAAAAGAAATTTACATGATAACTATTATATACTTAAAAGGAATACCAAATTTACACAATAGATTTACAGTTTCGTGTGCAATCATCTTTTTATCATACTGTTATGGAAATGCTTATTTTATTCCATAAATTAAAATTTTAATATTAAAAAAGAACACTAAGAACTGAAGGGATTTAAATAGGATTAATCAAGATGATCAAGTGTACAAGACTTCTCTTTTCTCTGTGGAGGAAGTCACTCTTGAAACTTTCTAGTAAGGACATCATTAATTAAGAAATCTTAATGTAACACCAAAAGCAATTGTGGATCTTTTATTTAAATCATGATAACATGCTACTTTACTCTTGTATCATGCTTGAGACTTTTAAAAAGCATTTTCACACCTTCTATTTATGTAACCCAAATTTTGTGCATATGTGTAGTTGGTGTGTATACTCAACTTAGCAATGGAATAATATACTTCAAAAGACCCATAATTTCCTAAGTTTTGATTTTCCTTCTACCAATGCAGATAGCAACTTTTCCACATCTTAGCAAATGATCTTTATCATTTGCTTTGGCAAAATAAAAACTCATCATTCTTGAAATGAGAAATTCTTTAAACTAGACTGATCTACCAATGTTGACAAAACATGAAGTTCATAATCAAAGCTTTTCCAGTTTGGGATTGGACTGACTAACCAGCAGTTAGCCTTCAAAGTTATCTCCATCCCATGACAAGAAAATAGAAGAGAGCCATTTTTGGATAGAACAGAAAACTGCTCTAAAATAACATTGGATAAACTCTATGATGTGCATTTATTGCAGCTGCAAACCACCTAGAGTTAATACTTCTCATGTTACCTTATAACATCCTCACCAAAACCCTGTGAAATAGGTGATACTTATTAGCTTCAATTTACAAATGAGAAAATGGCCTCAGAGGTCATTTTACTTGCTTAGGGTCACAATAGATGTCTCAGGCAGATTTTGAACTCATGTCTTTCTGAATCCAAATCCAGTCATCGGCACCTAGCAGGATCAAATATCAACAGTAATCCTTCGACCACACATTGAGAATCGGTGTCCTATACCATAATCCTAATTCCTTAGGAAAATAAGATCACCAAAATGTAATAAGCAAAATGTGATCACAGGTTGCTTCTGTTTTATTCTGTTTTTGAGGGAGGAACTACTTAGGTATTAATTGCTCATTTTATTCCTAGGCAACTTCTATGAGAGTTTGAGTTTTGAAACAGTGTATTAGATATATCCATTTTATTTCAGGTATTCCTAAATCAGTTCAAATTAATTTTGTAAGAAACAGTAGGTGATTTTGCTGCTTGAGAGAAGCTTAATAATGGAAATTTTCAGGAAAACAATCCTGTTCTTAGGGACATATGTAAGATGAAAGATGAACATTTGATTGGTGTTTTTCACTTATTTCACTCATGGCCAACTCTTCATGATCCCATTTGGGATTTTCTTCTGACTTGCTGGAGTGGTTTACTATTTCCTTCTCCAGCTTGTTTACAGATGAGTAAACTGAGGCAAACTGGTTTAAATGATTTGCCCAGGGTCACACGACATAGAGATTCCATCTGACAGGCATGGGATGCAGCTTCTGGCTTATGAGTTAATCATAAATCTGAATTCCCTCCCCTTACTGTTGCCACTATATGAGCCTTATATATATATATATCACATATTATAACAAGAAACCTTGTTTTAGTCACCCCTCTGCAAATGGAATGGATCAATCCTATTTAATTGGAATAATAAAAAAAAAAATAAAGTTCTGAACTGTACCATCTTATGAAGAATGATGTAACAAAAAAGTCACAGGTTCTCAGGCATTCACTAGCAAAGCCCGTTTTAATTAGGTTACAAAGGCTCTGAAGCAGAAAAGTAGATTCTTCCCCAAGGATCATTTCGGTGAAATAACTCTAGGCCTGATTTGCTGTTGAGTCTAGCTGCTTCATAGTGCAAATGTGATCTTATTTTTTAAATGAATTTTTTTTTCAGTTAATAATTTTCTTCTATCCTTCACCATTGGGGAAAAGAAGAAAAAATAGAAAGAAAGCCCTTGTAACAAATCTGTGTAATCAAGATTCTTTGTTGGACATGTCAAAGCAGTGTGGTCCACTAGAGTCACAACCATATAACGTGGACGGCAAAGCACCAATATGGGGGAATCTTGAGTTAAGCTTTTGCTCGTACGTAATAGCTGTCAATCCACCTGGTGCAATACTGTGCTCTGAGACTTAGCATGAGAGGAATCCCTAGAAAAAGGCAAATTTACCACTTTAATCCTTTGAAGTAAAAAAAAAAAACAAAAACAGGATTTTGGAAATAACTATGGCATCGGGTGACAAGCAACTAGAGTAATGCCATATGTCCTAGTGAATCTCCTTAGCTGATAGTCAAAATTTCCCTTGTTAGACTTACTGAAGTTTTCCTCCAAGGATGTCAGATTCAAGGGCCATGGCCCCATTTCCCAGGTAGAGAAGATAAGAACGGTGTACCTATGGGATGAGATGCCAGAGGAAATGGTGATGTCAGTTAAGCAGGTACAGATAGGGGACACTGTCAAATCCAGGAAGAGGCACATCGGTCCCTGTATACAAAAGTACCACATAATGAATTTGTCCATCAGAGATCCTGGCTGTCATATCTTTGTCCTGACAATTGCTCTGTAAGTTTTGATTTCCCCATCAGTAATAGGAAGGGGACTGGACTAGATGTCCTTTCAGATCTGTAGTCCTTTGTCATTAGAGTTCCTGTCATCTCCTGCAGAGCCAGTAGATATTTGTCATCATCACTGGTCACACACTGTTCTAGTCCAGAATGGTTTGGGAAGCCTGACATAAAGCTGGGAAATCAATATGAAAGACTGGTGAAGGAAGAAGCATCCTTCACTAAAGAGCTATCAGGAAAGCTATCTCCCAGCAGGCAGGGGAATCTTCCAGTTTGGATTTCTTTTCACTTGGGGAAAAAAACAAACAAACAGACCATGAAGAAGTAAGTTCTTATAAAAGAGAAATCCTCCAGACGAGGGAACTCCAAGGAAGTTTTCATTTTCCCAGAACGGCAAGGTGGTACAAGGCATAAAGCTCTGGGCTTAAAAGTCAGGAAGATTCCTCTTTATGATTTCAAATTTAGCTTCAGACATTTCCTAGTTGTATGAACCTAGGCAAGTCATTTTATCCTGTTTATGTCAGTTCCTCAACTGTAAAAATGAGCTGGAGAAGGAAATGGCAAATCACTCTGGTATCTTTGCAAGAAAACTCTGCAAAAGGCTCACGAAAAGTCAGACATGACTGAAATAACTGAACCATTTCCCTGGGTGAGATGAAAATACCAGAAAATTTAAATCCATTGAAGATTATAGTGGGGAAGGAGATCTAAGAGTGAGAAAGATGACAGGCACGAGGCACATATGTTCCTTTTTGTGTCATAAAGTGTAAATGCCTACATAACTTTAACTTGCCTTAGTTCCCTTCTTGGGTCTGGGCTCTATTTGGGGATTTTGGGGTAGCATGAGACTGTGGAGGAGGAGTCTTGGACAAAGCTTTCACTATGTATATTTAGAATATCATTCCTTGAAATGGCTGCATCTCCAAGCAAGGGAAAAAGCCAGGATTTGGGTAGATAGATCCACATTGGAGAACATTTACCTTAGCAGCATTATACAAACCAAGCCTAAGGAAGGAGTCTTTTGTGGCTGGGGATTGTAAGTAAATAAGTAGGGTTTGGTCCCATTTTGTTGATGGGGAAAGTGAAGTTATATGGAGAGACAATGACAGAGAAAACCCATGCTTTCTGGCTGCCTGCTGTAATGGTGAGTGTCTAATTCTTTGAGCATCTATTCAGACAAGTCCAGGTTCAAGGACAAGTCCAGGTTCAAGGACAGGTCTGTTTTTCTTATGGCTTGGTAGCTTCATTCTTACAAGGCTATCAATGACAACACAAATAAACCCCAAAGTGCTAGCAGAAGCTCAACCTTCAGATGTAGCTTTTCATTTCTTCTTCCCTCAAAAAGGGGGTGGGTAATAAATGGGGGGCAACAAGAGAAACATGAGCTTAATTGCTGGTTGGAGAAAGACCATGTGAGGAGTGACTTTTTCTTGGTCATTTCTTCCAGGCACAGCTGTGGGTGAGGACACCGAGGATGCTAGCACCGAATTCACCGACAGTATCGAAGAGGAAGCCGCACACAACAATACCCACCAGCAAGTAAGTCAGCGCCAGCTCCTGGGGAACCCAAGGTGGGGAGACACGCTGCCTTTTGGGGGTCTCCTAGGAGCCTCTGGCAACTGAAAAGGCAACAGTGAACATACGGATTGGAGCAACCTGACAATATTGTTCCTCTCCTCTCCTCCTTTTTAAAAATATTCTCCCCCACTTCTCCCTTCTCTGTCCCGCCTCTCTGCGCCAAGTGCTTCAAGAATTCTCTTACTTCTCACAGGGCACAAGTCCCTTTGGCCTCTTGTAGCCCGCGAGGCATCTTCAAGGGGCTTTGGGGAATCAAGTGGAATGTGGGACTACTTCCTGAAGAGGTGCTTTCTGGTAGCTCTGTGCTACCTATTCCGTGGAATCTGGCAGACCAGTTACTGACCAATCAACAGCTTCTGGCTAGCAGATAGTAAGGCAAGAACCCGCTGTGAGGGCTATAACTTATTTATGACCCTATTTGCAAACATGTGCCTTATGCCTCTGTTTGATGTCTGCGAATAAATGCCTTGGGAACAAACAAGGAGTAAGCCCAAAGACATCTTTTATCTCTCACCATCAGCCCCAGGACACTATCCTACTTACCCCATCTCACAAACATTTTATCTCTTCCATACCACTATTTGCATTATCTAGAATAAATGCCTCAAGTTTTAGAGGCAGAGTGTATGTTTTGAAGTCTCTTCCTTCCCCCAGACAGTGATTAAATTCTTCCTACCCTGGAAATTCAGGAATAAAAAGGTAGCTGTGATGGGGAGAAGATGGCGGCTTCTTGGGACAGCTTCATTTCATGGATATAATCTTCACTCTTACTAAGTCTGACCCCTTAAGATGCTAATTTCATATATGTTGGCTTTGGAGATGGCCTTCCAGGAGATTATGTGGAGAGCAGGAGGGCCCCACTTTCCCAGTGAGGCTTCTTTACCTTCCACCATGGTTCTCCTTCTGTTGCTTAACCCTTCTCTTGAAATCCTGCATGAAATTCCCTTCCTTTTGCACATGAAATGCTTCTTTTGAACCCTCCATACACTAACCCAGGTTTCTGTCTTCAATGATTCCATTTGAGACTGGTCCTTCTAATTTTTAGTTAACTCTTTCAGTCCTGGACTGGAGGCCCTCCAATATAAGTGAAAATTGTCTATTCTTGGGTTAGCCAGAGGGTCCCTGGCTAACCATAAATAAGAACTTATGGTCCAATCTTGGAATTTAGAGGAAATAAGATTGGAAGGGGAGAAATACTGATGAGCTAATAAGGCACTCCTAGGGGAGCTGACCCAAGACTTGGCAGGTTTTAGAATCCCCCTTCACTATAGTATCATCCTGGAGAGGAGGGATCCAATATGCAGGTCATTTCCTCTTTGGTCTTCCTACCATAATATAAAGAGTGTTCTAACTCACTTTAATAAGTGAACAGGAAATTCTTGTTCCTCATAGTGTCATATTCTTTAAGATTTGTATCTCTCTCCCCTCCAACACATACCCAGCACCCAAGAGCCTACCACACTGCTGGATGGTTTAGAAAGTTTTTACTAAATAATTGGCTAAGTCAGAGTCAGATTATTTAAATCAGAAACTGATCCAAGAAAGTGATTCTTGAAGGACCAGGTGGGCTTATTAACAATCTCTTAAACTGCTGTTTTCACATCATGCTGTTGATTTTACATGAAACTCAGAGTGTATAGCAAGAACCCAGGGATTATAAATCTTTGTAAACTTCCCTTGAAACCCAGTGGGTCTGCAGGATGTGATTTTTCCTGCTGACAATGCAATAAAGCTTGTTTTGACTTAACCTCGTGGTGTCACAATGCTCCAAGATGTGTTCATTTGCCTCTAGGGAAATAACCATTTGAGGCTAGGTCTACAGCACCCCCTCCTTTTTTCTGCTTGGTTGCAAGCCCTGAATGTTGGGCTTGATTCATGTTCCCAAGATCTTTTAAGTACCCTCCTAACATTCCATTAACACGCTTGATTTTTTGGTACCCTATCAAGCTACCTACTACCCACATCTTCCAGGATGCCACATCTCCTGAGGTTCATTTCTTCCCATTTTGTCAGAGTGCTTCCTCTTCATCAGTGGATTCAAGATGCATTAGGTAATTTAACAACTTTACACAGGTATCTGTTCAATGAGGACCTCAGAAGATCACATCATCAAATAGAACTTGGGGACACAACAAAAACAACTTTGGACTAAGCTAGAATAATTAACTATGGCAGTTATTAATCCTAATGGGGGAAAAATATTCTAGAATGTTGTATTCAAGATCAAAGAAAAAAGAAGTTAAAAGTTAGTAAGATAAAGAAAAGACATTTGAGAAAAGGAAATTTTTTAATACACATAGATCATTCATTAGGAAAGATCCAGTGAAAAGAAGTTACAAGGGTTCCAAGAAAAAAAAAAAAAAAGAGGAAGAAGCTTGAAGGCTCTTATGAAAACACAATATACTTTACCAGGCAGTGGGACAAGAAACCAGAACTCCATAGAAAACCAAAAGCTGTTGGGAAAGTTACAGAAAGTGAGATCAAAGAGAAAAAAAATGAATATAAAGAAATTGCCCAGTTCTAGAAAAACAAGATTGAAAAGGCTTAAGTTAGAACGGAGATATAATTAGCAAGATATACATAAAATAGCTTCCTAAATACATACACACATTTTAAAAGAAGGAAATAAAATATTTTTCCCTCCCACATCCCCCAGAGAACAGTCACAATTTTTAACATAATCACTTTCGTCATTTCAAAAAAGTTCTGAATGGGAATATTTACTAGTAAAATCATAGAATCTGAGAACTAAAGAGAAGTTAGAAATCATCTAGTCCAATATTTAGCTGGAGTATGAATTTTTCTCTAAAATATTCTCCCAAAGTGGTCATTTGGCTTCTATGGGAGGATACCTTAGCCATAGGAAAATCAGTACTTCCTAAGGCCCTTTCTGCCATTTGGATCTAATTCTTATGGATCTGTTCCTTATGCTGATCCCAAGTGTACTTTCCTAGAACTTCTATCCATTGATTCTAGTTCTTCCATATGGGACCAAGAAGGTCTAATTTTTCTGTCAAAGTAGAGCTCTTTAAATATTGCAAGACAGCTATTATGTTCTTCACCACCCTGCCCATCAATTCATTATCCCCCAAGTTTTCTCTCTTCCAGTCTAAACTTATCCAATTCCATTAACCATTCTTCATAACATGGCTCCCAAAATAGATCGTGCCCTTCCTAACTTAGTTTGCCGCCTCCCTCCTATTTTGACAATTTTCCTTCTCAAATGTAATCCCTGGAACTGAACACATGTTCCCCATGTATTCATTTGATTAGCGCAAATACTAAAAAAAAACTTCTTACCTCATCCATTCTGGACATTATGTTTTTTTTTTGTTAACAAAACCAAAGATCCCCCTGTTTTTTGTTTGTTTTTTTTTTTTTTTTGTAGCCACAGCACAGTTGATGTATATTGAATTTTCAGTCATCTTTTTGTATAGACTACTTTCTAATCATATCTCCCGATTCCCTATTTTATATGGTTAATGTTTCAAAAAGAAAAGGTGTAGGACTTTAAATATATCCTTAGTCATTTGGTTTTAAATGATTCCCAATTGCAATAACCAACTAGGATGAAAACCTAAACTAGGATAGAATTAAAGTGTATATAAAAATAACTTAAGTCATTAGGACTTAATGAAGAGCACTACAGAGTAGTGTTTATAACCATTATTTCTAGGAAATTATAGAGAACAGATAAAACTCTTAATGATAAAAAAAAAATGAGTCTTCAAAAGAGGAAAGAAAAAAGTGACAAGGTGACGCTTATAATTCATTTTAACAGCAAATATCAAGTACCTTTTAAATACAAAGCACTGTTATTAGATCTTGCACTTACACAAATAAAAAATGATTACTCCTCTCAAGGAACTTATATTTCACCAAGAGATACATCATTTTAAAAATAGATACAGGATAATTTTGGAAGAGAAAGGACTCTTCAATTGCTCAATAAATGTTTATTAAATGCCTACTAGGCATTATGCTAGGGTGTTGCACTAAAAACTGAGGGCTAGAAAAGAGGTAAAAATCCCTTCCCTCAGGGCACTCACAATCTAAAGGTGGAGGCGAATATGTGAAGAAGCTATATATAGGATAAAAAGAAAATGATTTAAGAGACTAAGATGAAGAGGGCTTGAGAAAGACTGCAGAAGGTGTGATTTTAGTTGGGAGTTAAAAGAAACCAGAGAAAGTAGGAGGCAGAAGAATATTCCAGGCATGGAGAAAATGCCCCAAATTGAAGGATATCTTACCTTATTAACTAAGGGCATGAGAAAAGGCTTCCTGTAGAAAGTAACCATTGAATTGAGCCATGAAGAAAGTTCTGGATCCTGTGGAGCAGAATGAGAAAGCAGGGGCAAGACAGATGGAATGATGAGTTAAGGTAACAGAAAATGGGTCTGTTTGGCAAAAATATATAGAGCATAAATGTGGAATGATTAGAAATAAATCTGAAGAGGTATGTGAGAACCAGGAAGTCTTTTAATACCAAACTGGCAAGTTCGTGTATTTAATCTTAGAGATGATAAAGGTATGTTGAGTTTGAATTAGAGTAATGTTATTGGTCAGACTAGGACAAATTCATGAAGCTACTTATGAGGGTTGGGAAGATGGGTAGTGAAAGACAAAAGCATAAGAATGACTCCTCTGTGGCAGATTGAACAGAAGCGTGTTTTGAGGACGGACTAGTCTAGGGAGAACATAGTGCATTTCATGGTGATATGCTGAATATCAGATGCCTTTTGAACATTCCAGCAGCCATGATGTCCACCAGCAAGTTGGACATGAGACAGTGGAACTCAGGTAAAGACAGGCTATATAGAAGTAGGAATCACCTATACAGAGATGAAAATTGAACTCAAGGGTGCTTATTATTGACAGGTGTAGGGAAGAAAGCCCCATTCAGAGCACTGAGGGACATCTAAATTTAGTGGATGGAAGATGAATGATGATTACACAAAAGAACTGAGGAGTCATCATCAGACAGGAATAATAACAGAATAGTCCTGGTTATGCTGGGAAAGTATGAGGAAGGGTACACTATTCAGTGTCAAATCCTGACAAGAATTTTTTTTTTTTTTTTATTAATTTAATAGCCTTTTATTTACAGGATATATACATGGGTAACTTTACAGCATTAACAATTGCCAAACCTCTTGTTCTAATTTTTCACCTCTTACCCCCCCACCCCCTCCCCTAAATGGCAGGATGACCAGTAGATGTTAAATATATTAAAATATAACTTAGATACATAATAAGTATACATGACCAAAACATTATTTTGCTGTACAAAAAGAATCAGACTCTGAATTATTGTACAATTAGCTTGTGAAAGAAATCAAAAATGCAGGTGTGCATAAATATAGGGATTGGGAATTCAATGTAATGGTTTTTAGTCATCTCCCAGAGTTCTTTTTCTGGGTATAGCTGGTTCAGTTCATTACTGCTCCATTAGAAATGATTTGGTTGATCTTGTTGCTGAGGATGGCCTGATCCATCAGAACTGGTCATCATCTAGTATTGTTGTTGAAGTATATAATGATCTCCTGGTCCTGCTCATTTCACTCAGCATCAGTTCGTGTAAGTCTCTCCAGGCCTTTCTGAAATCATCCTGTTGGTCATTTCTTACAGAACAGTAATATTCCATAATTTTCATATACCACAATTTATTCAGCCATTCTCCAACTGATGGACATCCATTCAGTTTCCAGTTTCTAGCCACTACAAAAAGGGCTGCCACAAACATTCGTGCACATACAGGTCCCTTTCCCTTCTTTATAATCTCTTTGGGATATAATCCCAGTAGTAACACTGCTGGATCAAAGGGTATGCACAGTTTGATAACTTTTTGAGCATAGTTCCAAACTACTCTCCAAAATGGTTGGATTCGTTCACAACTCCACCAACAATGCATCAATGTCCCAGTTTTCCCGCATCCCCTCCAACAATCATCATTATTTTTTCCTGTCATCTTAGCCAATGTGACAGGTGTGTAGGTATCTTAGAGTTGTCTTAATTTGCATTTCTCTGATTAATAATGACTTGGAGCATCTTTTCATATGACTAGAAATAGTTTCAATTTCTTCATCTGAGAATTGCCTGACAAGAATTTTTAAATGATGAATACTTAAAAAAAAAAAAATAACAATCTAACATAGCTGATTACAGTGAAGAGACCATTTTCATTCAAATAGTAGGGTCAGGAACCAAATTGCAAAGGGTTTAAAAATGGGTTTTGTGAAGAAGTGGGAACAATGAGAACACTATATTTAAAAAAAAAAAAAAAAAACAATTTGGCTGTGAACAGAAGAGATATAGAATGATAACTTGAGAGACTGGTAGGATCAAACCCATTTTACTTGGTAGACCCTAAAACACTTAATATTTACTTAACTGTAACCAATTCAGCAAGCACATACACCACACAGGTTAAGGGACTTGGCTTCAGATTTTGCCTCTGCAGCTTATTATCTTTGACAAGTCACAGAAATACTCTGGACTTCACTTTCCTTATTTGTAGAATGGAGGAATGGAACTAGAGGGTTTCTGAGATCCTTTCCACTCAAGAATTTTCTTTCCACTTTTCTGTCAAATGAGCTGGAGAAGAAAATGGCAAACCTCTCTGGTGTCTCTGCCAAGAAAACCCTAAATTGGATCATGAAGAGTTAGAAATGACTGAGAAATAACTGAAAATGATTAAATAACAACCTAGATTTGAAATAGATCAATCAATAAAACTGTATTTTATGTGCCTCACAGTGTAAAAGGCACAGAAGGTACCAAGTAGAGAACTTCCTCAAAGAACTTACAATTTAACTGGAGAAGTATCTATGTATGTGGGGAAATAGCTAGCTAGCTAGATATCCATATACAGCTATGTCTATATTTATATATGTTCAATGGATATATAAAGATATGTATACACATACATATATGTGTATTATATGTGTGAATACACACATATTAAATACAAGGTTTTTTTCCGAGGGGAAGGCACTAGCAGAGAGGGAAATAAGGCTTCCCATAGTAAAGGTTCTTGAGCTGAACCTTGAAATAAATTGGAGACTTAGAGATGGAGTTGAGGAGAGAATGAATTCTAGACCTGAGACACAGCCATGTATGTCCATCCTGGAAGATTTTTTTAGGAAAAGGATACCTAACCACCTGCCCTGGCTAGCTTGTAGCTTGATTCCATTCATCTGCCAGAAGCTAAGGGATTTCCTATGGTTACTTGCCATTAAAACATTCTGATTCTATGATTCTGTGACTTCATTTCTTTGTCCTCCCTCTTTCCCTTTGTATCTTTCTCATTTCACTAAGGACCTTAGGGTTGTTGGTGCTTTATTATTTCTTTCTGCTTTTTGGTATTCTCTTTCCTTTCTCTTGTGTGGAACCTTCTTTAGGTGGACTTTTCCAACAGTGGGAAAGAGAATCATAGCATCCTTATGCCTGGACTTACTTTGAGCTCCAGTATCCCTCCTCCTTTAAAACAAAATCCCATTTCTTTTTTGTTTTTATTAACTCTCTTTCTACTGGTTGGAGCTCCCAGTACAGAATAGCAGTCATCCTTATGTGTCGACCTGCTTTGAGCTCCAGTTTCCCTCCTCCTTTAAAATAAAACCCCTTTTTTTTTTTTTGGTCTTTATTGACTCTCTTCTACTGGTTGGAGCTCCCAGTACAGGATAGCAGTTATCCTTATGTGTCGACCTGCTTTGAGCTCCAGTTTCCCTCCTCCTTTAAAACAAAAACCCATTTTTTTTTTGTCTTTATTGACTCTCTTCTACTAGTTGGAGCTCCCAGTACAGGACAGCAGTCATTTGTTTAATGGCAGTCTCTCTCCTATCTTATCTGATACGTATGTCCCTCTACCCTACAAGGTCTATTCAATGTCTTTATTTACCGCCATTGCTATGGACCAGGGAAGCACTTGACAAAGAAAGAAAAGATCATGGGGTCTGATTCCTCCTTCCTTCTTGGTGATCTTCATTGTCATCCCTTTGATTTGTGGATACTCTCACCATGGGTGACCTAATCAGTTTATATCTTGGTTTCTTTTTCAGTTCATCAAAGAGGCTTCAGAGAAAAACTTGAGGACGGAGGAAACCCAACATTTTAATCGTCCTCCTCCTCTCCCAATCCGAGGAGAAAAAAACAGTGGTCTTGAGGAGGAAGTACTCTGCCTGAAGGCGGAAATCCATCAGCACCTGGAACAGAAGAAAAAAGCTGAAGGGGAGCTGAAGGATCTGAAAGCCCAGATTGAGGAAGCAGGATTCTCCTCTGTTTCCCATATCAGGTCAGAAATAAGATGAAGAGGAATTCTTTTAGAGCTATGCTATTCAACAGGCTTATTCTGTTCCAGACAGATTGAAGTACAAATAGGAAGAGCAGTTGGAAGACCTAGATTTTAGGAGGAAGGGAACAAACACTAAGTGCCAAATACTATACCCAAGTGTTTATTAGGCTGGTTATTATTTTATAAAGAGTTGGGTGTGAAACTCTTAAGTCAATGCGCAGAGATTAGGACAATCAAGCACTTAAGGCTAATTACCAATTGGACA
Source organism: Sarcophilus harrisii (assembly GCF_902635505.1). Lineage (NCBI taxonomy): Eukaryota > Metazoa > Chordata > Mammalia > Dasyuromorphia > Dasyuridae > Sarcophilus > Sarcophilus harrisii. The sequence continues at coordinate 423,414,541 of NC_045429.1, forward strand.
ATACTCTATTAGCATATGCTTGGAAAATGGCCCTTCCCACTATTCTCTGCTGGCTCAATGATTGGTGTATAGAGAGAATTGTAGGAGGGACTAGGGAATGGAATAAGACAAGCCAGAGTTACTTTGGTGGGAGATGAGGGAGAAGGAGGTCACTGAGATTTTGCTTCCATCCAATTCAATCCTATGTCTAAAGACCAAGGACTTTTGTTTATCTTGGCTCTGGCTGATTCTAAGGTATCCAGGGTGCTAGGGAAAAAAAACAAACAAACCAAACTTAGTTTCTTACAAATGCTCTATGAATTTGATTCCTGCTCTCATCTATCTTTCCTGCTCTCAGTCATTGTATATTGAGAAAGCACTATGTATGAATAAAAAGTCCCCTAAAATTTATGGGAATTATTTTTTTTTATTTTTAAATAACTTTTTATTGACAGAACCCATGCCAAGGTAATTTTTTACAACATTATCCCTTGCACTCACTTCTGTTCCGATTTTTCCCCTCCCTCCCTCCACCCTCTCCCCCAGATGGCAAGCAGTCCTATACATGTTAAATAGGTTACAGTAGATCTTGGATACAATATATGTGTGCAGAACCGAACAGTTCTCTTATTGCTCAGGGAGAATTGGATTTAGAAGGTATAAATAACCTGGGAAGAAGAACAAAAATGCAAGCAGTTTACATTCATTTCCGACTGTTCCTTCTTTGGGTGTAGCTGCTTCTGTCCATCCTTGATCAATTGAAACTAAATTAGATCTCTTTGTTGAAGAAATCCACTTCCATCAGAATACATCCTCATACAGTATCATTGTTGAGGTATATAATGATTTCCTGGTTCTGTTCATTTCACTCAGCATCAGTTCATGTATGGGAATTAATTTATCCCAAGCAAGGATATTTTTGATTTTTTGTCCCACAAAAGAAATTACAGATTTATTCACAAGAGTTCAGACACTCCTGGCTCCTTGGGAACTGAGATCTGATTCTACCCATTGTAGAAAAAAACCTGAACCAAGAGTCAGAAGCCTCAGTTGCTAATCTAGTCCTGGCTTTGCCATTCACTAAGTGGGTGTAGACTTCTCTGAATGTTGGTTTTCCCATCCAAGAAATGAGGAAGTCTTTGGTCCCTTTCAGAATGAAACTATTCTTTAACAGACTGTTATCTCACAGTTATGTTTGTTAAGGCAAACATCAGAAATGTTGTCCCGCTGAGCCTGGTGCCCTGTGTCTGTGTGTGCATCCCGCAGGAACACCTTGCTGAGTCTGTGCTTGGAGAATGCTGAGCTAAAGGAGCAGATGGGAGAAGCAATGTCTGAAGCATGGGAAATGGAGGAAGACAAGGAGAAGGAGGAAGGGCTAGGGGAGGAAGCTAGACGGCGTTTGAAAGAAGACAGCCTATGTGCTGAGATCAGAAAGCTGCACGGGAAGCTGCGGAATGCCAATACCATAATCAACCTCCTCAAAGAGCAGCTGACACCGAACAGGAAAGAAGGGGACACTAAGTTTAATCCTCAGTTTATTGTCCGCCTGGCCAAGGAGATTGACCGTCTGAAGACGGAAGTCATTTGGGCTCCTGGGAAGCCCCTGGCCCTAGGAGACCGGCTTCAAGAAGACCAAGGGTCAAAGAGGCCACATTCCAGACCCCAGACTCTCGACCTAGTGTCTGTCCTCGACTTACCACCCAAGGATGGTTACCAGGTAAGTACAGGCTTCTGGGAAAGAAATCTGAACATGGTCATCATATCTTAATGTCCTTAATTGGACATTGGAGAGTTAGAAGGGATGTCAACATGTCCAACCCATACACAAAAAGATTCCCCAGTATAACATACCCAACAAAAGAGTTATCTGATTACTTTCCTGATGACCTACCCACTCACCACCACCTAACGGACCTAAAGTCCTCCTTTAAGTCCTTAATTGGTGGATAAGCCAATGGAGGAGGTAGGAAGTAGAGTCTTCTAGAGTCTCCAAAACCTGAAGGTAGTAGTTTGTTCATCATCATCACATTTTCTTCCGGGAACCCCCCTCCCATTTCCCACTAATTGTCCTGGGAAACAATAGTGATGTTTCCCTACTGCCTCCCCCCAAGTCTGTTAGAAGTTACTGGTCCTTTTAGCTCGTCTTTATTTAATTCACAATACGTATTTAGTCTTAATAATTTTATCTTACATGATACATATTTAGGACAGCTAGATGCTCTAGAGAATAGAACTGCAGTCAGGAAGACATCATCAGACACTTTCTAGCTGTGTGACCCAAACCACTTAATCTTGCTTGCCTCAGTTTCCTCATCTGTAACATGGGGTGGAGAAGGAAAATGGCAAATTACTGCAGTATTTTTGCTAAGAAAACCCCAAATGGGGTCATGAAGAATCAGATCTGACTGAAATGATTGAACAGCAAAAACATATTTAATCTGGAGTAAAGGATGTACAAGAAAGCGATTTTTAAACTGGTTTTTTTGTGAGGGTTAATTGATTTGCCCAGGATCACATAGCTAGTGTTAAATGTCTGAAATTAGACTGCAACTCAGGTCCTGACTCCCAACTCCAAAATCAGTGTTCTATATCCTGAGCCACCTAGCTGCTCCTGTCTGTAAATTTTGAAGGCTTTGTTGTATGGAATTAGGATTAGGTTTGTTCTGCTTGGACTCAGAAGGAAGATCCAGGAAGATCCAGGAGCCAGTCAGAAGTGGTAAAGAAGCAAATTTAGATCCATTATCAAGAAAAACTTTCTAATTAGAGTTGTCTCCAAATGGCATGGGTTGCCTTGAGAGATGGGGCAGGAGGTTCCTCTATAATGCTTTTGTTTGGGTGTGTTATAGTGAGGAATCTTTTTGTGTATGGGTTAGACTAAATAGATGTTGACATCCCTTCTAACTCTGCAATTCTTTGGTTCTATTCATCTTTATTAACAAGTGCGACAGTTGTCTATTTAAACATTTTTAGAGATGGGGAAACTTATCTTCTAAGGCATACATATTATTATTTATTATTTTTATATTTATATATATAAATGTTTATATATATGCATATATATAAAATTTATATTTAAATAATTACTTGTTATTAAGAAGTGATGAGTAACTCCTTGAGGCAGTCTGACTGTACCAGCTCTAATACTCAGTTGGCTTGAGTTTAGATAATACCTCTGATTATATATTAGCAGGCTGCCCATTGTCCTTATTGCTGGCTTCCTGACGGCTTTTTGCTCCAACTACGGAGCTTTTAGAGTTTCACTTTTGTTTTTCTAATCTTTTTGAAAAGACAAATGTCTACTGCTTTTTTGTATAAGACATTCTGTTTCCCTATTCTGGGATTTAACTCTGGGAGTAGGAAGGAGTAGGAACAGATTAGCATTTCCTAGGCTCATTTTAGGATGATAATAATAATAACAGCCAACATTTATATAGCACCTACTGTGTACTAGGCACACTCCTAAACATTTTGTTCAGTTGCTCAGTCACGTCCAACTCTTCATGATCCCATGAACCATAGCACTCTGGACCCTTTGATCCTCCACTGTCTCCCAAAATCTGAATTCATATTCATAGTTTCCATGACACTTATCTATCCATCTCATTCTCTGCCACCCCCTTTTCCTTTTGCCTTCAGTCTTTCCAAATATCAAAATGTTTTCCAGTGAATCCCACCTTCTCATTATGTGGCCAAAGTCTTTAAATCTTTGATATTTGGCCTTCTAGTAATAGCTTGAATTAACTTTCTCAATTAGTGACTGATTTGATCTCATTGCTCTGCAAAGGAGCCTCAAAAGTCTTCTCTAGCACCAAGTGTCAATTCTGCAGCCCTCAGCTTTCCTTAACAGTCCAGCTCTCACAGTTATATATTGCTACTGGAAAAAAAAAAAACAAAACATAGCTTTGACAATATGGACCTTTTTCAGCAAGGTGATTAACATATTGTCCCAGATTTGCTAAATGCTTTGTAATTATTTGACCCTCACAGCAACCTTGTTGCTATTATTATCCCCATTGTACAAATGAGGAAACTGAGGCAAACAGAAATTAAGTGTCTAGTCTTGAATCACACTTATAATAAACATCTAAGATTGGATTTGAATTTTGGTCTTTTTGATTTCAGACCCAAGGCTCTGTCCACTGTACTATTTAGTTACAATAATGAATAAATATCTAGTCTGTGCTTAAAAAGTAGCTTGAGGGAGCTCACTACCACCCAAGGCAACCTATTCCATTTCTGTACAGACCTAAATATTCAGAAGCTTTTTTACCTTAAGCCTAAATCTGCCAAATTTTATCCTTTTTCTTAAACATTACTGACTACCATTCCAATCCTTGAAGACAGTGATTAGACACCTGCTCAGTTTCTTCTTTATTCCAGGCTAAATACCCATTTCTCTACTGAATCTCTTTATTGACTAACTCTCCCTTTCTGGTTCTCTCAGGGGGATAGCCAAGGGTCAGTCAGCAGCAATGGGCCACTGCCAGAGTCTAGTCTGCAAGGGCCAACTCACCAGCTCCGCTCTCAACTGGAACAGTGTAGACAACGCTATCAAGATCTCCAGGAGAAACTGCTGGTATCTGAAGCCACAGTCCAAGTCCAGGCCAGCCAGCTAGAGCAATACCGAGTCTTATTTCGTAAGTCCTGGGTTAAAAGTTATCAAACTGATATATTGTACATTACCTTAGATGTTAGAAGAATACCTTAGATTTCTCTGAAGAGCTCAAAATATTTGAAAGACTTAAAAAAAAAAAAAAAAAACTCTTATATTAAATCTATCTTCCAGTATTTCTGGAAAGGAAGAAGGGGTATTTTTTTTTTTTTTTTACCGCATTTCACGGATGGAAAATTGAGGCATAGTAATGTGAAGCAACTTGATTCAGTTGCGGGATCTAAGCAGAACTGGAGCTAAATCCAGACTGATAAAATCCCAAGTCCATTCTGCCTTCTAAGAGCAGGTTAACCCTCCTTTTTATCCATCCATCCCACTCTATTGTCCTCCACAAACTGATGTCATGACTACTTGTCCAGATTGTTTGAGATTTTCAGTTCCTAAATTAAGTTCTTCTCACCCATTCTCTGAGCTGAAACCTGAAACACGTGTCTGAATAATACATGGATGCTTACAGAAGTAAGCATTAACTTTCAATAACACAGGGCTCATTAATGTCACACCTTGCGTGGTTACAGCATGTTTTTTAAATGTATTTTCTAGTTTATTTGAGTTTGACGGCAGCTCCATGTGGGAGTTAGGGTGAGTAGGGGAAAATATCCATTTTTCCGATGAGGAAATCAGACTCAGAACAGCCAAGTGACTTCCCTGCTGTCATACAGCTAGTAAATGGCACAGCCCTCCCTCAGGTCTTCTAGCTTCAAACCTGGTACTCTTCCCACTCATCCTGTGAGGGAAGACTCTTCCATAACTAATGGATGGAGCAGGAACTAACTTGTGTAAGAATCCAAACAAGCCATGTGTCTGTCACACTCCACAAGTGAAATAAATGCCCACTCAGTAGGTGATGATGATGATGCTCAAGGCTTAGCGGACAGGAGAGATGGTAACAGACACAATTATTCTCTCTTCTTGGCCAGGTGAGCCAGGGGTGAAACAGGACAGCAAACAAGTCCAGGTGGATCTCCAAGACCTGGGATATGAGACATGTGGCCGGAGTGAGAACGAGGCTGAACGAGAAGAAACTACCAGCCCTGGTAATTTAAAAAAATTGTTTTTGAGGGATGGACATGGGCGGGGGTATCTCCTTCCCTTTCATGAAAGCCAGCTTTGCCCCTCGAACCCAAAGTTGTTTTCTCCCTTCACTAATAAGCTCAATAATGTGAAATATGAAATGATATGGACAGAGGATATTTATAGAGGCCATTGTAGGGAAAGAAAGATATTTATGGTGGTCATTATAAGGAGAAAAAGAAAAAGAGAGAGAGAAATGTAGGTGATATAATAACAGAAGATAGCCATGTCATTTATCTCCAAAAAAAGAACATCTGCTAGGTTGTATGCTGAATGCTAATTTTGTATAGTCATGTTTTTGATGCTGCCAATGAGAAAGACATAAAATACCCAATTAATTGATTTTCCTAAAATCAAAGTAAAAGAACAGATTTAAAAAATGGTTTGTTAGTGACCAATGTGGAAGACTTTTTGAATCTTTGAAATATTATGGGACACTGCTTTGATCCCCGACTAACCATTTTTTCTGCTGTTTGGGGGAAAGTCGTTTTCTTTTTCTTTTCTTTCTTTATTTTTTTGCTGAGGCAATTGGGGTTAAGTGACTTGCCCAGGGTCACACAACTAGGAAGTGTTAAGTGTCTGAGACCATATTTGAACTCAGGTCCTTCTGACTTCAGGGCTGGTGCTCTATCCCCTGCACCACTTAGTTGCCCCTAGGGAAAGTCTTTAAAATAAAAATAGGAGGCTTGTCTAGTGTCTTACCAGTTATTTTTCTGTCCCACGTTAAAGTTCTGCTTCCTTAAAAGAGAAAATATGCTAGATGGCTTTATGATCCAATTGATACTTTCTAGTTAGTTAATCATGATCAAGGCACTTACCTGCTGAAGCTGAGTTTGCTCACATGTAAAAGAAGGGATAATAATGATGCCAGTGTGGTCCCTTTAAGAATTGATTATTCCTTTCTTTCTGATTCCCAACCCCTTGTAGTTGATCAATCCAGGACCTTTAGATTCGCAAATTCTGGTGCCTTTGAATTCCGGTAGAAGATCTGGGCCTATCCCAGCCCTACCCAGATCTGAGCCAACTTGGGACTCCAGCCACAGGCCCCTCCAGCTAAATCTCTCATTATAAAAGAGTTAAGCTAGAACCCTCTCTTTGCAGAGCATCGAAACATGCTGCACCCCAAGGACCCTCTGTCCACTGGAACCCTGTTTCTAGTGTCCTCTTATCTCTACCCTCACCTATTTCCTTAACTAGACTTTAATCTTACTTCCAAACCCCATAATAAACCTCTTTTATCATTCTAGCTTTTCGGGCCAATAAATTCCTTTATTGGGGACTCTTATGCCGCCACTAGACCTTATTTAACTCCGTATCCTTGCGCTGAATCCAAAGGGGTTTTAGAGGAGCTCTATTTGACTCCCTGTTCCCAGAACCTGCCACTAGACCTCAATTAAACCCTAATTTCATTTAGGTACCCCAAATCTAGACCTCAACATTTGGTTCCCTGATGAATGAACCCCAAAATTAGATCATTTGGTGACCAAACCAAACTTCAACCTTTTCAGGGCACTCAGAACCAATCTGGGTTCTGAGCTGTTCCTGCAGTATTCTTCCAGGAAGAATATCTGTGTTCCTTCTTTCATCTCACCCTACTTGTATTTCAGGTGAAAAGGCCTCTATTTTTACAGATAGTAGGACCAGGATTTGTGAATCAAAAGCTCCTGGATTGATCATCTGGGAGGGGTTGGGAATCAGAAAGAAAGGAATAATCAATTCTTAAAGGGACCATACCCACATCAATAACACTTTTAACTATCTCCTTCTAGAGCCATAACTAGAAGGGACCCCTGGATCTTAGTCCCAGAGGACCAATATCCTTGAAGCTGGGGAGAATTGGAGAGAATGTTTCTATCTGCTATAGCACCACTTAGTGACCTCTTTAATTTTCCCTGAGGAGAAGATTTATTGAGTCATGGACTTAGAGCTGGATATTCCCTTAAATATCTTGCCTTTTTATGCCCTACCTTACATTAGCTACCCAGGCATGAGCAGCTCCATAATCCATAAATATTTTACTTATGTGTTTGAGAACTTCACATTTTCCTTATATGATCATAATCTTTTGTTTTTGCATTTCTATGCCTTTCTCCTATTAAAACTCCTCTTCAGTCCTTTCCCAGGTCATCACTTCAGCTGATTACATTCTCCTTTCTCAATCTACCACATCTGCAAATATCATTCTATAGCTCTCCTCCCTTTTAAGCTAAAATCCTTGAAAATTCCATCTACACTTGGCTGCTTCTGACTTCTAAATGAATCTAACTGAAATTGTTCTCTTCAAAGTTAGTGTTAATCTCTTAATTGCCAATAGATAATTAGGTAGTATAGTGGATATTGCTGGATCCGAGTTAAACTCTTCCTGAGTTCAGGAAGAGTTTCAACCTCAGAAACTTATTAGCTGTGTGATCCTGGACAAGTCACTTAACTCTGTTTGCCTCAGTTGCTCATCTTTAAAAAGAATTGGAGAAAGAAATACAAACCACTGCAGTGTCTCTGCCAAGAAAACCCCCTTTATTCATCTTACTCCTCCTTTGACATACCCTTGATTAGCTTTTCTTGCTAGATATTCAGCTGAATTTTCTTTTTCTTTTTTAAGCTCAGTTTTCAATAGGATTCAATCTTGAATCTCTTCCTACTTGCCTCTCCCTTCCTTCTCAGTTTCTCTTTTTCTCTTATTTGGGTTGTTTTTATCATGCCCACCAATCCTTTTAAAATAGAAGTCATGTGCCTTGACTAAGGTGATATAAGTGGTTAAGTAAAACTCGCAGTTTGAGCTCAGTTCGTTTGAGACCAGCACTCTTTCTACTGAGGTCCAGGTCAAAACCTTGTCATCATAACTGTCTCTAGGTTCCCAAGGGCAATAACAGCAGATTTAGCCCAAGATCTTTGTTTCCTTCCAACCAGTCAAGTGATTTATCCCAAGAACTGGAATTAATTGCCTGTTGAACACCTCTAACTGGATGTCCCTTAGGCATCTGAAACTCAACATATCCCACATAGATCTCATTCTCCCCTCCCCTATCCCATGTCCAGATCCTCCTTTGCCAGATCTCATCTCATTATCTCTTTCTCTACCAAATATGTGCATTCACCTTCTTTCTACTCAGCCATCACACTCTACTTCAGGCTTTTTACCTTTTTACCTTTTACTGCCCTTTTTGTTCAGCTCAATTTTCATTGTAAATCCATTCTTTGATCAGCTGCAGCAGGGATTTTCCCAAAGCTTGCAGTCAGATCTGACTGAGGGAGACCTCAAAAGGCTGAGGTTTCAGACCAGCATTAGGAGGGACCTCAGAAGAATTTACAGGCTAGAACCCATCTCCAAGCCAAGGGGCAAAATTTATTGTAATTATAATACTAACTAAAGCAAGCTAAACTTCCAAAAGAAGTTAGCAAAGAACCAGGGGCAAAAGAAGATAAATGTATAGAAAAAATATAGAAAAAATTAGACCAAGTGCTTCCTGTCACTGATGCTAATTTTATGGCTTATGGGTGGAATGAAGAAGTGGCCAGGTTCTGACACTGTGATGGTACAATACTCAAATTCTCTGGGCAGAGCTCTCTGGAGAGGTGGGGAGGAGCCTTCCAGAGATATGTTTTTAGACCTGAAAAGTTACTAAGTCAAGAGCCAGACATTTAATTTTGTTTTGTGTCTGAGTGAATTGTAAACACCTCATTATTGTTGCTCTTTAGTCTCAGAAACTCTGTTATCACTGACTAAAATGCTCGTTATCTGACAGCCAACAATATTTGTACCCATATGGCATACTGGTCATATAGAGTAACCTGGGGCAAGATAACCTATGGAAAGCCATATATTTTTTCCTATTTCATCAATCCCAAGACCAGTTTACCTTAGGATTATTGCTACATTTCAGAAGGTAGGGGAAGAAATATATCATTTTCAACTAGGTCATTCCCAAGACCAGGTTGCCTTAGTTTTACTGCTACATCTCCCCTAGAAGCTGCACCATATCTTGGGGTGACCTTCCCAACCCACGCCCCTCATTCGAAACCCAGGAGTTCCCCATCCTCTCTAGGTCAAATATGAATTCCTCCCCTGTCTGGCACAACCTAGCTCTTCCTAGCTTTCCATTCTTCTCCCCCTTCCCATATCCCAATGTCTCCAACCCAGCCATCATACTGAACTCCTCCCTCACACAAAATAAGTTTCACCCTTTGTCTCCATGACCTTTATTTCTCTGGGGATGCCCTTCCCTCCTGGTCCTGAGCACTATCTTGCCTAGAAGACTTTCCCCCTGCCTTCTCCCTAAGGCTATCTTTTATTTTCTCTTGCAATACATATAATATTGCTCATGCTGATTTCTGTAAGTACTTTCTCTTCCAACACAATGTAAACTTTTTAAGGGAAACACTGTTTTGGCTCTTTCTTTTTATTTCCAGAGAATTAGCACAGTGCTTATCACTTAGTAAGTACTTAATAAATTGATTGAGTGGTAATCTAATCCCCTCCCTATGTTGGGGAAAAAACTGAGATCTAGAGAGGTCTTGTGATTCTCCACCCAGAGCTTGTACTTTTCTTCTCTATTTCTGTCTTCCCTAAATCCAGCCTGTATGTACTGATTTATGTATATAAATTCTTCTCACCCACTAGAACAGAGAAGTTCTTGAGGGCAGGGACTGCTCCGGGTTTTTACCTTAGTACTCTCAGAGTTTAACCGAGTACCTGGCACATTGCAAGTACTTAAATTTTTTTTGTGGATTGATTGATAATCCAATCCTTTTAAAATAGAAGTCATGTGACTTGACTAAGGTGATATAAGTGGCAAAGTAAAACCGATAGTTTGAGCTCAGTTCATTTGAGACCAGCACTCTTTCTACCTCATGAGGTCTAGGTCAGAACCTTGTTATCATACCTGTCTCTGGGTTCCCAAGGGCAGTAACAATAGATTTGACTTAGTCCAAGATCTTTGTTTCCTCCCAACCAATCAAGAACTGGAACTCCTTGTTATGCTTAAAGAGTTATTGTGGTAAATTTTATTTTTTTATTTATCAAGTTTTCATCATATTTGTTTTTAGACTCCGAAGTGCTACAGAAGTATAAATGATAATTGTCATCAGATGCTCATTGAGATGAATCTCTTTTTCTCTTTCACAGAATTTGAAGAACAGGACGTCTTCAGTGACCCCAGAGTAACTGAGAGCTTACCCTCTCAGTACAATTTTCTGGGGTCAGCACTGACCAGTTCCCCTCTAAAGAAACCCTTGGGGAAACAGAAGGATTTCTTGGATTATGGAAAATCCGAGGACATTGCTGTCCTCCAGCAGCACATCAGAGACCTGAAAGCAAGGCTGCAGAACTCAGACAAAGTCATCCAGAACCTCAAGTGCCGGGTCCGCTCTTTCTCCATCACCAGCGATTATGCGTCTAGCCTGGAGAGGCCCAGAAAAATGAAGCTGAAGGGGGGCGATCTCACCTCATCGCCCTCCCACAGCCTCACGGATGAGGATGAAGGGTGGCAGTCTGACAGCATGGGGGTCTTCTGCCCACCTGAGATGCAGGCCAGAAAAGATCTGGAGAAACTCGTCCAGAGAGTGACCCTGTTGGAGGCCCAACTTCCAAAGTCCCAGATGGAAGGGAAGCTGACTGAAGAACTAAAGTCAGCCACCTGGCCAGGGTAAGGAAGGAACTAATTTCAGGTGGGCAAAAACGGAGGGAGGCAGGTTGAGTCTGAGTCAGGAATGTAATTACAGATGGAGATCCCAAGGGTCATCTCATTCACCTCCTTCCCCTCATTGTCTAGGGGGCCTAGAGAGGGGGAAGGAACCTGCTCACATCACACAGTGCTAGTGGGACAGAGACAGAATTTGTTCTGAGCCATCTGATTCCAAATATAATAATGTTCTTTCCACTGCAATATGCTGTGAGATTATACAGTGACTTAGTATCCAGAGGGGTTTTAAGCTGCCCAATAGGACTGAAGAGGGAACTCACCACTCATTACCTTCTTGCTGCCCTATAGGCTTATTTATGTTATAATTTTTTAAAATATATTTTTTAATTTATTTTATTAAATACTTCCCAATTACATGCAAAAATTATTTTTTTATTTTGAACCCTAACTTTTTACCCTCCCACCTTTCCCCCCACCTTTTGAGAATGCAAGCAACATATTTCAATATTCACTAAGGGTTTGTGTTCATTTCATTCTATGACAATTCCATCTTTTAGTAGAATGGAAGTTCTGGAGCTTGCAAACAGTGGGAATTAATTTTGTTTGCTAAATTGATTCTGCTCCATTTACCTTTTTACTAGAAATCCCTTAAGACATTAAGATCCGTGAATCCCTGGGGCCATGGAAACATTCCTTGCCCATATAACACTATTGTTCTTTATATAGTTTTGCATTCACCTACTTTATAAACCCAAAGTGTACCTATGGAGTGTGATAGAGTATATATATATATATATCCAAGAGAAAGGAAGCAGTTGAAATCCATTTAAAACTATTTTTATAAGACTGTTCTCAATTATTCTAACTATTCTATTTTTATAAGATTATTCTCTAATAATAGAGAAGGAAACTAAGTTCTATTGGTAAATTTTGAAAAATTTTTACATATAGGATCTTAGATTAAAAACTGGAAAGAGCCTTAAAGATTTTTAATTTCTCCCCTCCTCATCCCCCCAATTTTACATATAAGCAAATTTAGGCACAGAAGTTGAGTGAATTGCCTAAAATCACACAGCAAAGGAGGATTTAAACTGAGAGCTTCCCAGCTCCAGGTTCAGCATTCTATCTCTTGTTCTATCAAGAGTCATGCTGTCTCTTGACATCCTCACAAGGGAAGTCCTTTGGGAGGCAGCAGAATATAATACGCATATTATACTGACTTAGTAAAATATACTGGATAGAGCACTAGACTTGGAGTCAGGAAATCTGGGTTTCATTTCCATCCCAAACACTTTGCTTAGTATGACTTAAGGGCAAGTCATTTTCCCTCTTAAAGCCTCAATTTCCTTATCTGTAAATGGGGAAAGTAAAACTTGCACTATTTATCATAGTTCCGTTATGGGGAAAGTGTTCTTGTAAACCTCCAAGTGTTACAGTTAGTATTAAAATGTAAAGGTGGGGAGAGTCTGTATGTATCCTCTTCCCCCCCACCTGTCACTAAACATGAGAGTAAGGAATGTTCAGCAACATCTGAGTCATCTTCTCTTTGAGGGTGGACCTTATTAGTGGTACAGTGAAAGGCACTACTCAGATGTCTCCAAAGGCCCAGGCTCTAGAATCAGTTGGGTTAGGGATGTTCCTTTCATTGTTATCCTTTGTTTCCATCTCGTGGCCTGTTGTGTGTGACAAAATTCAGATTATAAAAGGAAAGGGATATCTTTGGGAACTGGCAGACTGTCTCCCAGAGTCCCCACAAATAACATAAACCTCTATTTTCCCCTTTGTTCTTCGTTCTCCCATCCCTTGCACATCAGAAAATACGACTCCTTGATCCAGGCTCAGGCCCGAGAGCTGTCCCATCTGCGTCAGAAGGTACGGGAAGGGAGAGGTGTGTGCCATATCCTCAGCCAGCACTTCAGGGACACTATTAAGGCTTTTGAGGACCTCCTCCGAGGCACAGACATCGACTACTACCTGGGACAGAGCTTCCGGGAGCAGCTAGCTCAGGGGAGCCAGTTAACAGAGAGACTTGCCAGCAAACTCAACACTAGTAAGTGGTCCTGTGGACATCTGTAAGAGGCATTTAGTTCATTTCCATTCTCGCCCAACCCCCTTTATATGTGTATATGATGATAAATCTTTGATAAATGATGATAAAATCCATGATAAACCTTTTTTTTGTCCTGGTTCTACTATGTTCTTACACATCTGACCAGTAGAGCCAACTGGAAGCAAGGGGTCAATGAGCGTTTATTAAGCAATTACCCTTTACCAGACATGTAATAAGAGCATATTATCGACTGGACTAAATTGGTCTCTAAACTGTGAATGGCCAGGGTGGAATAGAGCAGGCTGGAGACAGAGGAGTCAGGAATCAAACAGAAGTTTAATTTCAGAGTGAGGTAAATGGCTTGCAAGCAACAGCATGTGTGTGGGACCCTGCCCTTAGTGGGGGATCCAGAGCAAAAAGGGGAGAGCTTAATATTTATACCCTTGTCTGTCCATTGAGCTGTGACCCTGACAATGGAGGGTGACAGCAATCGTGAGACAAGTTTGATTCATGGCGGAGCTTCATGACTGGGACATAAGGGTATTTGTCTGAGCTTGTCCAAGCTCAGAGAAAGCCTGGTGCTGGTCAAATCTGTACAATAATTATGGATTTTACCAGAGGGGAAGTCATGGGGGGGAAGCACAAAGGATTATTGTTATGCTGTGGCCAAGGTACAGCTTGTTTTCTGTGCCCTTAGTTCTGGAAAATAGGATGTCTCCTAATATTTTGATAGTATTATACAAATACAAACAGAAAGGCAGTCCTTGTCCTTGAGAAGTTTACATTCTAATAGGGGAAGACAATACAAAAGAGAGGGGTGGGTATGCAGGTACCCAGTAAGGGTGAGATAGAAGAAGGTATAGTAGAAAAAGTCCTGAGAGTAGAATTGGGAGGGGAACACTGACATGGTTGGTCTGGGACCTTCTCCTTGAGATGGATGGTGCAGGGGGAAGCGGCCATTCACGGGCAGAGGATACTTCCATTGTAAGTAGTCCAGGGGTCTAGAGGGATCTTCCAGAGTAAATATTTTGCTTTTTACCTCATGTGGAAAGTCAAGAGTATAGCATGAAGGGTAATGATGTTTTATCTTCTAGAAATGTTCAGATTATGGTGGTGGGAGCAAGGAGAGACACAAAACTATTGTGGATTTGGGGAGTAGAGTTAAAATGCTATCACAGCTTAGCTCCTCAATTCAGTTCAACAACTATCTCATAAATTGTCTATTATGTACAGGGAATTGTGTGTAGAATTGCTTGGGGAACAAAGATTGAAGAAATAGGAAAAGAAAAGAGAATGAAAATATGATGGAAGATGCTGCTCTGAGCACTTCCACCTCTCTATTCAAGCTAGAGGGGAATCATTTCTTCTTTTTCAAGTAGCCTCTATTGTTTACTTACATGTACAGGATGAATTTTTTCATTGCTAATTAGATCTGTTTGGATTTTTTTCCCAGAGGATCGAGGGAAGATGGATGATCAATCAAGCCATGAGCTACTGGCCCTCAGGTAAATTTAAACTACTAATGAGAGATGGGGTATCAGTGGGGAACCTCTTGAAGTAAACAGATTAGAGAGCCATAAAGGAGATTGGAGAGGTGTGTTTTCTAGAAGAGTTGAAAATGACTAAAAAATAGAGACTGCTCTTTATACATACATTTTCCTTTCTGTAGAAAGCTTGTTCTTTTTTGTTTGTTTGTTTTCTTTATTTTGACATATCTGTTTTCATTTGCCTATTAATTTTCTAAGCTTTGTAAGCTAGAATAAGTCAAACTTAAAAGATCAATTAACTAGGTCCCAGGAAATATTAAACAGTGAAGACATATAGTGTAGTCTTGGAAAGAAGCCCTTGAGCTTAGAACTAGAGCTAGAAAGGACAGCTCCATAGAGATTATCTTCTTTTTTTTTTTTAAGACCCAAGTGAGAACTCAATATTTCTATATTATTGCCTGCTAATATGCTGGTAGCTATTTAATGATAACATCTCTTCTGCAACATGTACAATCTGTCTGTCTGTTTCTCTCTCTCTCTTTATCTGTTTCACTGTCTCTGTCTATCTCACTGTTTCTTTTTGTCTCTATTTAAATACACAGAGAGATTGAAAAAAAATTATAGCATATGAATGTAGAGAAATGCTATTATAGCATAAAAAATAAGGGGAATAATTCCAGGAGAAAGCCTGCAAAGATTGTCTGAACTGATACAAAGTAAAGTGAGCAGAACTAGGAAAATAATTTGCATCAACATTGTAAAGACAGACAACTTGGAAAAACTTAAGAACTTTGATCCACCTTATGATGAACCACAATTCCAAGGATTGTAGCTTAATAGTGTTATCCACCTTATGGCTGGGAGGTGATGAACTCAAGAGTACAAGTGTGCATATATGTGTATGGGTATATGTGTGTATGTAAATGTATGTATATACACACATACAGGAAAGAGAGCAGGGGGCCAAGTACTAAAGAACTTTAAATGCTATTTAGAGGTAATAGGGAACCAATGTGTTTATTGAGTAGGGGAGCAACATGAACCAAAATTAAGCTTTATTTTTTAAATAAAAAAAATTTTTTTTGGATGAACCAAAATTTATTTTCTCTTACTCCCACCTTCCTATATCATGGAGAAGGAGGTATATGGAACAACTGAAAAACTCTTGTAATATGCATAGACAAGGAAAATTTTCACATTAGCCATGCCCCCAAATATATATATATATCATTCTACACTCTGAGTCTTTGGCACAATTACAGTTTAGTAACTTTTTGGGAATGGTTCTGAATTTCTTTCCACAATGGCTGGACTAATTCCCAGCTTCATCAATCCACATAAATATGCCTATTTTCCCACAGTCTTTCCAATACTTGTCACTGTCCCTATTTATCAACTTTACTGATCTGATGAGTGTGAAATAGAACCCCAGATTTGCTTTAATTTTCTCTATTAATGATTTCAAGCATTTCTTTATTCATATGGCAGATTTACACTTTAGAGAAATATATTTGGCAGCCATGTGTGGGGTGGACTGGAAAGGGGAAAAATGAGCAAGAACAACTAGGAGGCGATTATATTCCTCAGGCACAGAGTTGAACACTGTAATCCAATCTCTTTGAGAGATGGATAACTCAAAAACTGTCTTGCTTTAAAAGACTGACTGGTCTTTTAGAGATGGTCCATCTCTACTTGTCTGAGCAGAGAAAAATAATAATTATTATTATTATTTTTTTGCAAAGCTTTGGGTCTGCTCATTCTCTCTCTCTCTCTCTCTCTCACACACACACACGCACACTCAGACGCACACACACACAACTCCATGTCTTCCTAGCCATGATCGCCTCCCTGCTCATGTTACATGGCAGGTGTTCTGAGTCACCGAGCTCCATTCCATCCCATCCAACCTAAGATATGTAATGAATTTTTTGCCTCTCCCAAAGGCATCCTCCCTTCTGCCTCTGAGGTCCTAACCATGATATTTCCAGCAGGGCTACCTGTAGTAGTGGTCACCTGCAGATAATAGTGCTTTCATCTTCTGTCCTTCCCTTGCCACCAGGCTCAGCAAGGAACTACAAGAAAAGGATAAAGTGATTGAGGTTCTGCAGTCCAAACTCAATGCTAGATCCTTGAGTCCCTCCAGCAGCCATGCCCTCTCCGACTCCCATCGCTCTCCAAGCAGCACCTCCTTCCTGTCTGATGAGATGGAAGCCAGCTCGGACATGGATGTGGCCAGCGAGTATACCCAATATGAAGAACGCTGTACGGACAAAGCTTCAGGTAAGCCTCTGAGCTCTGTCTTAGGGAGGGATTTCTAGCTCACCTGGAGCTGCTTAAAGCATAGTGCCATTGAGTTTGGGGCTCATGTCCCACTGAACCATGTTCTGTTCTTATAAAGTTCACCTCAAAGTCCTATGACCTTCTCTCAAATGTATGCTATGGATCATCTCCATGCTGATAAGCATTGATGACAAGAGATAGTGAACAACACAACAGAATATTTTACCATGCTCATTTGGCAGATCATGACTTCATTCTCATATCAAAGAAATGTGCATCAAAATAAAAAAATTATCACAATAATGCATCAATTCCTCCCTAGTATATTTCCATTTCACCTGTGGCAAAAATTCTGTTCCCTAGGTGCCTTTTATCACTCAGAGCTCCCATCAGCAAACCTTACTGCTTTTTAGAACATCCACCACTGACAGTTCTAGGCTTTGAGATGATCACCAAAATGAAGGGGCTTTTCCACTGTAGCATTTCCCTCCCAAATTATAGATTTTATTTCCAAGGAAAGATAGATAAGGAATAAAATGATCTAGAGGACTGGTTTGCCATGGGTGATGCTCTGGTCTTGGTATTTCCTGGGAAAACAGTCAGAATTACACTGCTCTTTATAACCCAAAACCTTCTCTTTGGCCCATGGGTTTTATAGACTCCATCCATCATTCAAGTAACAATGCAGCTCCTTCATCTAACCCATCCTGTGCCGCTGTATCCCAAGGGGCTAAGAAGGACTCCAGCAGCATCCCCGCAACTGTGCCATCATCTCAGAAATCTCCCAAGGAGGCCAGCCAGACACCCGCAGGTATGGGACAGCAGCCTCCTGAAGGGGCGAGCAGAACATCAAAAATCCATCCACCCCTGCCCCAGAGCTTCCCCCAACTCTTCCTGCTCAAGGTCTTCCTCTGCCTAGCTTCAGTAAGCAGCTGGATGGTTAAGGGTAAATTTTTTATGGAAAACTTCAAGAGATAGCCACAGCCCCATGGCTTTATTGGAATATTGTATTAATTTGACAGAAAACGAATGACATCCATTGGTTTAGATTTGAAAGGCTTACTGTTATAGAGAGACTTCTCTGTACTGCTAGTCTTTGTAACTGATTCTGATTTGTATTTACCTATTTCTTTCTTGGGTTATGGTGATAACAATGTGCCTTATTGTTAAATCTATATTTTCATTTCCATTTTTATTGGGGATCCAGAGGCACAGAGCATTGAAAATAGCTACTTGATGAAGAGGCCATTGTAACTTGAATTTGAATCATTGGTCTGATGTTTTTATTTTAGAGAGTCTGATCAACGAGATCTCCATATATTGGTGGGGGTGGTGGTTAAAGGAAACTGGTGTTTACCTCTCAGCCTTTGTCATTTCTAGCTTTACAGCTTCTCTCATCCTGGGAAACAGCTGTAGTGTCTGAAAAGGAGAATGTCCTTGGCATCAGATCTGAGTTCAAGTCCTCCCTGTGACACTGATTAAGTGACCTTAGTCAGATTATCTAGACTTTGGGGAATCCTAATTTCCCCACATGTAAAATGAAAATGATCAATTTGTGGCAAAAAGTGTTTTGTAAATTGGAGCTATTTTTCTTAGTCTTATTTCCACAAGGGGATTTGACTCCTGCAGTTATCCAAGAACTTAGTCAAAACTTACTGCCTGCCTACCCTAAACAAGAGGTCTTTAATGGCTATTATCTGTAGATCATTAGAAAGAAGTCCAGCACTGGGGCTGTTTAATACCCTTAAGCAAGAAGGTTGTTGGACATCTAGGTGACTTCTCTAGGGTCAGATTCTTTAAATCAAATATTTATTGAACCCTTAATATGTTCAAGGCATTTTTTGGTGCTATGGGACATAAAAAAATAAACCAGCGGGAAAATTAGATTGCCAAAGATTACAATTTTAACCTTTGAATGTTCCCTTACTCAGAATAACATCGGCATTTTGGATGGTATGAAAGAGACAAATCTCAGGGCTAGTGGTTTATTAGTAGCAGCTTAGAGAAACAGGGCATTTCAGATCATAGCATTTAAGGGTGGAAAATGCCTTAGTTCAAACGGTGTCATTTTACAGCTGAGAAAACTGGGAAACAGATTCCAACAACTTGCTTGGGATGACATTGGGAGTAAGTAGAAGCTCTGGGATAAATAGACACCCCCTTCCTCTGACTCCAAGTCCACTCCTTTTTTTTCACTCACTGCTTCTGCAGCTTGGAATGTAACAAACACCCTCTTATGACCAGACTCTGGAGTGTTGCCTCAGGGATGATAGGGAAATGTCACCTTGTTACCTTGATTTCATGGTAACTCGGACTGTTTCTAAAGGCAGTTCTGTGGGGGATGGAGAGAGGGAAGCTAGGGAGATGATGGGCTTCCCAGGAGGTAAGAAGTCAATTTTTGCCTTTTCAGTAAACACCAAGTCATACTCTACAGCTGTCTGGGATATCTCTGTCTCTATGTCTCTCTTTCTCTCCTGTGTGTGTGTGTGTGTGTGTGTGTGTGTGTGTGTCTGTCTCTGTCTCTCTGTCTCTGTCTTTCTGTGTATATCTCCCTCTCAATCTCTCTGTGTCTCTATCTCTGTCTTTGTCTCTCTCTCTCTCTCTTTGTGACTATTTCTCTGTGTGTCTCTTTCTCCGTCTATTTCTCTGTGTGTCTGTCTGTTTCTTTGTCTTTCTCTTTTTCTCTTTCTCTTTCTCTGCCTCTGTCTCTCTGTTTCTCTGTCTTTGTTTCTCTGTGTGTCTGTTTCTTTCTTTTTTTCTATTTCTCTCTCTATCTGTCAGTCTCTGACTTATCTCTGTCTCCTTCTCACTCCCTCTCCCCTCTTGATTTGCCTCTGTCTTTATTCCTTCTCACATTCTCCTTTTAATGATTCCCCCTCCCCTTCTCCCCATCTTTCCCTTTTTTTGTTGTTTTTGTTTCTAGGCCTTTATTTTAACTCCATACCCAAGCCCATTGGCATTTGCCAACCTCCATTTTCCTCAATCCCCTCCATCTCTCTGCCTTTTGGCCTCCCTCCCCCTGCCGCTCCTCCCCTCCTTGGCTGCTGTGGGACATCGGTGCTCTCCTTGGCAGAAGCTCAACAGGAGTTACAGATGCTACAGAAGCAGTTGGGAGAAAGTGAGAAACTCCCAGTGGATTTGTTTCTTCTCGTGGCATGTGGCTCTGCATGGCTTTCAGTGAACCGTGTGGCTTAAAATTTTTAAGATTAAAAAAGAGAGAAATATTATAACCTTTGAAGCAATAGCAGATTGGGGGCAGCCCTGCTTGCTTGGTATATATGGACATTAATCCAACTGCAATTGGCTGAAGGATGAGAGAGAGAACTAGAGAGAGAGAGAGTGAGAGTGTGTGTGTGTGTGTGTGTGTGTGTGTGTAGCATTTATTCATGAGGCATTACACATGATCCATTTATTATAGTGTATATGAATTGGATTCCAATAAGGATAGTAAAAGCATCAGTTTTTACTCTGACGTGGTTTGTGCTATGATATCTTAAGATGAGAGAGACCTTGGAGAAGACAGGGGAGAAGGGGCTGTTATCTGTCCCTTGACCCCCTTCAAGTCCTCCCTAATCACAAAATCCTCATTAGCAATGTAGTCTCATTCTAAGAACAACTTTGAAAACTAGCAGAGCAATAATCCAAGAAGTTAAAGGCCAAACTATTCCTCTTCCCCCATTGTAGAAGCTGATATGTCTGGTTAGCTCTGGTCCACCAAGAACCAGGTGAGTGACAGATCTCCAGAGACCAGAACAGGATGTGAGATTTGTGGGGTGAATACTATGTATCGCATCTTCTCACAATGTTCTTTTACTTCACAGTGTCCCACACACATCCTCCCCAGATAACTCGTTACTTATCTTTCAGGAGGTTTTTGGGTCTGTGTTTGCTCTATTGCTTTTCTTTGAAAGGTCATTTTCATGGGATAAGCTATAGTCAAAATATTAAAAAAATAAAAATTCTTTTTAACCCATGGATTGCTCAACCTGGAAGAATCATGAATCTTTTTGACTCGGGAAATATTTTCTCTAGAAGGAAATTAAATAGCCTTGAAATGCCACTTAAAACAAGCCTGGGTGGGGTATATAGGGGCTGGTCACTGAGTAGAAAAATCTGATCAGTGGCAGAGAAACCTTTTGCCCTGAATCCACAGCCCAGGCTCCAAATTATTGATCCCGATAGGGTGAGTGTGCAGAGTCAGTCCCACTTGATCTCACTCCCCTTATTCTCAGATGAGGCTACATAGCTAACTCTTTACAATAGCCAGCTTGGGGCTGTTGGTAGACAGGACAGTTCAGTAGAACATGAGGGACTTTTAAATAGCCCAAGCTAATCAACACAGCCTCGTAGCTTGAAACCTGAGCAAAGACCTATTACCCTGAGGATACAAAGATCAAGAAATCTCTTTCCAGAAAAATAATGGAAAAATATTCATCTGCCTAGCCTGGCTTCAAGTACAATTCTGCCCAGAGTGGGAAGGCAGAATGAAACAGTTGCTAGAGGTCCCTTCTGCAGATACTGTGTAATTGCTTCTCTTCCTTATGGACTAGAGAAAAGTTTCAAATATCAGCTTAGAGGCAAGGGCTGTTAGAAAATCAGTTCTTCCTGTACCCAAATGGTACAGACTTTCCCAATTTTTGCAGAATCATAGAATATTAGCTGGAAAGGTTGGAAGTCATTCAGTCCTTTCATCTCCCATTTTTTCTAATTCCTTTGTTTTTGGTCAGCTTGACCTGATCCAAAGGGAAAGATGGAAAAAAGAAAAGAAAGGGGGGAGGGAGGGACTCCATGACACAGTCCTGTGAGGAAGGAACTCTGCAAAGGAGACCAACATTTTTACCTTGAGGTAAATGGGAAGTGTCTGGCATCTCTCTTGCCACCCATTTTCTATCTTTGGGCTAGATCATTAGTTCCGGATTGTCCCTGAGCCTTGGAGGCAGACACATCAACTCCATTTTGCCTGTGGCTGCATCGTCCATCAGAGTGACTGTTGCTTAATGTGGTTCTTTCTCTGCTGCAGCATTCATGCGCTTAACATCTGCTGTGGTCTGCATGGCCGCTGCTTCGGTTACTGAAAAGTTGCTATACAGTGTGCACAGAGGCTTATCTGTGTGGGTGTCTGGGTCCTTCCAGCACATGTATGTTTGTATGTGCGCTGAGCTTTCTGGCTATGGGGAACGTGGGCTACATGGACATTGCCAAGTTCTCTTACTAACATTCAGACATCTCCATGATTGTGGTTGAAAATTATGTTCACTGCTGTTGGTTTGTATCTTGCCTTATCCCCTCTCACCCCTACTCCCAGAGACCCTAAAAAACACTAATTGGGTGGTTTTCAAATCAGGGAAAGGAGAGACTACATAAGTGGGACAGATTGATTATTGAGGACCAAAAGGAAAACATATTGCTCCCTCAATTAAGGATTAGGGGCAGAAACAAAGGCTTCCCTTAAATTTCTAGGCAGTCACAAAGGCTTTGTTCCCATTTAAGTTCCTAGCACACCATAAGTGCTTAATTAATATCTGTTGGCTTTCTTGTTGCCTTGATGACTGGAAGGAAGCAGAATCAACTGAATTTTCCTTGGAGTTCAGCCTCCCCAGCTGGGCTTTCCTGCTAAAGAACACAAGCATAATCAGCAATGCCTGAGAGGACAGTGGAAGAGCTCACAGTGCACAGAAGCTTGCTCAGAAGGAAGCTTAGGGGTCATCTAGTCTAAGGGTTCCTCAGGGCTCATTCTTTGCCCAGGAGCTGGGCATAATAGTGGCCAATAATAATGGTCCTTTATTGGGCTCACCCAAAGAAGCCCATATTTACAGACAATATCTCATCAAGATAAAATAGGTGGAGCACAGCTCAGCAATGTCATCATTGTTCAGGTTTCACTTTATATCCTCTGTTTTCCCTCACTGTTGCAAAGTGGGACTTTGAAAGAGCCAGACTCTACCCTCTCTTTTCATGGTACATTAATGAATTCTGAAGTCCCAAGACTCTTGTACCAAGTACAGATGGTGAGAGGGATCTCCCCACCTCCTCCTCACCTCTTTGCAAAGTTTTGTCCCTGAGGTGAACGTTAACACTTGCCAGCAGTACCCTGACCAATTTCATAGGGTGGGATGGAGGGAAGGAGGAAAGAAGTGAATGACCTACCTGGCTGAGATTTTGTGTGAAAAATGTCTCCTGGTACAGAAGTCACATAATCCCATATATATCCCACTTTAGTCCCCTTTTATTTCCTATAGTAACATCCAACCATCTTCCCATCCCAATCCTTTTCCTTTGTCTTGTTTGTTTCTTACAAATATATTTTTTCTGTCCAGGTATCGCTCCTACCACTCCCTCCATGCCGGCTCCATTGCCTGGCAACCTTGCTGAAGTTGGTCCTTCTCCCCACTGCCTACATCCCCCACACCGTACTTCCCAGTCCCATCCCCTTGGGATCTCTGCAGAACTCTGCAGGTCAGCAGACTCAAGTCTCCTCAGTAACAGTGGCCTTTGGGAAACAGTGAAACCTCAGAAAGGAAGCACTTTGGGGGAGTTGCCCTCAAATTCTGCAGTGTGCCAACCACAGCCTAAACTCACAGGTAAATGTCATGAGTTTGAAAGTTCAGAATTGGGATAATGGGATGGTTAACAAGAGGGACCAATGGCTCTGTTACCTGCAAGGCACTTTCAGGGCATTGGATAGGGATTTAGAGTGACCACTCTTACTTCAGTGATGGAAACACCAAGATGAAAAGGGGAAGGGACTGAGCTCCTTACCTCCTCCTGATGCTACTGCCTTCTTGGTCATTCCCCCCTTCTCCATGGTTTCTCTGAGAAAGGATCAGCCATCAGGAGAGGGTTTCAGTGTTATCTTTTCTTCCTAAGACACTGGCATTTGAAGCCTTCTCTTATTGAATGACAGGTTTTCTTCCCTATTAGAGGCCAGGGTCAGCAGATATGAGAATCATGGTAATTGGTTTGGTTTTTGCAAGTGGAACTCATAGGCTTTCCTTAGTGCCTGAAATCTCACAATGTAGGGATTGCCCACAGAAAGCAAGCCTGATTTATTCAGTAGGTGCCAATTTATTTACAAATAAATAGGTCCAATCATACCACCCAATTGCAGCACATAGTGGATAGAGCACTGGGCTTGGAATTAAGGAGACTCATCTTCATGAGTTTAAATCTGGCCTCAGACACTTCTTATATGTATGACCCTGGGCAAATCATTTAACCCTGTTTGCCTCAGTTTCTCATCTGCAAAATGAGCTGGGGAAGGAAATGACAAACCATTGCAATATCTCTTGCCAAGAAAACCCAAATGGGGATCACAAAGAATCAGATTCAACTGAAATATCTTAATATCCATAGAATCTTAGAATAACATAATTAAACTTCTACTCAGAGTTTAAATTATCCTTATAAAATTACAGAAAGTAGTTACTTAATCTCTGCTTAAAGGCAGTGAGGGGAGAGCTCACCATTTCCAAAATTAGCCAATTCTCAGATCAACTGTTAAGTAGTACATATTGAAGGGCAGCTATGTAGCCCAATGGATAGAGCACCAGTTCTGAAGGCAGGAGGACCTGAGTTCAAATTTGGCCTCAGACACTTAACACTTCCTAGCTGTGTGACCCTGGGCAAATCATTTAATCCCAATTGCCTCCTTGCCAAAAAAAAAAAAAAAAAGTACATATTGAGCCCAAATCTGCCTCCTTTTGTTCCTACTTAATTCTGCCATCCAGGGTCAAACATATTATATCTGATCTCTTTTCTGTGATAGTACTTTCCATGTTTTGAAGACAGTGACCATCCCCTTGTTGTTCTCCCCATCCCCATTTTCTCCAATCTAATCATTCTCAGCCCCAAGTTGATGCTCTTGAGGTACAATCTGAAGTCCTCTAACCATTTGGTTACCTTCCTCTGTACTTCAGATTTGGTCTGATCATGGTGACTCATAATCAAACCACCACTTTCTTTATTCTCAACACCAAGTGTTTAAACTTTTCTTGCCTCCTATTGACCATGAAACCCTCTAGGTCTTTTCACTCACACTATTTTCTGGTATAATGGTTCCCTCTCCTTTATGTGTAGTGTTAGGTTTTTGGTAAGACATATACAAGGACTTTATAAATGTCTTTACGAAGTTACTAAGTTTACTAAAGATATTTTATTATTACTAAGCTAATACTAAGTTTATTATATTTAATTCATTGTTCCAACCTCCAGAGAGTTATGGATTCCAATTCTGTTAGCTAGAGTTATCAACCTTTCCCATCATCCCATTGTCAGAAGCTAGCTCTACCAATTATATTTTCATTGTGAGCATTTCATCTTTCACACGCCACAAATATTGACACCTTGGAAATCAGAAAATGTCACAATTAATCTGGAAAATTTGTACCCATCTTCAAATTTGGTAATCATGCTGACTATGTTTTCCTTCAAATTACTGGAAAAATTCAACTCATTCAGTGAATATTTACTGTAAAAACGTTAGGATGTGTATTTCCAATGTTGCTTTCAAACAGGAAACCTTGCCTAGAGATCAGGAAATGGGCTAAAGGTTTTTCCAGGATTCTGACAGCCCCCAGGTCCCCCCTTTTAAATTGTTTTCTACCTTCTTGCCTATGTCTAATTGCCTCTTTCTTCCATAGATCTAAATCCCTAGAGATAATTCAACTTGGTTAAGGCTCTTGAGGAGTGGGAGCAGGGAAGATAAAACTGATAGGAGGAGGGTTGTGGGGACTGGAAATTGCCTGAGCCTCAGGACTTAGCATAATTCCTGGTATACAGTCAGTACTTGGTAAATGCACCTTGACTGACTGACTGACTTTCAGATTGCCCTTTGCTTTCCTGCCGGATTCCCTTCTCATTATCTATTTCTGTACCCTGGTGGAACAATTTCAGGGGCTGATCTGCTGGAGGAACATCTCAGTGAGATTAGGAATCTACGCCAACGCCTAGAGGAATCCATCTGCATTAATGACCGCCTTCGAGAACAGCTGGAACACAGGCTCTCCTCTGCCACAAGGGCCAATGGTGAGAAAAATCCAAACTAGCTCAATTCCATTCAAATATTGGGCCTTTCTTATATGCACGGGATACAGGACTTGTCTTAGTAGGACTTATTCCTGATGAAGATAATAGTCATTCACATCCGTATGGTGTTTTATAATCCTCAAAGCACTACCAGAGTATAGAATCAATTACAGAGCTGAAAGGGAAACCATCTTTTTTCAGACTCCCTCATTTGACAGGTGAAGAAACTTGACATTTAAAAAAAGGTTAAATGGATTTTATAAGGGTGTATCCCAATAAGCAAAAAACCCAAGACTAAAATTCCGGTCTTCTGACTTATAAGTCAGATTATTATGATGATTATTATAATGCTCATGTCCATCATCTTCCCAACAACCTCATGAAACGGGAAGGTGGATATTATTCCCATTTTACAAATAAAGCGACTAAGGTTTAGAGAAAATCGGCACCAGAGGTCAGGTCTTTGGACTCCAGGATGAATTTTTTGTGTTTCTTTTGCATTATTATTAATTTCATTCTCTCTGCTTTACTAAAGTTCTCTTTTGTAAGGTTATCTTAGACTTTCCTCTCCCTTCCATTTCCTGTCATTTATCTGATGACTCATTACCTGCTACTTCCCTACCATAATCTTTATTTGACATCCCTCTATCCCAATCATTTCTATCCAAGAGTGAGCAGGTCCAGCTTGTACAAACTTGTAAAAGCTGATTGTTAAATTCACAGTGTGAGCCTTTACACCATAGAAATTGGCAAATGCTACACATCAGAGCTTGATTTATTATTTTGTTCATTGTCTTAAAAAATGATGGGAAAATGTGAATAATGCAGATTTAACTTAAAAGTGATAAGTCTAAATACTCTCCCCTCCTTCCCCGCCCCCCCGAAAGCCCTAAACATATATCAGCACATACTGCTGCCTCTATCTCACAAAACAATGTCTAGAGAAGTAATAATTGGGCCCATCCTTTCTAAATCCAGGAAAGAGCAGAAAAAGCTCCCCTTTTGGCTATTCTGATTCTGCTATTTAGGTTGACTGGGAGACCATCAGAATTTTTCTTTACTTTTCCAGGACTTAATTTCCTCATCTGTAAAAAGAACTTGTTAGATTAATGATCTTTAAGGTCCTTTCTATCATTAAACCCTGTGATCCTGTGATCTTGTCCCAACCTACGTCATGGTATACTGAGGAGTCCCCAACAATTGCAGAATCACAGAACCTCAGTAAGGAGAGATTTCAGATGTCCTCTAGTCCACTGCTTCCTTTTCTCTCCAGATAGGGAGCATACCCTACAAAAAGTTACCTAATATCCCCATTTGTCCAATGATGGGACCCAACTATCTCCCATGGCAGCTGATTCAACTCACTGACAGTACTAATTGTTAGGAAATTCTTCATAATATGAAGGCAAAGATATATCTAATTCAAACCTTCAACATTAAAGATCATTGGTCAACAATAATTTATTAAGTGCTTACTGGGTGCAAAGCGAGTATGGAGAAGATAAGATCATGACATCACTCCATCCATTATTTTTTTCTTTATGTGCATTATTAGACCCACCTTTTTAAAATGGTCATATATTCTCACCAAGGAGCTAAAAATCATTTGTGCTTTTTTAGCTGTCATGTCATACTATTGATTCATACTAAGCTTGAAGCTCTGCAAAATCCCTTGCTCTTTTCTATATTAATTTGTCTGGTCAAAGCTCCTCCACCCTATTTGATTTTTTAAAATCCCAAAGTAAAACTTTGCATTCATCTAAATTAAATTTTATTTGGTTAGATTTTGAATTACTAGTCTCATCTTTCAAAATCAGCATCTACTTTCGAGGTTTGCAAAGATGAAATAAGAGAATTTTTTTTACAGCTCCTAATCCAGTACCCAAAACATAGTGGATACTCAATAAATGCTTGTTCTCTTTTCTTCCCTTGAATCCTGATTTTTGTTATTTGCCACATTATTTATTCCTCTTACCTTTGAACCCTCTGTAAACTAGATAAATATACCATTTATTACTTCAATGGCAATCCAGATCATATATAAAAATAATGAATGACTCCAGAGCTAAGGGCAGATCCTTGTAACACTCCACTAGACATTTCCTTCTAAATTGATAGGTATCTTCAGTCCCTCAATTCTTTTGGAATCTACCTACCTGTACTTTTACCTGTCCCATCCTTCTTCATCCCATCTGCAAGGATGGTATGAGAGTCTTTGTCCAATGCCTTCCTAAAAATCTAGATATATTTTATATATAGAATTCCCTAGATCTACCAGACAAAAACTTTGTCAAAATAAAGAGGGTTGGGGACTTTGCTCTGGGGGGTGGGAACTACAGGGCATTGGAATTTGCATGTTATTAAGTAGATTTAGATTCTGCATATTTCTATCTCATCTAAGCTTCCAATGCTTCATTTCTGGAACAGGCTCCTCTTCTAGTATTTACATGCTAGGTTTGGAGTCCATGCCCCAGCTGTGCAATGAGAACAGAATCCTCCGGGAGGAAAACCAAAGCCTGCAGGCTCAGCTGAACCAGCTGTCCAAAGGTAAGAGGGGTGAGGTCCCAGACTCTAGTAGCATCCTCCATCTTTGGGGGAAATTCTGAAGCTGCTTCCATTGCTCCATGCTGCTCAGAATTCTTAGTGATTTTGGATCTAGGTGCTTCCATAAGAGAAAGTCTGTGAGTTATAGGAGGACATATGAATCAAAATTTCAGGGGCCATCACTGGTGGTCAGCCTTCTTTTAGGTTGACTGTGGGTTAGAGGGATTGTGCCATGGTAAAAAGTTTAATTAGACTTAGCAACAGAGGCTTGGGTCCTGATTTTGCATTGAACATAGGCAAATTTCTTCATCTTTCTGAGCCTGAGATTTTTACTTTTATTCACAAAATTAAGATCATTAATACTTGTCCCACTTACCCCTCAAGGTTGTTATATCATATATTTAATAATAATAACTCATATCTATTACATAGCATGCTAAGGTTTGCAAAAAAACATATTTACTCTTTTTTTAAATCATTTTTTAAAATTAAATTTAAAAAATTTTAATTTTCAGTTCCAAATTTCTTTCTTTTCTTTATCCCTTCCCCACTCCTTGAAAAAGCCAAGAAATACAATGCCTATTTTAAATAGGAAGTTATTGTATCTCTTGATAATTATAACAACCCTATGATTACAGATGAAATTGAGACTAAAAGCATTAAGTGAGATGGGATTCAAATTCAGGTTTTCTTGATTCTAAATCCAATGCTCTCTCCAATAGGCTACCCAGCTTCCTCAGCTGTGATGGTGCCCGAAGGGTATACAAAAATACAAGCTAGTATCATCATTATCTGGCTCCATTTAGGAGCTACATGGAATGTTGTACAGGAGTCTATTACATTCCTAGCCCTGAAGCACAGTTAGGTGGTTCAGGAGTGTGAGCACTGGGCCTGGAATCAGTAAGACCAAGTTCAAATTTGGCCTTGGGTACATCCTAGCCATGTGATCCTGGGCACTTAGCTGTATTTGCTCCTAGCTTTTGCAGTGTGTTTTCTCAGACATCTTGTATAGAGAAATTTCCCAGAGAGAAGCAAACATATCTTCTCAGTGCCAGGATGTTAAGCTGAATGCTCAGGTGCTTACAAAAGTCACATCAAGATTACTAAATAACTGTCCATTTGTCCTCTGGTGGAGTCCAATGATGCCCCCCTGCCCAATGTTCGTCTGCAGACATATGGCTTCCTTCCTCCAACTTCCACATTTCAGTTTTCCAAGTCTGTTGTGGTGGGAATTTCCAAGGAATCTGGGCCCCTCGGTGCCTCAGAAACCTAAATCCTTCTTCCCTGGTCCATCAGAGCATGCTAAGGAACTGGAACATCTGAGGGAGGCTCTGCTGGCTTCCCGTACCCGACTTCAAGAGCTAGAAGCCGAGCTGGAGAGGCAGAAGGTGGAGAGGAGGCAGACGGCCGAGGACCTGAAGCAGAAGCAACAGGAGATCCTGCAGTTTCGGGAAGAGCGGCTCTCCCTCCAGGAGAAGAACAACAGGTGAGCTGGGCCTGGTGGGGCAGCAGGACTTTCTTCCTGTCTTTTGTAAGACCGGGAGCCAGGCTTTAGTCCGCCTCTGTTCCTGATGCCATATGGCTCCAACCCTAAGTCAGAAGTTACTGAAGGCTCAGGATCAGTTTTCAGCATTACCATTACAATTATGATTTCATTTGATCCTCATAACAACTCTGGGAGGTGCTATTGTTATCCCCACTTTACAGGTGAGAAAACTTATGCAAGCAGATTATGTGGCTTGCTCAGGGTTATGCAATTATGAAATAGATGAGGCAGAATTTGAATTCAGTTCTTTCCTATTTCAGGTCCAGGGCTCTATCCATGGGTAGATATCCAGGGCCACTTAGTTGCCCTAATAGATGCAATTCTACTGAGAACTTATTTAATCTCCTTGCAGTGGTTCTCAAACTTTTGTTTTCAGTATCTTTATCCTATTAAAAATTATTGAGAATCTCTCCAAAGCATTTTTGTTTATCCAGATTATATTTATAGACATTTACCATATTGGAAATAAAAACTATTTTTTTGTAGACCCTCTAAAAGAGTTTCAGAGATCCCCAGGATTCTCTAGACCATACTTTTAGAACCAGTGCTATGTGGGGCATCTCTCTTGCTTTAACACAGAAAGCCTTCATGGTAGCTGTTTGTGCCCCCATATTTGGGTTTAGGGGTATATACCCACACACCCCCAACTGCTTCTGGAGGATCCCTCGATCACAGTGGTGCTGTCCTGCAGAACCCCTGGTGTTTATATAAAGCCTATGCCTCTTTCCCCCGGTAGGCTACAGAACAAAGTGCTCCTCCTCCAAGAGCAGTGTGATGAGAACCAGCGGCTCTTCCAGTCCCTCCGGTCCGAGCTGCAGGTCTATGAAACGTACTTTGGCAATTCCAAGCAGGGGCTGAAGGGTAAGTGGTTTCCTCCCCAGCTGCCCCTTGACCCAGCTCTCTGCCTGGGAGAGATGGAGCATTCCTTTCTAGAGATGTATGAGGAAAGGTGGGCTGAGGCTTTGGGGAAGAGGGAAGGACGGGAGGAAGCGCATTGCAGAAACAAAGCCCAGGGATGAGCTGTGTGATTGAGGCAGCCTTGACAGTAAGATAATAATACAGTTAAATCTCATCCCTTCAAGTTACTTAAGCAAAGTGTGAATTATTGAAATGTCCAAGTTATAGGCTAGACACATTTTTAAAGAAATTCAGTCATGTTGGCTTCAACTGGATTCCGGGTTTCATATTTAGCAAATTTCAAATATTCATTATGCAAAGATCCAATCCAGTAGCCCAAACCCTGCAACTCATCTTTTTTGTTAATAATACCTGATAATTTGGTCCAAAGCCCAGGAAAGCTGGGAGGATTTTCTCTATTCATCACACAGAGAAAATGATATTTCAAAATTGTAGCAGAATGTGTTTTCGGTGGGAAAAGTGAGCTTTTTTACACAGGCAGATTATTTAGACAAATAAAATGTCTATGATTTTTAGTAAGACCTATACAGTTAGTGATAGGGCAGAGTTGTGGGAATCCCCTCTTTGGTCTGAGACGCAGGTTCAACGTGAAAGAATTCACGTTGAGGTTACCCCTGAGAAGAGGGTATCTTAGCGGGCAAGAGTCCTAGTAGGCAGCTGTGCCAAGAGCAGAGGTCCCTTGGCAAAGCATATTTCCTACTTGGGACTTCTGCAAACTTTTAGAGTTTAAAATTGTCTTTTTACAAGAAACCTGAGACTGGGGTTTCTATTGAATGAGAGTCCTTCAATGTTGTCACTGTCCCCAGGCCTAGATTTCCAGTTGAATGAGACCACTTAAGTTCCAGCTACTGGGAGTGATCCTGGGCTAATCCACTCAATAGAATTTGGGGTCCACATCTCCAGCTGAATGAGACCACTTACTTTCCAGCTAAATAGGGAGTGGTCCTGGGCTAATCTTAATGAAATCCACCCCAAAGGGTGGGTCCCTGTCAGAGGAGAGTTTCAGGGCTCACCCCAAAAGTCAAGGACAGTTTCAGGGTTCACACCCATCAAGACAAAATGGAATCTGATTGCTTACTGTCTCAAGGAAGGGAGAGGGGCAGGAGAGAGAATTTGGAACTCAAAACTTTAAAACATGTTTAAAAATTGTTTTAATATGTAATTAAGGGAAAACATATTTTTAAAAAGATTAAGATTATCAACAATATTCTTGAGAAGGGGCAGTGTGCCATAGTGGATGGTGGATTTTTAAAAAATTGAATAGGGATAAATTAAAGCCCAAATTTTAGGCTCAAAAAAACTAATTGTTTAAGTATTAAGGGGAAGGAAAGCTGGCCTGCCTTGAGAGCATTTCACAGGAAAAAAGATATAGGAGGTTTATTAATGTGAGACATTATATATGACCTTATTACATCATGCTCCATCTTCCATCTCTGTGCCTTTGCAGTAAATTTCCTGCCCCTCTTTGCCTTTTAGAATCCCAACTTTCCCTCAAGGCTGAACATTTGCACATGAAACCTTCTACCTCCACCCTGAGCAGTTAATGCCTTCTCTGATAAATAATCTTAACTATTTTCTATTGTGGTGTAATCAGGAACATCATTTCAAATCCTCTTACAAGCTACTTGACTGGGAGTTCCAGTCTAAAATGCCAAGTTACAGATTTGCATTGCTAATGGTATTTTCCTTACTGGGAGTTCCCTGTATGCATGAAATCACAAATCTGGATTTTTTTTTTTTTTTAAGTGAAGATAAATTAAGCAGTGGTTTAAGAATCACTAGATTACAGAAAAAAGATAGAAGGAAGTGAAAGAAGTGTGTTTAGAGATCATTTAGTTTCACTCTCTTGAGTTACAGATGAGAAAATCAGAGGAAATTAGAAAGTTTAGTACAGATGATGAGATAAGCTGGGACTTAATGGCCAAGGGTAAGATTTGGAGGAGAGAACTGATAGGGTAGGATAACGGGCGGCAGAGATGAAAATTGGTATGGTGTGTTGAGGACATTTAGCCTAGAGAAGACTGGAATTGGGGGGCAGGGTAGGTTCATACATTATGGCCATCTTTTTCTACAAAGCTGAAATCTGAAAAAGGATTTAGACTTTTGTCTTCTTGACATAAATCAAAGGATAGGATTGATTGCAATGCAAAGAAGCAGAGAGGAAATAGGGAAATGGGATGAACTGGACAAAAGAAGCAATAGGAGCAGTTCAGAAGAAGCAATAGAAGTGAAATGTCTCAAAGAAAGAATGCTTAGTTCTTAGTGCATATAAGAGGGGAAGGAGAGGAATAATGGATGTAAAGATACCAAAATTTCAGACTTTGCCAACATTGGTAGAGATGGTAAAGTAGGAAAAAGGGAGTCAGTCTGGAAAGCTGGGGAAAAGTGGAGACTTCTCTCATGAGGGAATAACTCCACTGGAGATTACCAGAACAATGACATCAAAATTGTCCCTCAATCTTTCAGCTTACAGCTGGGATATTTGTCCCCCAAAGCCTCTGAGCAATGACCTGAGCACGCTTGTGTCAGAGGTTCGAGCTCTTCGAAGTCAACTGGAGTACAGCATCCAAGTGAACAATTCCCTGAGGCAACAGTTGCAACAGCAGCTGAATGTCAGTCCCCAAAAAGTCACCCTCAACTCTTCCTGTGTGTCCCAGGATTTGTCTGTCACTAACCCTGAGGACAAGTGGCAATTCTTCCAAGGTAGGAAAAGAATCTCAAATATGGGGATGGAGAATTGGAGATAATTTGGGGGTTCTAAAGAGTCTAACTCAAAACTTGGATTGAGCCCTAATGAAATCATCATTATCATCATTAATTATCATCCATCTGGAGGATGTCCATCCTCAGTTTTCTCAATTATAAAGTGGGGATAATGGGAAAATAATAGCCCCTCTCTCCCGAGATTGTTGTGAAGCTCAAATGAGTTAATAATAGTAATGTGCTTGGTACAGTACCTAGTACATAGTAAGACTATATAATATTACTATTATATAATTATTTGATACTTAAGACAGTATTGTTCTTATTGTTGTCAGGTAGGTGGACCAGTATTGGTTCGGCTATTTTACAGCTGAAGAAACTAAGTTTTGAGTTTTCCAAGATAAATCTCCAGCTAGCAAAAGCTAGCTAAAGTTCAGAATTAACTAGCTGTATGATCCTGGACAAGTCATTTAATCCTGTTTGCTCCTGTTTCTTTGTTTGTAAAATGAACTGGAGAAGGAAAAGGCAAAACATTCCAGTATCTTTACCAACAACACCTCAAATCGGGTCCTAAAAAGTATAAGCAATTTGATAGTTTATACAGATGCTATTATGCAAAACACATTTCCATATTAGTCATCTTGTAAAAGAAAATACAGACCAAAAAAAAAACAAAACCCCACAAAAAAAAAAAAAAGTGAAAAATGATATGCTTCAATCTGCATTCAGACTCCTATTAATTCTCTCTCTGGAGAAAAATAGTATTTTTCATCATGACTCCCTTAAAATTGTCTTGAATCTTTGTAGTGCTGAGAATAGCTCAGTCATTCACAGCTGATCAATGTTGTTGTTACAGTGTACAATGTGCTCCTGGTTCTATTCACTTCACTTTGCATTAGTTCATGTAAATCTTTCGAGGTTTTTCTGAACATTTTTTGAAATGTTCATCATTTCTTATAACACAATATTCCACTAAAATCATACTGTAGCTTGTTTAGCCATTCCCCAATTGATGGGTGTCCCTTTAATTTCTAATTCTTAGCCATCACAAAAAAGAGCTATTAAAAATATTTTTGTACATATGGATTCATTTCAGGGAGGTTATTTTTAAAAAGCAAGAGAGCAAATTATAGTAGTTGTGCAGAGTCATCAACTAAGTTGAGATCCAGAAAAACATGGGAAATTCTTTGGACATCAGTGTACAGTTTTATGTGAGGTCAGCATGGCCAAATAAATAGTGTGGCCACTCAATCTCTTGCTTTCTTTTTATAAGCATTTTCATTTTCCAGTAAAACAGTAAACCAGCTGCTTTCTGGAGGGATTGGGGCCATAACCCAAAGTAAGGAGCTCCCAGCTCTGAGCTCATGCATATTCCAGGGTCAGTCTTGAGGGAAATCTGGCCTCTAAAGAGAGGGGTCAAGTTCTTGTTGTCTTTGGCTTTCTGTGGCCTTTGGGTAAATCATTTTAAATCTTAGATTTGACTTACATCAAGAGTCTAACCAAAAGGAAGAAAGATATTCAAGATAGGTAAAGTACAAGAAAATTTATTTTGACTTCTACAAAAGACATGCTTAAAATACAAAAGACTCATAAGCATACATTGACAAAAATTAAATGACTCCCTAACCTATAAATCCCAACTTTTTATTTTAATGCAACATATTCTTTATTTTTTGGTATTTATTTGCATTTTAATAAGATTTCTGTTCTCTAATGTCCTCATTGAGGACAAGGATTTATTAAAAATTCATAAAGTTTGTGTCTTCTATAGGACTTAAAACTTTTTTTTCCTTCATGAAATGTTTTCTGGTTGCCAAGTGAGTTCTCCCTCCTTTTGAAATCTGGAATTACATTGTGGTTCTTTTATATACTCTGTATTGCATTTATTTGAGTTTATCATATCCTTGTGTCCCCTGCTAAATTACAAATTCTATGAAGAAATGGGCAAAGGATTTTGCCTCTTTAGATACCCCTCGTGTCCTGACATTGTGCTTTCATTTCACATAATTTATGCTCAAGAAAAGCTGCATGAATTTAATTATTTAATTGAACTTTAGATATTTAGATTTTACAGTTTGCTAACCCTCAAGGAGCCACCAAACAAAAGTCATTTGGGAATCATGATCCTTAAGGTTGCATTATAGAGTGAGAATTCTTTTTCTTTTTCTTTCTTTTTTTTTTTTTTTTTGGAGAATTCTCAAAGTTGGGGATCTTGGAGTCATCTGAGCTTTCTCTAGGAGGGATTCTTACTCTCTCCCACTTAAGCCATCTAAGCTATCTGTGCCTAGTTGAGCCCTGTGCTATTCTTCATTAGAGACAGTCCAGGGGCAGGATACTTAAAACATTAAAAGACAGACTGTCGAATAGCCATTTTATCTTCACTTTGTCTCTGCAGTCTCCGGACCATAATTTGGCTGCTTAGAATATAATCTGGGCTCTTTTCCAGGACAGTGGGCATTTTGTTATTAGTTCCAACTGAGGAATCCATAAAATCCTAGACTCTAATTCATGAAGTTGTTGCTAATGCTGAAAATGACTATCTCAGAATCACTGTTCAGTCACCCAGGCTCAGGGAAACGTCAGCCAGGGGACTGGGGGCCAGGCTCCAGTTTGAGCAGCTATCACAGCTAGAAATCACAGCACAGTTTGAGCAGAAATCACAGCTTGGAAATTGGAAATCCTTCAGCACTGAGTCCAGCTCAGTTCCGGTGGGATGTGCCCAAAACAGAACAGATCAGAGTGGGGTCCTGCATACCCCTGTCTCCTGCCTATATAGGGATGTGCTGATTGACAAGCTCCAGAGTTGCAGTTGGCACAGAGTCCAAAGCGCAGCCTTATTCCTACAAGGGAAAAATTCCTCTCAGACTGCTCTTTCATTTGAACTTTTCCTAGGTCACATTCTTTATTTGCTATTATTTTCTATGCTTTCCAACCTGACTTTCCAGGACTCTGAGAATTTCAGCTCTCAGAGGATCTTTCCCCGATTTCCCTCTGAATATTGTGATTTTTTTCTTTTGAGAAGATATGATCATTGCCATGTTCTATTTTGCCCTCTTGCCTACTGTGCCTTCATTCCCCTTTCCTTTTCTGTCCCTGGAAATAGTTCAGCTTCATTTCCACACTCGTGCTCCAGCTCATGTATCAGAGAGAGCCTTTGTAGGAGACTAGAATGCCAGCAAATTGTGATCTCTGTTATGTATCTCTGAAGATCCTCCTTCCATTCTCTGTCTCCTATAGATCTCCAACAGTCTCCCACTCCTATCCATCAAGGACTCTCTTTTTCCCCCATTATTCTTTTTATACACACATAGACACACACACATGTGTATGTATATATATATATATGTGTTTTATTTGTATGTATGCATCCCTCATATACTATGAAATTTTCAAACCAGATTTGGTGAATAGAATGGGCTTTCATTCCCCATATTTGGTTTGGCAGTTGTTTTCCTATGGAATCCTTTAAAAATATTTTAAAAGAACAACTAGATTTGAGTCTGTTTGGGGATTCCTCTAAAGGAACCTTTCACAAGAGTCTTAATAGCTCCATAATTTATAAAGCAATACATTATTATTATAGTGGAGTAGGATAATAGGCCTTTAAAGAATATACATGGAAAAAAGTACACACATATGCATTCATATTTAGACACATGTCCATGTACGTATGTATATAGATAAATCTATTGAGAGAAGGGGAGACTACAGACAGACAAACAGGGGGAGTATGTCCTGGTCCAAAAATCTTTTGGTTTTTAGGGACATCAAGACATAATCATTTGCAATAGGATGGATCTACTCTGGCTGAGTATGTGTCTGTCTCTATCTCTGTCTCTCTTTTTGACTCTATCTTTGACTCTCCCAACATACACATACAAATGTATATATCTGTATACAGAATGTGTGATTATTGATTTATGCTAATTTAGAAGGCAAAGACTAGATTTGCAAATACTTTCTGGAAATGCTGATGGCTATGGCTGTCTTTTTGGTGCAGATTCAATTTCTTCTCCTCCGGTTCGGGATGTTGGTATGAATATTCCAACTTCAATCTTCTCCACAGCCACATCCAAGGCTCTTGACCCACAGACCTCCCCCTTCCAGAGAACAAAAGGTAAAAATATGACAAAGGAGCAAAATTGTGATAACTAGGAGGAATAATGTGGATACGGTCATATTGACTATCTATATACAGATTACTACACTGTGATTTCCTCTTATGCTCTAAGTTCTGCCTATCATTATTATCGTCCAATGCACTCCCTAGTAAGAATTTCCTACCATTATAGTTTTGGTTTCTTTCTTCAGTGTTACCAGAAGTGCTCTGCCCCCTTAACTTTTTTTTCCATTCTGGAACATTAATCCATTGATGTAGAAGTTTTTCTATATTCTTCCATTCAGGACCACTAAATACATTAATGTAGAAACTTCATCAATACAAATCAGCAATTTATCTGTAATTCTTAGTGTTATTTGAGGCACTGAGAGCTTAGATTACTTGTCTAGAGTCATAGAGCTATTGTGTGTCAGAAGTAGGATTTCACCAGGTCTTTCTAGATCCCAATACTAGCCTTTTAATCACTATTGACACTACTACTCTGTTTGTAAGAGAACATAAATTGATCAGGATTCTTCTATTTTTGCTTTTTCTGCCCTAAAATTGTTTATTTTCTTTTTTTCAATGCTTTTATTTACTTATTATATCTGACTTCCTGATAATATCAGTATCAGGAAATGAAAAAGAGGAGGTCAACAAGATTAGAAAAAATTGCCTTAATTTACCAGCCCCCAAAATTTTCTAAGAGATTATCTTTCCAGATGTCAGCCTCTTCCCCTGTTTGGTCTTTTTTTGTCTTAAACTAAAGCATTAAGTGTTTGCAGAGCAATGAGTAACATAGTTAAGCTTTGAATTGTGCTTTATTGTGCTTTTCAGAAGTGGCTTTGGATATATCCCCTGTAAGGAAGAACCCTCCCATGCTGGAGGGGGATGCTCCTGATGGCTCATTTTCCAACAAGCATGGTCGCCACGTGATTGGCCACATTGATGACTACAGTGCCCTAAAGCAGCAGATCCTGGAAGGAAAAGTTCTGGTCCATAAGATGGTGTCCCTCATGCAGGTTACTCTCAACTCACCTGTCCTGGAAGCCAAAGGCACTGAGGTAATCAAATCATTGACTCTTAGAAAATTAATTCTTTCACACCCTTTTCTTCTCCCCTCTGGGTTCTCCTCTTCTCTCATCCCTTTACATTTCTTCTTTCTCTCCAGGCTTCCTGCCATCTGCTGATTCCTCTGTCTTTTTTTAGTCATCCTTGGTTCAGCTGTCTCAATATCAGGCCATTTTCTTTCTAGCTCCTGTGTGGAGCATATGAGCTGTATTGTTTAAACTACAGAAGTCTTTATATATTTTTTTTTTTCACCTTGCTTCTTCCCTGACTTCAGATCACAAAGAAGCAAATACGTTAGAGAACAGGGTTTAGCTGCTCAGGGAGTGTAACAAGACAAATAGCAGAGTATAAACATTAAGGTGATATGGATGCACTGGCATCCTTATGGATTATGGGTAAGTTCATACTAAGCATCTAGAGTGAAGAATCAGAGAGATTAATCAGGAGATCTTCACATTTGACATGGAACAGAGGAAGGTTCACAGAGAAGAATCCTTTAAAAATATCATGTGAGTCATAAGGGAGATTTTTGATGAGCCTGGTTAGAAATGTTTGGCTGATGATTAAAGGTGTTTTTAGTAATAGTGCCACTTTGAACAAGGTTTAAAGGCAAGAAAAAGTGAAAGATTATACTGAGATACTTAGTTTGGAATATCTGATATCCAAATATAATAGGAAAATTGGACACAGAGAAGAGTCACAGAGAGGTAGGCAGTTCTTTTATGACAATAGGGATATCCAGTCCCAGTCCAAGATATTTTGTACATAGAGCATACTCATTATAGCACAAATGGAGAGAATCATCTGGAAATGAATGAGTAGATTTTTGCATTATCCATTTAAATTCAGTCCCTATTTGGTCATTTTCAATTGTATCAGACTGTTCAAGTCTCCATTTGGGATTCTCTTGGCAAAATTACTGGAGTAGTTTGCCATTTTCTCTTCCAGCTCATTTTATAGATGAGGAAACTGAGGTAAATAAGATGAAGTGACTTGCCAAGGGTCACATGATTAGTAAGTATCTAAGGATGGATTTGAGTTCAGGAAAATGAGTCCTCCTGACCTCAGGAAGTTACTGAAGTCACTGTGCACTCTTCACTGTGTAACCTACCTGCTCCAGTAATATTGATGCAAAAAAGATTTAAACAAAAGTCTAGTGAAAAGAATATAGCAAAATATTTAAAAAAATATTCACTATGAAAAAGTGTTCCTACTGGAAATAAACTAGCTTTAGTAACTTAATCTGAATACAAAGTAAGTCCACTTCTCTCCAGCATTTCTATGTAGCAATAATAAAACTAGAAAAAACTGGTAGAACAATTCTATTCAAAATAATTACAAAAGTGGACCAGAAGGACTGATGAGAGAAATAAGAATCTGAAACTAGAACGTTCAACAACCCCAGGAACACAAATTTTTGAGGTAATAATTCCATATCTGACAAGATCTGTCATGAAATCTAAAAAGAAGTTCAGCAAAAATTGAGACTAGCATCTTATATTATATAGCACAGTAAGTTACAAATCAACACATTACCTAAATATAAAAGATCATAGTATTAAAATATTGGAGGAAAAAGAGAGTTTTCACAACTATTATTAGGAGGAGAATTCTTAAACAATGGAGAAAGGTGATCACAAAAGAGAAAACAGGCCATTTTGATTGTGTGAAATTAAAATAAACCAACAAAAGCCAATAAAGTTTATTTCAATGGAAGGAGAAGAGGGGAAGGGAATCTCTGCATCAAAAATTTTGATAAAAGTCTAACATCCAAGATATATAAGGAAATAACAGACTCTATGACCAAGGACTTTTCCTCAATGATGTTATTATACAGTCCTTCATTCTCAAAGAGCATCAGGGAGGTGATGCTGTGAAATGCAAGTGAATTGAACTTAATTTCCCCTCCAGAGCCCTCTGGGTCCAGTGGTCAGATAGAGATCAGGAGGACTGGAGATGACCCTGGATACAGGGGGAGACCTTGGTCTTTTTAAGCTCAGGCCTTTAATAGGTTTCAGTTTGACTGAGGCAACCATCCATCCAGTGATTAAGGCTAGGTAGAAAAGACAGAGAGAGGTTTTCCTGTGAAATAATCAACATTGATTGGAAGTAGTTGATGGAGAAAGGTGACAGGAAATAATCCAGGCAAGTAAAGTCTAGGGTATGAGTCTGTGTTGTTACTGAGGACTGCTTTGAAGTGAATTGACTATAGAGGCCATATGTAAACATTTTGTAGAGGATTAACACTTCTCATGAAATGTCAGTGAAGTTATATGAAAGAAAGAAGGAAGGAAGGGAGAAAGGGAGGGAAGAAAGGAAGGAGGGGAGGGAGGAAGGAAGGAAAAAAAGAAGGAAGGAGGGAAGGGAGGGAGAGGAAGGAAGGAAGGAAAGAAAGAAAGAAAAAGGGAGAGAAGGAAACATCTTTATTATTTTATGTGTCACTCATTGACTGAGGTAGGGAATACTTGCCTCATCACTATTTCATAGACCTAGGATGGCAGAGAGATTCAACTTTGTGACCAAATCCAAGTTGCCAGTCAAGTAGGTGACAAGAATAAAATCCAAGGTTCCTGAATTTATGGTCACTATAAACCTTGAGATGCTCATTTTCACTGATTTTAAAGGAGGGGAGAGGTTATGTCCAGAGGCAGCTGAGCCTCAATAGTGAGAGAGGGTGGGGAAGTAGGAGAGGAAGGCGGATATGGGTTCAGATGGAGACCTAACTGCAGAGGAACAAAAGGGAATAAGCATTTATTTTTGCCTAAGATGTGCCAGGTACCATGTTAAGCATTTTCAAAATTTATTTTTA
This sequence comes from Sarcophilus harrisii, assembly GCF_902635505.1. Lineage (NCBI taxonomy): Eukaryota > Metazoa > Chordata > Mammalia > Dasyuromorphia > Dasyuridae > Sarcophilus > Sarcophilus harrisii. Next base: position 423,456,436 of record NC_045429.1, read on the forward strand.
CAAATTGTCCTTTGATCTTTATAACAATACTTGAGGTAGGTTCTAGATTACTCTGATTTTATAGATGAGGAAACTGAAGCAAATAGTGGCTAAGTGACTACCCCAGAATCACACAACTAGTAATTGTAAGTGTTTGAGGCTGAATTTGAACTCAAGTTTTCCTGATTCTAGTCTCAGTGCTCTACCCATTGCTCCACCAGCTGCCTTTAAGAATAGAAAGATTAGGGGCACTAGTTGGTGTAGTTGATAGAGCACCAGCCCTGAAGTCAGGAGGATCTGAGTTCAAATCTGACCTCAGGCACTTAGATGTGACCTGTGATCCTGGGCAAGTCACTTAATCAAATATATATATAATAAAAATTTTTTGAAAGAACAGAAGGATTTCCATCAGAGGCAGAGAGCTAGAAATAAATCAATCTTTCTGAGAGGGTTGCATATTTTGAATTATCTAATCAGAAAAGGATTTTAATTTTTTAAATTAAATTAATTTAATTTAAAATTAAGTAATTTTAATATTTAAGAATATTCTATACTCTTAGCCCAAACCTTGACATGGAGAACATGTTCAAAACTTGAGATACATGTTTGCTTTCTCCCCTAGGTTCTTGCCTCTGGAAGCATCTACCAGCTCCGGGGCAGCACGAACACCCTGCACCAGATCTTGGAGGAGTCTGCCTCTCTCCTCACCATGTTTTGGAGAGCAGCCCTGCCCAATGCCCAAAGCCCTATACAACAGAAGAAAAAGGTGAGGATTGGGAGGGATGTGGAGGTTGTTTCAGGAGAGATACAAGTGTTCCTCCAAGAGAAACTGTGAGAGAGCAACAGAGAAGGGGAACCTGCAGGAGTTAATCTTAGAAGAGAAGGAGTGTGACTGTGAAGGATCAGCTTGAAACTGGGCTTTCTGCTTTGTGTTCCCCATATGTATCTCCCTATGGATTTCCTTTCCCCCAAGATGAGCTACTCAACTAGAGAAGCTGAAAAGCTTTGGTAAATACTGAAATGACATACTGCTGGAGATATTAAAATGTGCTACTATTTTTTATTGGTGTTTTCTAGTAGAGCAAAAAAAGCAAAATATTCACTATTCCTCATTCTCCAATGCCAACACTTATCTGTAGGACTTTTAAATTTGCAAATATTATCTTCCTTGATCCTCACAATAGCTCTGGGAGGGAAGTGCTATTATCATTCTCCCCATTTTGCAGATGAGGAAACTGAGGCAGGCAGAAATTAAGTGATGTGACTAAGCACAGATAGGAAGTATCTGACTACAGATCCAGCATCTTATCTCCCATGCTACCTAGCTTCCATTAAACTGTGGCTATTAGTACTATGCCCATAATCTGACGTAATTACAGACTGCCCTACTAAGTCTTGGGCTTCTCAGCACGACATTGGAAGCCTGGGATGTCTTTAGATCCATCTTCAATTCCAGTAACTTTTCCCTGAAATTTAGCATGTCCTTCAACTATGAATGTAGGTGATGTACCTTCTGAGAAAGGGATTCATCAGCTTTGGGTCTGTGCCACAAAAAAGGTTGAGCCCCTGAGCTAGAAAACCTCTAGATTAATTCAGTGCCCCTTTCTTCCCCTTATTAGGGATGAGATACTGAATTAATATCCTAGATCCAACTTTTATTGTTTTCAAGGGATTTGGCAAAATTTGATCAACTTAAATATAAATTTTCCCCAGTCCATTCATTCTCCTAATTTCTGAATAAATTAACAAATATTTAATGAATACCCTTCATATAATGACATAGTAACCATGCAAATGGTGTTTAAAAAAAAAACCTGGTAATTGCAAAGAAGATTGCAGTTTTTTTTTTTTAAATTAAAATTCTGACATGTCATTTCATTCAGGCTCCCAGTTTTTCAGTTTGCCTGCTTTACATGTAGTAAATCCTTATCCCTAAGAAATCCTATCTTCAACCCAGGTTTTCTTTGGAAAGCGGGTGTTGGTAGCTGTCATGGAGGGAATTCATCCCAGAATTAGAGCTAAGAGTTGGGTAAGGATTGGCTTTGGGCTCTCAGGATTACATAGATTGTGGTATTTTAGATATTCTAACAAAGAAACTTCATCTTTTCTTTAGGAGGAGTCAATGAAAGGAGAAATTCTAGAGCTGAAAACCAAATTATTGGAGAAAGAGAATCTCCTTCAGAGTACAAATGAACGCCTCAAGACAGCCAACAAGATGAAGGAGAGCATGGAGCACTTGATTATCAATCAGTGTAGGTGTTCCTAGCCGGCACTGCTTGAGATTGGGAAGGGGGAGGATCTGTGTATATGTCTCTGCCCTTCTGCTAGATGTCCAGTAACCAGGGAGACTAAAGAGAGTCACACATGAATGTGTCCATGGATGGAGTTTTCCTGATGCTCCCATGCCTTCTGTGCTTTATGTCTAATCAATCAATCAGCATTTACTATGTGTCAGGCAGCACGCTGGACTCTGGGAATACAAAGATAGAAATAGATGTTTCTGCTCTCAAGGAGCTTACATTCTATCATTTTAAAAAAGTATCCATATAATAGATATATAATATATACAAAGTAAATAGAAAATAATCTGGTGGGATGTGGGAAGTAGCTATTGGGGGAAGTGAAGGTGAGGGGGAAGATCAGGATGAACCCATTAGAGGAAGTGGTCTTGAGCTGAAGTAAAATGTGGAATTTAAGAGATGTAGATAAAGAGGAATCTAAGTATAGGGGAAACTACACAAAGTTAAAAAAAAAAAAAAACCCACAGGAAAAATGTGTGATGCAGCAGGAATGAGTAAAGAGTCAAGGATGGCACTGAGATTGTGAATCTGGATGACTGGAAAGATGGTCCAGAACAGAGAGAGAGAAATTAGGCAGAGAAGGGTAGGTTGTTGTGGAAACATAATGAGTTCTGTTTTGGACATGTTGAGTTTAAGATAATTACGAGACATTCAGTTTAAAATGTCTAGTAGGTAGTTGTCAATGTAGCTCAGCAGCTGTTTATATTAGAATTATAGAGAGAGATGGAAATTGAACCCATGAGAACTAGTGAGTTCACCCAGAGAGTAAAAAAGAAGACTGATCTTTTAAATTTATCCATGCTCAGGGAATGGATCTTGGGTGAAGATCCAGCAAAGGAAACTAAGAAAAAGTGAATTGGGAGGAGAAATGAGAGCAGTGTCATGAAAAAACCCAGTGAGCATAGAAGCCAGGAAATGAGCTACTGGGAAGTCAAGACAAAGGAGGACTGAGAAAAGATAATTGGATATAGCATTTAAGAGACAATTGATAACTTTGGAGAATGAATTCTCAGTTGAGTGGTAGGATGAGAATCCAGGAATGAGGGGTGAGAGAAGAGGTGGGAGCAAAGTGTATAAATAGTGGGGTTCCCCCCTATAAGTTGATTATGAAAAGGAGGGAATGTAAGGTGATAGACTGAAAAGGGGATATTAGGTGAGAATTTTTAAAAAAACAGGGTTGAACTGGATGGGGCAGAGTTTGTAGACCATATTGGAGGAGAACAGGGATAGATTACAGACTAGAAAGATGGGATGATTGCCAGAAGAGATAGTAGAGGATGGTATGAAGGGCAGGGGTAAAGGGGTTGTTCTTTATGAGAACTCATCGAAGACTTAAATAAAAGAGGAAATGAAGGAAATAAGTCAGGAGGATTCTGATGTGTAGAAAAGAGATGAAAAGCCTCTTTTATTACTAAAATTGAAGCGAGATCCTTACTGAAGAGGTGAGCTGCAAGGACCGTAGAAGGCTGAAGAGGAGAAGTTTCAGAGTATGGAGAGTTGATCAGGGAAGAATAAAGATTGCTTTGTAGCAGAAATGCCCATTTGAGGTGAGATAGCATAAATATGGATCTCAGTCAACATGGTTTCGTGATTTCCTGCAGCACCTTTCAGCAGTAGAATTGGGTGAGTGGCCAGTGCAGATCAACAATGATAGGATTTAGGGGGCAAGGAATTCTGTTGAACAGAAATCATAACTGGGAGAAACTGAATTGACCAAGCAAGCCAAGCCAGAGGAGCAGGCTTACAAAACACCTGTAGTCTGTATGCTAAGCCAAGGGAATCATTAGCCGACTTCTGATTTTTGCCTTCTTATTTTCCAGTAACTAGGACGCATGATGTTTTGAAGAAGGCAAGGACAAATCTTGAGGTAAGAGAATGAGCAGTGGCCAGCTCCACCAGCTAATCATGGAACCCACTACCACCTCATCCACCAACCTTTACACCTGTAGCCAGGTGGCCACCAAAGCTACAGGTTAGCTTTGAAGGAAACCACTTGGACTTATCATAGTGGGGCTGCTGTTCTAATTCCCATTTCTTTATCATCATCTCTGTGCTCTCTTTCACAATGTCAACCTTACTCACCTCCTCTCTCTTCATTTCCATCACCCCCTTTTTACTCTGAGCTTGATATCCGAAGAAATGCAATTCAGGTTCAACCTGGAGGAACAGGGAATGTAAGCAATCATGGCTCTGTGGCAACCACAGAAAGAAGGGAGGGAGGGAGCTAAAGTAACAGCAGGACCATCATGGTTGTTCTCCTTGGGAAGAGTGGCCGACTTTAAGATTGGGAGGTAGAAATTGTGGGGCAGGGTGGGTAGAGATGAGGCTGGGTAGCCACAATGAATAAAACTCAAGAAAAGAGAGATGTAGAAGGGTTGTGATCTCTTGACAGGTCTATCCTATAATAGCTGCATGGGTACATAATTTTCACATCAGGTTTTTTCTCATTTCTTCTACTTCTAAAAGGTTGAGATGATTACAAGAGAGATAAGCAAGAGGCACAAGATAACATTACCTGAGTACCTTACACTTTTAATTTCCCTTTGAGGAATGAAGAGTTTTTCTACAAAAACTCTTTTTTTTTTTTTTTTTAAATTTGAAGAAATAGTAAGAAAAAAAAGGAAAACAGAAAAATCAAAACAAAATAAAGCAAAAGAGGATATTGTCATGTGTCCAGCAGAACATCAGAGTAACAAATAATCAGATTAAGAAAGTGTGTGTATATATACACACGTATATATGTATATATATTAGTAGTAGAAATTATATTCAAGATATAAATTTCTTTATGAAAAATTTCAAATATGATCTCTTAGATCTCATTCTGAAGAGACTAGAGTAGTATATGAAACCAAATATAGGAAGTGGCTTAAGGAAAGGAATTTTGATACACATATTGTTGTAGCAAAAAGCACAAAGGGGTAAGGATAAGTGGGAGGAGACCCTTCTCCAATGAGCTATTTTTAAGTAGATGGAATAACTTTAAAAACAAAGGTCAAAGTATTGCCAACCCAACTCCTGAAAATGTTACTCTTAAGGACCGTAAAGGATAACCTGGTGTGAAGACCACCTTCAGAGGGGTGGGCTAGGGAATGACGGTTCTTTTACTTGCTAATGTTCCTCCTTTCTTTCTTGAACAACCCCTTTCTCTCTTGAGCCCCTTCAGAAGAATACTTCCAAGATTAATTATATAAAGCATCATCCCTCTCCTAGCAAAGGTAACAACAGCCTCTTACATCTGCTTGGTTTTCTCCAGCTTGCTTCCTTTAGCTCCACTATAGTCAAAGTTTCTTGTGAATTAGTGGAAAGAGTATTTGTGATTGGCAGTTGGGAGCCCTGGATTCTAATTCCAGCTCTGTCACTAGTACAACCAGGGCGCAAACTGTTCAACCTCTAAATCATTATTTATAAAATAACAAGGTTCTATTGGATGCTTACAGGGAAGAAAAGTTGTTCTCACAGAGGGGGATCATGGCTCAACCTTTTCCCCCAGCAGAATGTTTCCTTCTTAATTTGAGCCTTAGATGCTAATTGCCTTCCTCCTTGAGCAGCATGAAATACTACTCTTTTGCCTCCAAATAGGGGGTACTAATCTGAGACCTTGCTGCTGAGAAATGGGAGTAATTGCAGCACAGTGGAAAGAGAACTGGGACTGAGAGCTGCGAGATTGTTTGTTTATAGATCTGGCACTGCTACTAAATAGCTGCATGATCCCGGGCAAATCCCTTACCCTCATCTGCAAAATATCAGGTTTGGGCAATAGGGGAGCGCTTGGTACCTGCTTTACATCTTTGATACATGATTCTGCAGCCCGACTTCAGCAGCTGTATACAAGGAGAGTACCCCTAACACAAGAGGAACCCCAAGTCTGGTCTCTACTTGAGAGACTGTCTCACCCTGCTGATTCTTTTAAATTATTTTATTATATTAAAATGTTATAATTAAATATTATATAAATAAAAACTAATAAAAATTATATATAATCCCTTCCTCCAGCGGCTATCCTTGGCTTCTACTACCTTGTTAATTCAATGTAGACTCCAAACACAGCACTCAGTGTCATACCGCTCCAATGACTGATTCTGCTTTGTCTCCAATTCTCCTCACAGATTAACTCCCAAAGAGTTCTGCCCTACACCCAGGTTATGTGACCCCTATCTTCCAGGAGCCAGGCAGAAAGCGAAGTCACCACGGGTCCCTGAAGCATCAGGAGGGACGTGCCTGTCCACAGTTTCTCAAGCTACCTACTCACTGAAAAACATGCAGGTCCCCCTTTGGGAAGCCCCGCTGTGGGGCTCGGAGGCCAGAACGTTATCTAGCTGGAAGTGCACAGAAGTGGAGACCACCCAGCAATTCAGTGTGATCAGCATCCTGGCAGGGCCCACCTGGCTCTGGGCAAAAACGTAGAAACTTAGTTATGAGTGTAGAGCCTAAAATGCTGCTTTTAACTTCGCCTTGGATCGCTTGGATCAGATTCCGAGGGAGCAGAAAGCCTAGATTTCTGCAGCACAAGTTTCTCTCCTCAATAAACTCAGGGGAAACACAGCCATCCTCCTCATGCCTTATGAGGTAGTGGTATGGCCCAGACACTAGACTTAATTCCTTCAGGAAGTGCATCAATTAGTGCAACTCTAGAAGCATAGTTTCCAATTATGCATGAGCAGTTGCAAGGCTGGCCGCAGGACTGACCTAATACCCTGGTGCTCACTCTTCACAACTCTTCCTCTCCCTGGAGCAACCTCATTTGGATCATTTACAAGAGATGGATGTGTGGGGAAAAAGACAGAAAGTCACATCCAAAATTGAAGTTTTACCCCTGGAAGACAGCGACTTGTCTGCTTTTGCCTTGAAGTGGAAAGAAATGAGACCCAGAGATCTTAAGCCAGATTCTCCTTCTCACCCTGAAGCAGTGGCTTGAGAAATAGCTGGATTCCTGGACTGTTTTCCCCCCTTTCAGGCCTAATTATTTAATTTTTTTTCTTTATTTTATGATAATTTTCACTTGATTTGGTTTATAATGTAAGATGGTTTTACTTGCTGTACTCCTTTGTCTTCACTTTTCCCTTTCTAGAAAAGCGGGAATGGCTGGGCAGGGACTGCCCAGCGAGCCTCCATTTGGTACCCCCATTAGGAACAAAATGCCCATTCTTAAATGCAAGATGACTCCGCCAGTGGTGAACCCTTCTTTGTAGCGTCTCAGTGCTTGTGGGATGTGTATATATGCTGCCACAGGGATGTGAACCACAGGACAGAAAGGAAGCAGGAGATGATCCAGTCTCCTTATTAGGCTGTCTTGCATCCAAGGGGAGGACAGAGTGTGCGTTTGTTAAGAAATAAAAGTTTTTTCTTCACTTGACCTTTTGTTTCCCAGTAAAATATGGAACCTGTTTCCTTTCTTGAATTTGCTCATTTCATGGTGTTGAGACCCTTATCCCTAAACCTGCCCTAACTACAGATCTGTATCAAGGACCAGATTTCAGTAATATTCTATTAGGGGATCTCTGTAGCCTCATTAAGTAAGCCCTATGTACATACTATGCCTCCTTTGTAAAATACAAAATCAATCGCCTTTTCCCCTACTTGTCCCCAGGGACACATCAGGATGTTGAATGATAAAGTAGTTGCTTTTTTCTACTGTGGCTCACCCCTAGAAACTCAGGCAGCATGTAGACAAGCAAACTAATTAGTCTCTACTGTTAGCTCATATGACAGGGCGAGGGAAAAGCTCTGAACAGGGTGGGCCGCTCAATCTCTGTCCCCCAATGAAGATCTGACATCTGCTCTGACCTAGGACTTGGAGACACTCTTAAGTGACTCAAGGGTCCCACAGGATGTGATGGAGGTCACATCCGGACTCGGCTCTCTCCACCTTGCCACATATAGTACTAATCTGTTCAAGTGTGTTCATTATATAAATGTAGTTTCCATTTCACTGTGGAAAGATGCTCAGCACACCTTGCCTTCAGCTGTCTGCTCATGCTTGGGATCTTTACAGAGAGAATGATTCCTGGGGGCATCCCTCTGTTGTGCGAGTGTTCTAAGTCTGCCTCTCCCCCATCCAAGGGACCGAAGCGGTCACTTATCAGAACAGCCCCCCATTTTTCTATTTTCCTGTTCATTAAGGCTCCTATTCTATTCTCCTTGTCATTAAGACAAACCATTAAGACAAATCTACTGTTCTTGAACAGTCCCCTCTCTCCAGCTGCCAGGATTAGTGCATCTTGACAACATACAACGGAAGGAGACCCACAAGCCTTTGTTGTACGATAATTTTTACTTTGAGTTACATTCATGAAAAAAAGGAACCTGTACACAGGACATCACAGAGGCTCTGCACAGTACAGATATCACACAGATTATCCAGGTTAAGTTGTGGTCATCAGTAGGGAAAAAAGTTTCCTTGAACTGGAATCTTGAGGAATATCAAGGGCCAACTCTATCCCTTGACAATGTTAGAAACAAAAAGCACCAGTCAGGAGGGGGTGACTCCCCACAAATCCCTCCCACAAATTACAGATTTATCCCTTTTGTTCCCCAAAGTGTATAAGCTATGAATGACTGCCTTCATTCAAATCATTCCAACACATCAGGGGTCCCCCTTTTCTCTGAAAACTCAGCCTTTTTCCAAGGGCTGGACAAAGATTTTAAGACCCAACAAACGGGCATTTCTGCTTTGGGTTCCCTGAATCAATCTCTCCTGGTCAGGGGAGCATCTGCAGAGAGCAGGAGAGGTCACAGAAACTTCAGAATACTTCATCTAGGTGCCCTTCCCTGGTTAACCTTTTGGAGAGAAGCATTGGGTCCAGCACCTGTCTCCAATTTCACTTGAGAAATACCTCTATGTTGGCTAGGGTTCTTTTGGGCACAGGGATACCACCTCATGTCAGAAAAGTTAACACAGAACATAGAATACCCGACCCTCAAACTAAAGAAAAGCTCTGCTCTAAACGAAGCAGAATCTTGTCAGAAAACAGACCAGGATGGCAACTCAATTCAGTTCAATTTGTAAAAGATTTATAAGGATCTATTCAAGACTGAAAAGCCCAAATCAAAGGTCTCTTTCACTGCTACTGGGCTGGCTTGGGATCTCGTGCTCCAAAAGGCCTTTTTCCTTAGAGAGGAGCTGCTCTTGAATTGCGTAGCTTTGAAGTAAACACCCTGACCCACCACAAACTATTCTGATACTGTGAATAACTAGTTAGCAGCAGCTGATAAACAATGGCAGGAAGTTGGCTCTCAAGAATAAAATAGAATATAAAGAATGAAGTAGAAACCAATGACCATTTCATGGCAAATAGGTCATAACTTAAGGGACCAGTCTGCCAAGAAGGGAGAAATCTGGAAATGATTAGAGTAGAGAAGGTTAAAGATCCCCCCAAGGAACACTCCTGCCTGAGTTTCCATCAGAAAACACCCAATTGGAGATGTATGGAGAGCCAGGTCTGTGTTCATGAAGGCAATGCTTGTGGTGTCTGGTGTGTCCCTGACTGGTCACAATCATACAGGCCACATCACATTTCAACAAACTCCAAGGAGCCATCTAATTGTTTTTATTGCTTCCGTTATGGCTTAAAATAAGAAGTCTGTCTTTAAGTGATATTCGAATTGAGGAATGACATCTTTAGGATATGATCATATTTATAGGGAACCCAAAAAGTGAGGTTAATGGAGAATGACTCCTGGGGGCATCCCTCTGTCGTGCAAGTGGTTTGACAAACCCAGGTTCTAAGCCGGGTTTCTAAGGTTCTGAGTCTCCCCCGTCCTTTTGGTTGCTCATCCTGTTTCTGCTTTCCTGTTCCTCCACTGTTCCTACAACATGCTTTGGTTCTTTCAGAGTTCTTCCTCACTGAAGTTCAACGCACTCTGTGAACATATCAGTTTTCCCTCAAACATTCTGTGGAAATGACCAATAAAAAAGTTTAAAAGAACACTTCCTTTGCCCCTCAGTTCCAAACTTCAGAATCTCTAAGGCAGAAGATAAAGGTATTATTAAAATAAATACCTGTAAAAGCTTTTACAAACCAGAATAAATCAAGCTCTGGATCACTTCTTCCAGGCAGCCAAAACAATTTTGGGGGCTACTTCCTCAGATTCAGGTAAAGTACTTGAACAACGCCATGTCCATCCTCACCAATTCCATGGTAACTAGTTGTCTACCTTGGGTCTATCTTGCACAGATTTCTCCAAAGCTTGTCAAGATGATACACCAGATGTGGAATGGGGTGAATGGAACTCCCTGGCACCATGACCCACCACTGTGGAACTACTCGGTGAACGTAACACTCCCTTCCCTGCCCCCACTGCGGAATGAAAAATTTAAAACATGAAACAGGTCATTAGATGTAACGACTACAACTTTGTTTAATCCTCTCACAACAAATAATCCGGCAACATCACTGTGTAACAGAAAAAATTCTGAGTCTTGTTTCTCTGACTTCTAAAACACTCAATTCAAGTCAAATTTCATCAAACAAAATGTCCAAGTGTCATGGGATTTGACCTATTTCAACAATGACGAGAGTAACACTTCTGGTGAAGGACATCTGGGCCCAAAGTAGGCCATACAAGATTTCTGGTGCAAAGGGGAAAGTTCCCAAGTGTCCAAGGCAGCATTAAATCCAGCTCAGTTATTAGCCAAGTCCCTAATGGGTTCCACTCACTGTCCCCCATCACCAGGACGTACCCCGTTAAGCTAAGCCTCGGGCCAGCGAGGATGCTGGGAACCAACTGGGTCACCCTCCCAAGCCACAGGTCTTCCCCAAGCTCAGCTCAGGAAGGGCGGAAGGCAGGGTCCATCCCGGGCAGTCTGGGAGCCCCTCAGCCACTAACAGCTTTAGCCTCCTGGAACGCTGGATGGATGACCTGCAGTTCTCTGTAAAAAGGGAAGGCCCACAGACACTTGCAAGATTTTAAGATTTTTAAGCCTCAACAATCTAATGATGAATTTGGCTCCATGATTTCTGCTAAGCCAAAGTCTAGTTACTTTTAAAATGAGGAGACAAAACCCCAAAATCCTTCTTAAGGGTTCAGGGCAAAATTCTTAAAGCTTAAACAAAGGAGGCCACCTTGTGTCTAAGCTCCAGGGCAAGAAACTGAGGGCTGAAGGAATTTCCTTCTCTAGCCAAGGAAACCAGGGTGACCCTCCATGGCAGAGCGATCAGAAGGCTGGACTCAGGAGTTATAAATCCCACCTTTGATAGTAGCTTTGGAACCAGGGCAAGTCACTTAATTACTCTTACATTCAATTTTTCTCATCTGTAAAATGAGAAAAGTAATGTATGTAAAACCTACTTTATCGGGTTATTAGAGTCGAATGAGAGATTAAAATGCTCTGTAAACTTTAAAGCACTATAGAAATGTCAGTTATTATTATATAATGGCATCAGACTACATATACATAATGCACACATACGCTCATAATGGCATTATATTATAACGGTAGGCCCAGGGAAGGCTGCCCACAGGTAAGTTCTTGGAAGCCAGGCTCAAGAACGAGATCTCCCTTAGGGATCTCCCTTTCATGCTGGAGGGAGCTGAAAGCAAGCCTGCATGAGGTGGAATCTGTCATTCTCAGGACTTCATGAATGTGTTTCTTCACTGGAAACTAAAGCCAGCCCCTGGAGAGCATCTTGGCTTGTGTTCTAAAGAGAAAGGGTATCCCCAGACAACCCAGGCTGGAAATGGGGTCCCTACACCACCGCCCTTCAAGGGATCCTCACCCATGTCTCTATGCTTTGTCCTCAAGGGGAAGAAGGAACAGTATTATATGGGGAGAAAAAAAAAAATCAGCTTTGGGGCCCTTGAGAAAAGACAGGCCTTCCACTTATCAAGGACAGCTTCCAGAGGGAGATGCAGGGGATCCTAGGGGAGCACCAGGCCAACACGGGACCCCCTTTTGTCCTCAGGTTCTCTGCCAGACAAGACTCCTATACATTTGTTGTTCCATGCAGGTCAGGGGAGGTGATTTGAAGGGGGGTTCTTACTTCTGCTCCCCCAGGCCTCTGGAAAGCACCCAACAGGCATCCTAAGATAGAGATTTGGCAGTGGCTAGGTTTCCAATAACATTAACATACTGTATGTTCAATATATATGTATGAGCCCACCCTTTTCCTTTAAAAAAAAAAAACAAAACTGCACACACGCGCACACACACACGCACACACGCACACGCTCTCCCGCAGTCCAATGGAAAAGCAGAACAGCCTATTCAAAGGAGGCTCAGAAACACATCAACTGGCCTCAAAGGTCAAGTCAGTTTTCAATTCTAAGCTACAATGGGGGTTCAGTACAGAGATAGGGGGCACGCCTCCCAGGGCCAGGACAGCCGAGAGCATCTCTTCAGATCGGCTTGTACAGCAGCGTGGTCACATACTTCTTCTTGTAGCGATGAGTGGCACTGAGAACCATCACGCTGTCCTGGGGAGAGAGAGACACAGGACGGCTCCTTATTTGGAGACTCGGCTCCCTCCGAGCCCTGAGCAACACCCATCAGCCCCGACCTCTGCACAGGAAGCACCCCAGGACTGAGAGTAACTGGAGGCAAAACAGGAGACTCTGAAGGGAATCCCTCTGCAGTAGGGTCTAAAAGGAAAGCCTAAAGCAAGGAAAACATTCAGACTTCTTAGTGAATTTCTATCTCCTGCCTCTTATCTTATCTGGCTAGAAGAGGAGAACTAGGACCTCTAAAGCAGTTCAAAAAGGGTCCAAACCCCCAACTCTTCCCTAAAACAATCCAATAATTGGGCTCCAAGCATCCTGACTGGTTTTCCCAGTATCCTCAGTCTGGAGATGACTGACGGCCAGAATAAGCCCCCATACCAAGGCATTTCCTTGGGGCTGGAACTCAGAAGTAAAGGTCATTTTCTGACACCTTTGCTCCGTACCACCATGTAGTTTAAGCCACTGGGACAGGCTGACAGTTATCAAGAAAGCCAAAAAATAGGAGATGAAAATGACTAATATGGAAGCAACCAACTGCTAACAGGTGGGTTCATCCAAAGACAGAGCAGTGTAGTTGTGGAGTATCAAGGGAGGAGAGTCTGATGACAGAGCTGACCCCAAAGCAACCGGTCATCCCCAGTGGGTGTGGGGCAGAGGCCGGTCTAATGGCCCGTCTTCCTGGTCCTCACAGGTTTGCCGACCGGCACTCACCTTAATGGACAATGCATACAAGTGGTTGAGCATGACGTGGTTTGGTTCAGGGAGAAGTGCCGGGTCACACTGAGAGAAAGAGAGAAAACAGCCGAGCTCACTTCAAAGCAAATAGACAAGGGCAGCTCCCTTTTCTCCAGGATCTTTTACACTAGGTCATACCTAGAACACTAACAGGTAAAAGCCCTAAGACACAAAATCTACTTGATGGTTCTGAACAGATGGGAAATTCAATCCCAAGCCCTGGGCCCATGTCGGAGATGTGAAGGACAAAGACAGAAGTGAAGGTGGCCGATTCCACCTTTGATTTAATAAGCAGGAAGTAAGTCTTATGCTTCTTCTATGTGTCCCAGAGCCCAAAGACACTATTAAAGGCTCAATAAATACTCGCTGACTGGTGGCCCTAGAAGTTGATCTCAGCAAGCCAAAATTCTGGATCTAACAAATGACTCTGTGGTGGCAACTGGGAAGCCACAATTGTTCTGCTCTGGGGAAGGAAAACTCGGTGTCATTCTGTAGCATTAAATAAATGTCATTGTATCTCTGCTCCTGAATCTACCCCCTACCCCTTCTACAACTACTGAGCTTAGCTCATGATATTGCCATATAAATGCAAATTATTTTTATGGAGATCTTTCCTTCTCCACTAGTTCTGAGAAGCCCTAAACGTAATTAAAAGGGCAGTGATAAGATACTCACAGAAATATTAGTGTCCTTGTTAAGAATAACCTGGAGAAGGTGAGGAGGGAGGATGGGTGGAGCTTTGAAGCGCTCCTCAGATCGAAAAGCATACATTTCTTGACCATAAAGCCCTGGTGGAGAACTGGATAAATCTGAAAGAAAATTTCGCAAATATCAGAGGAAAACTATGGAAAACATGAATAGAAATCACAAGCTTTAGAACAAAATGACCCCACTGAAAGCTAATGCTATCACAGAAGTAGTTACTTACTCTTAGATTTAGAAAGGGCCATTAACCCCTTGAAAAAGAGTTTATGAAACTCATACCTGACCAAGAATTCCCCTTTCAGCACACTCGACAAGTGACATTTGGTCTTTGATTGAAGACCTCCAGTTGGAGGAAACATCTTTGTCTGACTTTACATCATCAAATGAAAATGCTATTTGGCAAATTCATTTTAAAAACTAAGTTAAATAAAATTAATTTTCCTTTGAAAATCTATCAAGGACTTCTTAACACACTATGAAAAAACTGAAGACACTTTCTATTGAAATTTAACCAGAGTTAAGTATCACTGATCTAGTCCAAGACCAGAAAATAAAATATACCTTCATTTAACAAGACAGATTAAAGGAACAAAACTTTTGGCCTTAATAAACTAGACAAATGGCAAGATATTAGAGTCCATATATATGATTTAGTCATTTCAAATCTCTTGGTCATCAACTAAATCCTTCTTTGGAGCCTACAAGCACTACAATGTCTGTATTATCTCTGCTGTGTGGAAGTGGGGAAAAAAAGGTACTAAAATGTATAATATAATCTATGACATCTTGCATCTCTTGACTGTTGTACTTTTAAATTCTCTTACTTTTACAACTCCATCTTACAACTACATCTGACAAGGTGTCAGATGGTTACAACTGAAAAAACTAATAAAAAGAGGTAAGAGATCATACAACTGGTCTGTGCCTGAGTTGGGAATGAAGCACACACATCCAAGAAGATGTTTTTTCCACCATGTTATCATTAATTAATTAAGTGGGAGAAAAGAAGCTAATGGAGTAAGAAATTGGGTAAGGGGGGAAAAGACATGAAGATCAAAGATGAAGAAAGTGTGAGCAGATATATTGAAAAGCAATGTAATTTGGTTCTTTGGCCAGCCAGAGTGGTCCATGTAAGCACAACTTAATTGCCAAGGTATATCAGGATCTTCAACCAAGATAAGCAAAGAAAGGATTACTTTTTTTTTTAATAGCCTTTTATTTACAGGTTATATGCATGGGTAACTTTATAGCGTTAACAATTGCCAAACCTCTTGTTCCAATTTTTCACCTCTTACCCCCCACCCCCCTCCCCGAGATGGCAGGATGACCAGTCGATGTTAAATACATTAAAATATAAATTAGATACACAATAAGTATACATGACCAAAACGTTATTTTGCTGTACAAAAAGAATCAGACTCTGAAATATTGTACAATTAGCTTGTGAAGGAAATCAAAAATGCAGGTGGACATAAATATAGGGATTGGGAATTCAATGTGTCATCTCTGGGAGATGACTAAAAACCATTACATTGAATTCCCAATCATCTCCCAGAGTTCTAAGAAAGGATTACTTAAGAATATTAGATGAGTAGATTTTTAGGCAGCCATATCTCTCAGGGTCATTTTATTTTTAAAATTATAAACGAATGACTTGACAAAAGAGAATCTACTAAATCTACTAAATCCACTGAACTCTTAATTATTTACATCTCTCCACATGCTTGGCTGTCCCTCTACCTCTGTCTCTGCTCCCCAACCACAAACCCCATTTACTGTCTTCATTCCACCCTCCACGCCTCCCAGCCCCCACTCTTCTCTAGGTCCTTTCTCAGCATGCTGCACATTCTCCCAAAGGGCTGCTTTTCCACAGCCTACTACCAGACGCTCTCTTATATCCCCCATCTTTAGCCTGATGACACCTGCCCTGTCTCTCTCCTTCCTTCGAGGCTAACCTTGAGAAGGCTGCCCACAAGGGGGGGGGCCTCCACTGGTTCCCCTCTAAAGTCACCTCCACTTAATCCTGTATGTATCTCATCCGTACAGTCGCTGGCGCTCTGGGTAATGTCCGTACAAATCTAGGATTTTGTGTTTTCAATGATGAGCACTACTCCCAAAGACAGCGTTCTCCTTGTTTGCCAACCATGGCTATTCGGAGCTGACAGATTTAGGCAGAGGATGAAACAGAGTTTTCCTGCTGTTGTTTGTCCTTTGTTTTCCAAGAGGACCAAACAACATGGAAGGATGTCCTGACTTGTATTTTTGTACTGTTTTCACTGTACATATTTCTCAAAATTCCATCTCACTGTTTATCTCTTGCTCTACTTTTGGAACATCTAGTTATATTCAGTTCTCTATTATATTAGACCTTCCACCCCCACTCCCACCCCCAATCAACTGGATAAATTAAGAGAAAAAAAATTAGCTCTTTTCTTCTAAGGACATTTTTTGATTTTCAAATTTAATTGGAAGTTTTCAGAAAATAAAAAAAGCATACAAGTTTTCTTGCTCCTGATTTTTTTTTTTACCTATCAATTCTTATCAACCATAATAAACTGAACCAATCCCCAACTGAGCGTGAACACCAGTAAGTAAGACTTGGAATCCGAAAAGTAAGTTATACTTCCCTTACTGGGCCTTGATATGGCTACCAGTAAGAAGGCATTTGGACCCTACTTGTTTATGTGAGTTATACTTGAATAGAAACAGAAAAAAGCAAATACAGGAAATGATCCAAAAGCTTATTGTTAAACGATCAAGAAAGTATCAAAATAAAGAACTTCTGTTTTACAAAGAAAGAAGGTGATGGAGTTCTTAGGAAGGCAGGTCTATTTTAAGCAGGCTTTGTAAGTAAGGTCAAAATATAAGTTACCTCGATACGAAGTCTCTGAACTCTCCATGGAATCCAACTTCAGAGCATCAAAAACCTCAAAATCAGACTTTTTGACGTGAATCAGGTTGTTGATGGTGCCGAGCTGGCTGGTAACAACAGGCTGAAAAGGAACGATGAAAAGTGCCCTGAAGCCCCCTTCCTGAACCTGGCGCTTGGTGCTGAAAAAACTTCCAGCTCCATGTGGGCCAGATCAGAACCGCCACAACTCAGCCCATCAGCAAGAACCTCACCCCACCAGCCCTCAGAAGGGATTCTCTTTCCTGCAGCCCCGACAACAACAGTTAAGGGATGAAAGGACTCGATTAAGCACCTGCTCCAATGAGGGAAGGCACTTGGTGTGGGCCATGGGGCACTCAAGGGAATTAAGGGTCGGTAAGCCAGGTTCTTCCTAAGGGCCTCTTAGAGGAGACAGTGTCCAACACAAACAGCCACAGAAGAAATACATTCTGATTCATCAAGTCATGTCCACTACACACAAAGCACATAGCTTGTGTGAGAGAAAGCTTCTTTAGGTTTTTTTTATGACTCCATATCATTAGCCTAGTCTATAAACTTATGAGACTTATGGAAATTAAACATCTTGCCATAATAGCAGAACTCATAGATATCAGAGCCAGGGAATAAGCCCCTACTTTCTGACTGTGCCCCAAAGGGGAGCTGTGTTGAATACAAAGTGGATGGACACAGTCCTAGACACTCGGGTCAGAGTGTGAGAGAGCACTTCCTGCAAAGGGAATCTTTTTCCTCAGGGAAAAATAGCATTTGAGCTGAACTCTGAAGGAGGCAAGGGATTTAACAGCTAGAACTACGGGGAAAGGAGAAAGTCTTCCAAGAACAGGACACATTTTCAGCAAAGCAAGCAAAACTAGATCGTGCCGGGAACCATGGGAAATAGTTCAGTTTGGCTACATTATGAACTATATGAGGAGGAAGAGAAGGGGGACAAAAGACTGGAAAAATAGATCAAAGAGGGCCTTAAATACCAGGGTAAACCTGGACTTTATTCAATGATGAGCTGCCAAGGACAGTCTCTTAAAAAATAAAAAGATCCAACTTTGTATCCCCAAAGACTATCACAGTTTTTTGTACATACCAAGGCATTCCATAAGCCTGGTTTTTTGTTTTTGTTTTTCCTTTTTAATGGAAGACAATTGAGTAGCAGAGGAATGTGATTAATCTTCCTATTTTACAAGCGATCTTGCATAAAGATAGATTGGAAGGCCAGCGATGATTTTGGCTGGTTAACTATCCAAACAGTCTGGGAGGGAAGACAAAGAGGTAGCCTGGAGCAGGGGCAGGAAACAGGGGGCAGGAAACAGAGGGAGAAGGGCACCAGGTGAGCTATTCAGCCACTTACCTCTGATGGATCATGGACCCACTGGCCATCGACAAAAAACTTGTACTGGTGCTCCCCCTCAGGGAGATCCAAAATGGCAACGAAATCGTTGTGGCTACAAGGAAATGGGAGGTTGAGACAATCACTACCAATGGGCTCCCCAGACTCAGTGGACATTGTTTTATCTGGAGTTGAGTCTCCCCCTCCTCAAATGTTCCTTAAATGCTTGGTCCTTTGGCCCTTGCATTTTGCTTCAATAATTTAAGGCTCTGTGGCAGGAGCTGCCATTTTTCATCTTTGTATTTCCAAGTATCTTACAGAGTTGTCATTTAATAACTTATTAGCTGGCACGTTGGGTTGGCACAAAGGCTATTCACAAATAACTACTTTTAGAAACACAGAAAAAATTCCTTATAGTGTGACGTAGGGGAAAGAGCATTGGACTGTGCTTCCCTGAAAACACCCATGATCTGAGGTCCCTCTTCCTTTACTCTCTTATAACTATATAATATTTGCATAAATAATTGCTACCTACTTCTAATGCATTTCATTGCAAACCTAACAGAGTCAGAAAGGCTTTGTTCCATGAAGCAATTTAGTTTTAGTTAGCCACACTAAGTCAGCCCACACAGAGACCCTCTAATCTGAGGTTGGGAAGAAATTAGATGGTTTTAAGAATATAAATCCCAGGACAGCTAGAGGGTGCAGCGTATAGAGCACCAGCACTGGAGTCAGGATCCGAGTTCAGATATGGCTCAGACACTTAATACTATCTGTGAGACTGTAGGCAAGCCACTTAACCTCAATTGCTTCATTGGAAAAAAAAAAAAAAAACCCAAACCAGAATATAAATCCTGGATGGAAATAACTGAGAGTTACCTTTTAAGATTCTGTTCAATTTCTTTTTTAGAGTACTGCCTGACCTCCAAGAACTGTGTGGATAACAAGCTCATTATGAAATAACTTCTCCTTTTGGAGGAAAGAATGATCTCTAAAAATGCTGACTGGGATCAAAGGATCACCAGAAAGACCTCAAGTTTGTATATATTAGAGTACGAAAGTGCTTCGCAGAAGTCAGTGAACCTGTATAACTGCTTAAGATGTCTGTTTGGGTAACATCCAAGCCCTTGGTAATGGATGAGATCCCACCTTGAGAAAATAAAATCTAGTACTCTACAACGCCATTTCTAGAAATGCAAAAAAATGGGATTTCTCCTACTCAGCTCTGTCATTTATTTTCTGTATGACCTTCTCTAGGTCTCAGTTTCCCTGGCTGTAGAATAAGGCCACTTGGTTAAATGGCCCCTAAGGTCCTTTTTCCAGTCCTATAGAATCCATGAAAATGGGTTCATCCTCTTTATATGGCATTTACTAGTGCTTTACGGTTTATAAGAAGCCTTCACCAAGAAAATTCATTTTACATTTACGAATACCCGGCGGGGTGGATGAGGTAGACAGTGATCCAGAGTTGAGTGGGGACAAAGGTCTTGGGCCAAGTTCTCCCAGCTGGTCAGCAGTGATCAGTGGTCAGCAGCCTTTTTATCCCAAGTCTTTCCACAGTAATTTGCCCCTCACTCCCCAACACTAAGACCTGGTCCATCCCTCTGAATGACATGAATCTACCATCACAGAAGCCAAGAGTCCCCAAAAGCATCTGTCTGAAGCCCTCCCATGGGGGAGCCCTCTGCTAGGCCTTATTGTTTTCAGGTCAGCTCTCCTGTCACCAAATTTTAACAGATTTTCTCCCCACCCCTTATTCTTGTTTTCTGCTTTTTGGGGCCACCTGGAACAAGCCCAATTTCTCTGCCTGGTATTTTAGGACGCCTCTCGGGTCCACTTGAGGCCTTTTCTTCAGGCTAAATGATTCTTTTTGGACTCCATCAAAAGTATACAATGGACCTCATTTGTAGTCTCTTAGTCACAGACTCTGGAGTGCATCAATATTATGAATAATAACAGCTCACATCTTATGCAGGCATGAACACACTGGCCACAGAACTAAGCACTTTATGGATGATCCTGAGGAGGTAGAGATCTAACTCTGTCATTTCTCTCGGAAGGGGGATATTCCCAATATGACCCACTCCAAATACTCGTCTTCACCTCTTAATGAGTGGGATTTTGGCGCTCCAGTTGTTGAAGGACCCAGAGATAAAGACTTCCTTGCCTCCCTCAGACCATCGGATGACCGTGGGACGGGCCTGTTGCATGGGCTTGACAGAGTCCTCCAAGTCTTGCTGCCAGGACACAAACTCTTTGTCCCCAGGGAGCTGTAAGAAAAAATACCCAGGTCATCCCTGGAATCAAGTACAACATAAGTTTCTCAGAAAGATGCAGGCTGGTCCCCGTGCTGAGCGGCCCTAAAGGTGACCATCTTTGTAACATGCTTTGAATAATCAACTACTACTGACTTCTACATATACCATAAAAAAGGGGTTGGAGTAGCTAAAGTTTAAAGGTTACCCAAACCATATACTAATTTAAAAAAAACCCAAAACCCAAACACGATTAGTATATATTTCCTTAGTTAAGTAGAGACCAGCTTGGAATATTGTATATGAAAACTGAGTTTTCCTTATGATACTAGAAGATTGCAGGTAAATCATTCCACTTTTTAAGAACTATAGCCTCTCTATAAAATGATTCCTATAAATCAGGATGAAGGATGCTACTTTATTTAGTACTCTGAGTTTTTCTGCTGAAATTACGAAGGTTTTTTGCTCTCTTTAAAGTATAATCATGCCTAGTTTGCCTTAAGGGACCCATAGCAACTAGAAGATGGTGAAATTTTTTAAAAAGCCAATATTAAGTGAGTGTATTTAATATTTTAATTATAATAAAAGGTCAACAAACAAAACATAAATCAAATTTAATTAGTACTTTTCAAAAACAGCTGAATCATCATCAAAGTCAATCGATTTTTCACAAATTTGGAAGGAGGTATGTTAAGCCTTATTTACGCTGCTCAATTCTGCTCCAAGTTAATTAATTTAGAAATGTACAGGTGGAAGGCTCTGGAGACTTAAGGGATACTAACAGTGAAGATGTCTAAACAGGTCCCTTTAAGTAAGGCAGTGCCAGAATCGCCTGATATTTATAGAATACCAAAAGAGTTACTCACTTGGTTTCTTCCCCTACTGTCCTCTACCCAGCCTTAGATAATAGAATTAAAAAGACAAACAGAATTTTCAAAGCTTTGTTAAGTTAAAAAAGGAAAACAAAAAATCTGGTAACAACTACAACTCCCACCCCCATCAAAAAAATCTATTTCTTTTCATCTAGCATTTTCTTTCCAAACATCTGAAGTGATTCTCTGAAATTTTCAAAGTTATTCCATAAGACAGTTTATGTGGAAAGAGAAAGCACAGAGAATGCAAAATCAGAATAATATACACACTGATAATGACTGTATTAAAAATAACACCAAAGCCTCACAGACACACAAAATGAAAAAGAGATTGGAAGATGAAAGAAAAGAACATATTAGATTTTCAAGTTTAAATAGTGTTTCCTATTATCCAAATGTAAATAGTTCAGCATTTATCCTATTATTTAGGATTTTACTTGCTCATTTTTGTTGAGACTATAATTAAATTTGCAACAAAACACTACATAAGGCACACGGACAGCAAACACTGGAAAAGAGACTGTTATTTTCTCAATTCATACATTTGAGGCAGCTGGAAAACAAAACCCCAAAACCTTAAGCCCGAAGTTCACTCCCAGATGGGGTCACCCAGCCCTCAATGCCACCCAGACAATACTGTCAAGTCGCTGCTTCTGGGAGGATCCTAGCCTCAGCAACTGAGTCACACGGCGTTGTGGACAAGCTGACCTGAAGGCCAGGGCAGGGGTGGGGAGAAAGAAAGAGAGGGAGAGAAGGAGAGGGAAAGAAAGAAGGGGGGCGAGAAAGGAGGGGAAAGAGAAACAGAGAGACAAGAGACAGAGAGAGAGAGAGAGAGAGAGAGAGAGAGAGAGAGAGAGAGAGAGAGAGAGAGAGAGAGAAGAGACAGAGACAGAATTCTTTATCAGAAAATATATAGAATTACAAAGGAAATCAATCACACTGAAATGAGTTGCTGCTATTCTACCATTTTCAGACATGTCTTGTTTCTTGGCAGACACTGTAGCAGTTGGTATTTCCTCCTCCAGCTCATTTGACAGAGGAGGACACAGACAAATAGGGCTTGGTGCCTTTCCAGGGTCCCCCCGCTAGCAGAGTTGAAGGCCACATTTGAATTCGGGGCCTTCTGATGCTGGGACTGGCGCTCCACCCAGCTAAACACCAAACAGTTTCACACCCGAGTTCCCAGAGACTAGGTTTCAGCCTCTTTGCGGTGACCCCCACAGTGGGCGAAGCTTTGCCCCCCAGAAGCTTACTCTGTCCCCCAAATCCTGGGTCAGGGCTTTCTCCCTATTTCTGTGAGGACCAGAGGCCGTGGGGGAGAAAGGATCCAAGAGGCCCCAGTGCTGGGGCAGGGACTATGGAGACAGCATCTATCACTGTCTACGTTAAATGGCACCGGCTCCTACAGCCTCCTGGGGACAGTGACCATCTTTGGAGAACCTGTTCTATCGTATAAATGAACAGAAGGGGATTAAGCCCCGAGACATCGTCCTAGGGGAGGATCCTGGGAAGATGGTGGAGCGGGGCAGCGCACTCTCCAGGTTTCCTCAGATCATGGCCTCAAAGAGAACACAGAGCCAGCACGAGTGGATATGAGTCAGGGCAAAGCAGCTGTTCTCCTAAGACGGGCTGGCCACCTAACACCTGGATGTTGTCACATCATTTGTAGGCCATGCAAAGTGATACACTAGGTAGGGGTGGGGAGTGTCCCAAACAGCCAAACGGCCTGCAGGAAGACCCTGAGAAAGCCCCGGCCTCCAGGGGCCCAGGTGCAGTGCAGGACCCCGTGGGCTCACTCTGCACTGAGGCTGCCTCAGTCCCAGAGACCTAAGGACCTTCCACTGTCACTGGGCGGACCAGACAGGGACAGCACACTTGGTGAGCAAAGGAGTCAGGGAGGGACC
Source organism: Sarcophilus harrisii (assembly GCF_902635505.1). Classification (NCBI taxonomy): domain Eukaryota; kingdom Metazoa; phylum Chordata; class Mammalia; order Dasyuromorphia; family Dasyuridae; genus Sarcophilus; species Sarcophilus harrisii. The sequence goes on from NC_045429.1 coordinate 423,479,855, forward strand.
CTTCCAGGGAAGGAGTCCCCAGTTCCAGTTCCAGGAAAACTGTGTGATGGGGGCTCCTGCTCTGATGTAGAAGTGAAGAGGAAAGCCTTAGTGTGAACTCTGAGAGACCTCAGAAAATAATTGGGAGAAGTTTGGGCAGAAAATGTCATCTGCATCTAGAAAGAGTTAAGGAGACTGAATGTAAATCAGCACATGCTCCTTTCACTTATTTTCTGGTTTTTTTTTTCTTTTTTTTCTCTGCTCAGGGCATAATTTCCCAGGCTTCTGGATTACAACTTAATTAAATTATACTAATAGTCAAACTGTTTGAAAATTGAAATTAAAAAAAATGATCTTGATACATTACAAGAAATTATCAAGGAAAATTGCCCTGAAGTTCTAGAACTTTATCTAGAACAAGATCGCAAAGCAGAAATAGAAACATCTACCAATCAACACCTGAAAGAGATCACCGGAAGAAAACTCATAGGAATATCATAGCCAAGTTTCAAATTTCCTAGGTTAAGAAGAAAATATTGGAAGCAACATACACACAAAATTAAATATCATGGAACTACAATGAGGTTGTAGCTATTACATTAAAGGACTTTGGGACTTGAAATACTATATTCTGTATAGCAAAAGAACTGGGATTACAACCATAGGTAACTTACCCAAAGTATAATCCTGAATGAAAAAACAAAAACCAATGGACATTTAACAAAATGACCTTCAGATATTTGTGACAAAAGCAGCAGAACTTAAGAGAAAATTCAAAATAGAATATCCAAGAGAAATATAAAGTAAATATTAAGGACCAATTGTAAAGGACTCAATAAGATCATATGTTTACTTTTCATATGTTAAAATATTAATTTTTTATTACTCATTTTTATTTAGGTAATTTCACAAGAAAGGATTCAGCTGAGCTGAGTATGATGGGGTGATTCTAAAAAATACATAAAACTATCGGGAGAGATAAAAAGGAGCAATTATCTCATGAGGGCAAGTAGATAGAATGGGGGAAAAGGATAAGGGAGGAATTCTTGTAGGGGTGAGTAGGTAAAGGAATAAAGGGGCAAAGAAGTGCAGAAGTAAAGCAGAAGAGGAAGGACAGAAATAAGGTAAGAAGAATAGAGAGGAAATTAGGAAGGAGGAAAATATCAAGTAATTATACCTTAGAATGTGAATGAGATGAATTTACCCGTAAAATGGAAATTGACAGCAGATTTAAAATTTGAATTCAACAATATTTCAGGAAATTCTATGAAAATGAGAGATCTATAGAAACATAAAATAAAGGTCAAGAGTAGAATTTATCATATTAAAAAAGCAGTATTAATGATGATTCCAAAGTTAAAGCTAAAATAGATTTAATCAAAAGAGAAAAATAAGGAAACTATACTGTGTCACATTATTCAGTATTATTTCAGACTATTTAAAATAACTAAACTATATAATACTTGAGATTATACCTGCCAAAAAAGAACTATATGAAAATAAACATTTTATGCAAATAAAGTTAGATCTAAATGACTGAATATTTATTCATCAGGGATAGGTAAACCCAAGTAAAACAAGACAATTTTTACCTAACTAACCTATTTAGATAATGTTACCCCAATTAATTACTAAAAAAAATATCTTACTGAGTTAGAAAAAAATATCAATAAAGGTCATTAGAAGAATAAAAAAAAGGTCAGTAACTTCAAAGAAATTCAGGGAAAAAAGATATAAAAGAAGCAGATTCAATAGCATCAGATCTTAAACCATAGTATAAAGTGATTGTTGATTGTTGAAGTGTAAAATGAATAATTCTGTGTATTTACATTAAAATTATCTTGTATAAGTAAAATATGTGCAGCCAAGAATAGAAAGAATGAAGAAAAATGGGAAAATTTTCACAATCTTCAGAATGTGACTGGACTAGAATATTGCTGTGGTTTAGGAAATGATGAACCGATTGTCAGAAAAACATGGAAAAACTTGAACTTATGAAAGAAGATGCTAGGTACCTCCAGAGAAATAGATGACAATTGGAAATAAGCAAAATAAAGCTCTCATGTCTGAGAGTATATGTGTTTGGGGGGAGGAGAAAAGAATAAAGTAACAAGTGCACCACAGAGAAAAAAAGAAAAACTTCAAGGAAGCAAAGAAAAGCTGGGTAGCTTTGAAAATAATGTTGAGTAGGTATTATATGGGCTTTCTTGAAATGAAAATTTATTGCTTAAATAATGTTGTGGTCATGTATACTTATTGTGTATCTAAGTTATATTTTAATATATTTAACATCTACTGGTCATCCTGCCATTTAGGGAGGGTGGGGTGGGGTAAGAGGTGAAAATTGGAACAAGAGGTTTGGCAATTGTTAATGCTGTAAAGTTACCCATGTATATATATCCTGTAAATTAAAGGCTATTAAATAAAAAAAAAAAAAAAAAAAGAAAATTTATTGCTTTATAGTGAATTTTCATTCTGCTGTCTATATGAAAATGTGTTGTTGTTTTTTTAATTCTTTTATTTTGTACTTAAGGGTAAAATAAATTTAAAAACTTAAAAAAAGAGAGAAAAATCTGGTAATCTAGTAAAAGTATCACCAGGCAAATCACTGTAAGACGATTCTTCATGATTTAATGGAGAAAACAGCTTAGCTGATAAAAAGGATTATGATGAAGAAGGGGGAAAAAATAAATATCAGGACATGTTTCTTCTATCATTTCTCTTCACCTCCCAAACTGAAATCCTTTTCTCAACCATGTACTAATAAAGTAAACAAACCGCAGGAATAAGATCCGCTGTGTCATCAGTGGATTAAATTACAAACTTGGTTGGATAGGAAGAGAAGTATTAGGCACACCCCTGTCTCCTTAAAAAATAGAGACAAATACCACCTCTTGCTTTATTTTTAATTAGCCAAGTTAGGATACACAAGTAAGTTCAGAAGCTGAAGATTCTACATAATTAAATTAAAAGCTTCAGAGCGTCTTATAGATTGGATTTAGTTCCTACATAAAAATGACACAATTTTTCAATGTTATCATAGCTCCAGTTTTCTTCTAAATGCAAGGACACGATCAGTCTAGATTTTGCAAGTGCCCCAAACTCCTGGGAGTCCTTGGATCTCAGACAATGAGACACTCCTGAGATGGGGGAAATCTATTTAGTTCAAGAATTGGTTAAATGAGCCTCAGTCTACCTTCAAACTGCAGAGGAAGCCCCCAGACACAGACAATGTCTCCCCTGCTGTGCTTCCCCGCAAAGTGACCAACTGCTCTTCTTAAAACATAACCCCCATCACTCTCATACTGCCCGCCCCCCAGCTGGACAAATAAATAAGTGGTGACAGCCAGGAAGACAAGAACAAAATGGAGGCAGGTAGGCAAACCCAAGGAGGTGGGGGACGACAGAAGCCAGAGAAGCTCCGGTGCCAGGCAGGGCCAGAGGAGCCCTGGAGGGTAAGGTGCCCAACCCAGCCAGGCATATAGACTGGCTCAAAGTCACACAGCTTGTGTCTGAGCCAGCACTTGAGCCTGGCTACCAGAGTCCAAGCCAAGTTACCTCTGTCCCCGTCGGCCCTGCCCACCTGGCCCTCTGTGCCCACCAGCTCTGCCCACCTGGCCCTCTACAGCACCACCGGCCCTGCCCTCCTGGGCTTCTCTCCTTGGCCCTCTCTCCCTCTGGGCAAATAACTACAAGCAAGCAGCAGTGTGCCTAGTCCAAGCCACTTTAGCAATGTGACCCCCCAGTCTAAAATCTGGAAATGGCCAGGACCTGACAGAAGAGACTCTTCTTTGGGGTGCTTCTGCCCCCACACATCACATTTAATTTATCATTCAACAAGCCCTAATGAAATATCTTCTGGGGTGTATGTGTTGAAGAGGATGGCCTAGTTGCACCCCAGGAGAGAAGCCTCTCAACATCCCACCCGTTTCTCCATCCCCCTCCTGACTCCCTTAGACCCCAGCTAGCCTAGAATGGTGCAGTCAGCCCGAGGACTCAGGAAAGGAAGATTCACCATTCGCCAAGAAATCCATTTTTGGAGTGCTCTCGGTGGAAGGTTTTACCTTAGAGTGAGTAGCAATCTCCTTCCAGGTAATGGCCACCCCCTATTCCCAGCCTGTGGTCCTGGGGTGAGCAGATCTAATCCTTTTTTTCCTCCTGGCTGCCCTTGGAAATACCTGAAAGCAGCTAAACTCAAAAAGTGTTCCCTTCTTCAAGCTAAAACCCCCTCCCACTGCTCACACAATGTTATCTCAGATCTTCAGGGCCTGCCCTTCTGTACATTCTCCAGCTTCCTAAGATTAGAGATTTAGAGCTGGGAGGAATGTTAAGGGCTTATCAAATTCAATGCTCTGATTTTACAGAGGGGGAAACTGATTCCTCTGTCCAGCTTGTGTGCGACTTGAAGAGGTGGTTGA